>NC_056042.1:29677034-30017588 GCF_004379255.2 Salvia splendens | reverse complement strand
CCAATCCAGAAGTAGATAATTTCATTTATGTGATGGAGTAGGAACCTTTTTGTCTCAATTGATTGTGCAATCGAAACAAATTTCGTGTTAGCTATGTATGGTGTTATTTGTTAGGATAATTATTGATGTTTATGGTTTGCAATTATGCTTGTAGGCTAAGAAATTCAGGATGCTAAAGATAACAAGTGTTTGGAAGTGCACCCTACCAAATTACTAGTATTACTAGTCTGTTTAAATTTAGGGTAATGTTATATGACCACATTATGGTCAGTCATAAAATGATATTTAGGTCAATATATAGCATAAAAGTAATAACTACTTAATTATGTTATTTAATGATGAAGTTTGTTTACACTATTACCCTTTGCTATTTGTTTTAAAGATGGGTGTATTAAATTTAAGTTTGACTTAAATTCATACATTTATAAAAATTGAAAACATGAAATTAAATAAAATTAAAGAAAAAAAAGGAATATACCCAGATCCATGCCTTCACACCGTCTCAATCTCGTCGATTTTGATATCGTGATTTTCGAGTCATATATTTTTATATTTATGTACACTATAATATGTTTCATTAATAGTAATATTCAACTTATTTTTATGTACACTATATAATGAATATTTAATAATTTTTCAATTTTCAATTATAATCTTATAGTAATTGAATTTATTAGCACACTAGCTTTTATACTAATAACAAAATACGTTATGACATGCCGATTTATCTTACATTAATTAATTAGAAATAGTAAAACAAAATACGTTGTGACATGCCGATTTATCTTACATTAATTAATTAGAAATTTTAATTGATTATAGATTTAATTCAATAATTAGAGTTATCCATTGATATTATAGTTGATTAAAATATTGGAATTCAATACAAATTTTTTATTATAACTAATTATAAATTTTGATTGAGATTCAGTATAATAGTTAGAATTCTCAATTAATTTACATTCAAATTTGATTGATAAATTGAAAATGAATTGTTTACGTTTATCTTATATTCAGTATTTAATCAAATTGACCAATTGATTGAATATATTAACTGATTTTAGATATAACTTTGACGGTTTAGGTCTTATTTCTTAAGTTGCTAACTACAACTCAATAATAGGTATTAGATCTTCAAATTAAGGGTCAATATCATTCAGCCCCGAGTATCAATACAATATACTCCCACCGTCCACGAAAAATAGAACACATTTGCCATTTTTTGTTTTCCACGAAAAATAGAGCACATTTAAAAAATGAAAGTTTTCAACAACTTCTCTCTTAAGAGCATCCGCAATGGGGCGGACGATGCCCGATGCATTGTCCGCGCCCTATAGATCGTCCGCGGACGATACGCGGACGATAGGGCATCGTCCGCGCCATCGTCCGCCCACTGTGGGCGACGCGGACGATGCAACGCGTTTTTATTTTTTTTCTTCGAATTTTTGTCTATTTAAACCTAGTTTGTCATTCTATTTTTCATACGAACATTTCTCTCATCTCTCACATTCCAACTATAAGACCATGCTCATCTCATGAACGACATAGTTGAAGAAGTTTGGGCTCGTAACCGCCGTAGTTGGGAATGCGTATTTTTTTTAATTCGTATTGTAATGTATAAATTTTAAATGAAATGAAGGTTTTTTTTCTAATTTTTGTAGTTATTTAAATATTCAAATAAAGAAAATGCTTAGGGCGGCTTATAGGGCGCCCCACTACAGGTGGAAGGGTAGGAGGATAAAATGCTGACGTGGCGGTGCATAGGGCGGGCTTTAGGGCGTCCCTTAGGGCGCCCCATTGCTAATGCTCTAATAATATGGACCTCACATTCCCTTAACACTACTTCTCTTTTATTTTTTTTTCCTTCTTTCTTACTTTAACAATTCCACATTAAAAACCGTGTCATTCACAATGTGTTCTATTTTTTGTGGACGGAGGGAGTAAAAAAAAATTTATAATAATAATAATAATAATAGTAATGATAAAATATTTCTTAAGATTATAGTAGATGTCGAGTAATATTATTTTAAATAAAAATCTGAATAAAAAGCAAAAGGATAGAAAGTAATCTAATAAAACGTAAATATCTTCTAAAAATAATAAAAACACGGTTGGATGGATGAATATAAAATACATACTTTATAAACTAAGGTAGATGGTAGAGTTGTCTTCAGAGTTTTGATATTTTAAGGGGAGTTAATTATTAAGTGAACTCATTTAATTTTCAGCTAAAAGACAAATTATAGCTGACCATAATATGACCACTTAGCATCACTCTTAAATTTATCCTTGAATAGTTATTAGCTATAACCATACATATATATTTATCCTTGAATAGTTATTAGCTAAAACCATACATATATAAAGGTGAAATAGGGCCACATGAGTTCATGTTTTGGTTGCTATATACAACCTATATACTATCACTTAAAAAAACTTTTTTTTCCTTTTCGAGGGGATCAGTTAAGTCAGTTTCAGTAAGTTGTGAGTAATTTCAAGGGGGTGTTCGGTTTACAAGATGGTATCCATAATTAAATTTATAGTGTGTTTGATTCATAAAATTCAATCTCACAACTCAATTCTGGATGAATAATCATGTGATAATTAGTTATAGCTAACCCCCTTATAACTAAAATAATCTCACAACTCAATCATAGATTATATGTTGGTATTATTTTATCTTGGCAACCGAACACCACCCAAGGAGATTGAAAAGGGGACTCATTTCATTAGTTTATAATTTACTTTTCCACTGTTAGAGTTTTTATTCATTTTCGATAATTATAGTATATTTTTTCAAATTTCTGTCCATTATTTTAATTTTACTCCCACTACTAGTTTGAAATTAAAAAAATATGATGTGAACATCAACATAGCATAAGTTTGACTAGATTTGTGGCCGCAACTTACGATCGATCATCGATCCATTAGTCATAACGTCATAGCAGAATTTGTGGTGATTATTATTGATTATGTCCAAGTAGACTATTAATGAGTATTTATGATCAAGTACACCTTTTCGACTGCTTTTAACTCCCCTAATCTGTAAAAAAATCAGACTTTCTTCATCAATTTAATTATGGATTTTAGAAGTTGCAAATAATTGCTATTTATTTTAATCATTATTTAGTACTCGCATTCTCTACCCTACACTCAAGTTAAAATCTACTACTAGTACTATTGTTTTTTAAATCCATCTCTAATTCTCTGCAATGGTGTACCCAGAAAATCAATAATCATGCTTATGCCTTATCATGCAAGTGTCTCAACTACTATAAAAAGTGTATAATTTCTACAACACCTACAATATTATTTTGAAGAAAAAAAAATATTCATGGAGGGATAAGTAATGTACAGGAAATGTTGATGGCATACAACACCAGACCTATGTACAGATTACAAGGCAATTGCGCTCTTGAAAAGAGGCCAAGCCCGTGAACCGCATTCCAAATGCCGATATTAGCAGAACATTAGCAGCTCAAACTGTTAATGCCATTGCTCTCATGATTATTGAAATAAGAGGCTAAATAAGGAAAAGAAAAAAAGGAACCCAAATGATCAAGGTTCTTATAACTTAAACAGAACACAGACTTACAACGTCGAATCTTCAAATGGCGATTTCAGTGGTTGCAGGAGCACCTTCTGGGTGGTAGTGCAGTATCTCAGTCCACATCATTTCTCTAATCATCCCCTCCTCTAAATCCTCATCTATGTCGAGATTGATTGGGACCTGAGCTGGAGGATCACATCTCGGGTCGTACAGGGGAGACATGTACGGGTGTTGGAGTGCATCAGTAACGCTTATTCTCTTTGAAGGGTCAAAGACAAGCATCTTCTGCAATAGATCGATTGCCAGAGGATGGGCGTGGGGGTAAAGATGGGTGAAGGGAGTCCCAAGGGAGTATGGAAGAGTTCTGATGTATTTCTTTGCCTTTGGATTGTCAATGAAATCAAGATCATCTTCCTTTTGGCTGCCAAGGATGTTGACGATTAACTTTAGCTGGTTAAGACACTCTGTACCGGGAAATATAGGCTTTCGGCCAAGGAGTTCTGCAAAGATGCAACCAACAGACCATACATCTATTGAAGTCCCATAGTTGTCACAGCAGAGAAGGAGCTCTGGGGCCCGATACCAGCGAGTAACCACATACTCAGTCATGAACTGGCCTTGACTGCTGCTGGTACGAGCAAGGCCGAAATCACATATTTTAAGATCACAGTTAGCATTGATGAGCAGGTTGCCAGGCTTTAAATCGCGATGAAGAATATTTGCAGAGTGAAGATATTTCAGACCTCTAAGTAACTGCATTAGTTTTTAGAAATAGTAACAAAAAAAGGTAAAACAACTGATTGTGCAAGATCAATATATTAGAATTGTGTATATATGTATAGATAATCATAAAATAAACCAGTAAACGAAAAAGAAATCAAATCAGGCATTCATATCAGATGATCATGGAAATCTCAAAATACTCATCTGAAGAACAATGTTAGGTCATATCCTGATTCTTAGCATCACGAATATACCAAAGAATGGTATATGCACAATCCCTTAAGGCACAAGCAAACAAAAAAATTTCCTTCCTACAAATAAACTAAAGCAATTACAAATGTCATGATTTGTCCCTGTATTCCATAGCCACAGTAGAGTACAAGCTATTAGCAAGACTTTAATGACAAAAATCCTAGGATCTCAAACAAGCAATTAAAGTTTCAAATAAATAGGAAATAGATGTCAGAATTTAGCCGACAGGAATGCATATAATAAGCGTAACATGATTTTTAAAAGTAGGTATCTATTTTTTCCCTTTTCTTTATTGCCCCAATGGTAGGGGAGAGGGATGGTATGATACGGTAGATGTTCTGGTGTAAGAAGAATGAATACATAAGAGCATCTGTAAGACACTGAGCGACTGACCAAATCCATCATTGTAATACAACTTCGTTGCAAAGAGTCAAGCAAGCTGCTACTGCACTATCTACAACTCAACTACTCGTGGAAAATACCTGGAAAAGGAAGTACTGGCAATGGTCATTTGAAAGTGCTTGAGATGACTTGATGATCTGATGCAAATCTGTATCCATAAGCTCGTATACCAAGTACACGTCTTTGAAGCTTCCCTTGTGAATAGGGAGCATGACATCTTTCAGAGCTATCACATTTTCATGTCTGAGATGCCGGAGAAGCTTCAGCTCCCGTAAAGTTCTTAGTGCATCAACACGATTTTCAAAGGCATTGTGAATTTTCTTGATAGCAAGCTTTTCATTAGTTTCTCTGTTAACTGAAGAACACACTATGCCATAGGCACCTCGACCGATGGGCTTGATTGGGACATATTTTGTATCAATCTCAAAAAGCGTCTGCCACATGGAGTAGTAATGTTTTCCTTCATTTCTGACCCCATTTGGAGGTTCCACCGGAGTTGCCATACTACAAAAGCCATTGCCAAATATTAGAGAATGAAAAAAATTGGTTGGCATCTCTACAACATATACTTTCCTAAATTAGTGTCATAACAAGTAATCGTTATCATTCAAACTTCTGCCCAAATCCTTACGTAGATTATCATTGGTGTTTGATTCTAATTGTAAATTGTACATGATATCATTACACAAATAATACTACAAAAGATATAGCAGACTAGCAGTTGACAAGCAGAACATTGCATCATTTCCTTTAGCAAATTATTCAACTTTATGAGAAAAGAAAATCTATCCACCTATCAGCAAGATAATCTGCAGCCTATCCAAATCACACGAGCAATAAAATACCAATATAAACTAGTTGAGAATGGCAAATGATATTCTCACAACAAGTATACAACAAGAATCATTCGCCATTTCCTCATCTAGCTAAAAGAGCACCTATACTCTTTGGAGGCTGGCCGAGTACTGAGATAAAATAGAAAATTATAAACTCGGCTTATATTTGTTGCATATTTGTTCCATATTTCAATCCGACTGGTAAGACACAAAAAGACTTGTAAATTATAGTCAGATAAACAGAAGCAAGCCCAATATAAAGACCCAATTTTTATATTTTTTATTTTGTTCTATTATTTTCTAAATTTTGAAGGAGGCAGCCAAGTACAATCTAAACAAAGTACTATCAATTTTTGCATAAAGCAAACAACAAGTAAACATAAATGAGAGTACTTCAACAACGGAAACGAAAAACAATGAATTCACAAAAAAAGGAGAAAGAAGAAAACTCTTTTTACCCCAAAATTGACCTCAAATGTCTTCAAATCGCCCCTCAGACCTAAAGATTATTCATTTTCCCATCCGAATTCCGACTTAAAGCTCAAATCAACCCTAAACCCTGCCGTAGATCCCCATCTTAAGCTCCGATTCGGTGCTAAATTCACTCAAATATCGATTTTTTTCTGGAGGAATTTCACTCGGTCAAAAGGTACCTGAAACTTGCTTCAAATTCACAGAATTGTAGCAGAGTTACCTCACATTCCTATTGATGTTTTTCACTGCAACGGACAATTTGTGGATAATAATATCTTGTTATTTTCAAGGAAAAAATAATTGCAAGTAAATGTTGGGATTCGTTATATGGTAGTAGCTCTCTAATGAAGTAAACATGGGCCCACTTGCTGACAATCTTTTTTATTAACATAATTATACTACTATTAATGCATTTTATTACTATATTTTATTATTATTATTAATCTAATTTAACAGTCTCGCATGTTAAGTATGCATTATAAAACACTTTCCTCCTAGGGGCCAGTTTGGTTAGTCGTAAAACGAATTAAACTGTCCATTTTCTCTTTTATTTATTCTTGTTTGGTTAAATTGCTTTAATGGTGTCAAAACGGATAGCGGATGTCAAAACTTACCTGACCTTGTGCCCAACAAATATCAAGTACCGGCCATCTGTTTTTTTAGGGTTGGGTACGGTTGCGAGGAGTGAAGGTGTTAGAAATTATATATTATGATTTTTTTAACTTCGGATTTTGTCTAGGCTCCCTCCGTTTATAAAAGTTTCTCCCATTTTTCTATTTATATTTATCCCATAAAATTTGTAAAATTTCACTTTTGATCATTTTTAGTAATTGACCTCATATTCTACTAACTCATTCTTACTCACATTTTATTATAAAACTTATAAAAATAATATATAAAAGTATGACTCACATTCCACTAACTTTTTCAACTCACTTTTCATTGTATTTTTTAAAACTTGTGCCGGGTCAAAGTGGGATAATATTTGGGGACGGAGGGAGTAATATATAATTTCTATATTTAATACTCCCTCTGTCCCATAAAAATATGGGCAGATGAGATGGCACGAGAATTAAGATAAAATTGGTAAAGTAAGAGAGATGAGGAGAATAGTATGGTAAAGTAAGATAGAGGAGGGGAATGATAGTTAAAGTAGAGTTAGTAAATAGTGAGACCTACATTATTAAATTGATATTACTTTTCAAAAATGGAATGTACATATTTTTGTGGGATAGATGAAAATGGAAAGTGCACATATTTTTATGGGACAGAGGGATTATAAAATTGAAAGATATTTTTTAGTTATCTATATTATAAAAATAATCAATGAAACATCAGAGAACATGCAATTAATCAAACAAACCCTGAGCCACGTAGGCCCGACTCCAAACCAGGGCTCTGATACCACCACTGAGAGGGTTTGGTGGTGAACACCTGAATCCACATTAGTATGAATGATATTATCCACTTTAAGCAAAGTCCTTACAATTTTACTATAAGGAAACTTCCCAAAATACTACCTCTTACTAATAAAGTTGGGATAGTCTATATATATTATTTGCAACTCTACTCATTATCTGGGATGTAGTTTACACTCCCAATATCAAATTTTCGAAATATAGTTGAGGTTTAAATTGATTCCGTATATAGTTCAAATTTAAATTGATTTTATCTGAAATAAAGTAATATCGTTATGTCGAGTTATATATAATAAAAATTCTAAAAATTGCATATAACTTTTTTTGCGACAGAATTTATCACCCAATCCATTTTGTAAGGACCTCAATAATTTGAATATTTAATCAGTATTATCGCTAGTTGATGACAATTTTTAGAAAATAAAGTATTCAAAATCGGAGAAGGAAATTACCAAAAAATCAGTGGGAGAGTTACAAAAATGTCACTCTCGAAAATGTCTATCCAAACTGCAAAATATCGCACACTCCACTAATCGTTAACACTATAGTATACTCTCTCTCTCTCTCTCTCTCTCTCTCTCTCTCTCTCTCTCTCTAAATGTGTATACATTTATGAAAAGGCAGAATCCCTTATCTCCTTCTCCTTCTCCTTCTCCTTCTTCTCTTCTCTCTCACACAATTTGATCCTTTTCGTTTATCCAGACTTCTTGTCGGTTGTTACCTATCCGTTACTCTCCACTTCCCTCTCATCTCTTCCATTATTGCTCCTCAAATCAATATGTTTCTCCAATTCTGATTCATTATTGGAAATTTACGGGGATTCAGCACTATTCCTGTTTTCTAAGAAGAATCGGTGGTTTTTTCAGGTGTGATCATAGGGAATTTCGCTATTTCATCGAATAATTGATTTCTGGGTCAACAATTTTATGAGAGTGCGAGAAAGTGAGCACTAAAAAGTTGCCTTATGATTGATTTATATATTTAATATTGAGAAATATTTGTGTCTTTTGACTTGATAAAACTTTCTGGGCTTAATTCGGTATTGGATGACGTTTTTTATTTAATGATAGTGAAAAAGGGAAGATTTTGCTATTGTTGTTTGTTCTGAATTTTTGTAGTTTGTGCTGCTGATATTTTGTCATTAGCGATTTGAGGTAAAATTGTTAAGTCATCATATATGATCCCGTAGTACTTAATTGTGTATGGTTTGTATTTGTTTTTCAGCATATCAGGCGCAAATGATTATTCTCCCTGAAATGTGCTTATTTGGGGAATTAATAAAACAATTCTATAATGTAGTAAAAATTGTCTAGAATCACTGGAAGTTGTTTATGGAGTACTTATATAGCTTTGATTCTCATTAGATTCACACGTTATGCTTATATTTTAAATTTTAATTCAGTTATTATTTCTTATGCTTTGTGAAGAAATTACGATGGCTTCTCTACAAGGCCCGGTTGTTAGCCCTGTAGTCTGTGCAAGGCAAACAGGACCTTCTGTGGCTGTTAATTCACCCTTACTGAAAGCTAAACTAATTAAAAGTGGATTCTTGGGGCTTAGAGGGCTTGGCTACAGCAGGGGTAATGCGGGTTACTGGAAGCATTCCAGGAAGTGCAGAACAACACAGTGTAGCTTCAGTTCATCATCAAATGGGAATGGTAGCATGGCAGGGAATTCCAGTGAGAACGACGCTGATTATGTGAATTCAAGTGTGGTTGAAGCTGGTAAGTAGTATTGTCATGCTATGTTTTCTGGTGCATGAGGCATGAGTGGACTGGTTGGTGATGTTGCACATGAAACTGTAAGCTAGCAGTAATGCTTTTGTTAACATTGATTCAACTTTCTTAATATCGAATTTTATAATGATGATCATTCTTATGATATGAACTTGTGGTGGGCTTTGTTTCTCATAAGGAACCTATAACTTATTGCACACATGAAAGATTATAACTCATTGTGTATGTTAATTGTTTGATATAGTTGAGGTGCGAAGTGGCCGAGATGGCTTCATGATCAAGATGAGAGATGGTAGGCAGCTGAAATGTGTCCATAACAATCCTCTGGGAGGTCATCTGCCAGATTATGCTCCACATCCTGCAATTGTATTGAAGATGGAGGATGGGACAGGGCTTCTTCTTCCAATAATTGTTTGTATGTGAATGATATTATCTCAATTTTCTGATAGACCAGAACTTGGTTCATCTTTTATATCCTTATTCTTGCTCTTCTGTCCTTCTCCTTCCTTACAGTGGAGATGCCAAGCGTGCTTCTTATGGCAGCTGTGCGCAATGTCCAAATAGTAAGCCATTTTTCCTATTCCAATTCATTTATTGTGTTAATGAATTTTTTGTTCAAATATTTTATTCTTTCAATGTATTCAGGCTAGGCCTACCATGTACCAAGTGGTGAATGATATGATCGAGAAGATGGGCTACACAGTGAGTTTTCTGATACACACTTTCTTCTATACCAATGCTTCAGTTTTTCAAATAATTTGTCTATTTATTTGTAGGTGAAACTTGTTCGTGTCACCAAAAGGGTGCATGAGGCATATTTTGCTGAGCTACACCTTGTCAAGGTAAGTGCATGCTGTTTTTGTAAGACTTAAGCAAATGTATAACATGGGTGAACTCGTTGATGAAATAGAGATCATTGTCATTCATGATTGTCCACTGACAACTTTTCTCTGTCAATTGAAGTTGGGTGGTGAAGCAGAATCTATTAGCTTTGACCTGCGCCCATCTGATGCCATTAACATCGCAGTAAGATGCAAGGTAATAATCCAGAGCCCACTGCCAAGATCAGAGCTGATGTCACAGCATATGACCTTCTTATGATATACAGATTATACACCATTTCAAGTTTGTGACTTGTAAATGAGCCATTTCCACATTATAAAGTCTGCCAGTTTCAAGTAAAACATGTTAAGTCTAGACACTATTGCTTTTGTGTATTTGTTTTCTGATTATAATGTAATGATTTCGACTGAACATATGCGAAAAATTTAATTACACTAAGAGATATGGATTATGCAATGAGTTATGCCATCAAGGTTTTGAAATTCAAAATGATGTGGTCCTCAGGTGCCTATACAAGTAAACAAGTTTCTGGCGTACAGTGATGGCATGAGGGTTATTGAGTCTGCAAAGTTGATGGTGCAGAGTCCCTCTTCGGATGGCCCTCTGTTTACTGAACTGGACAGGTAATGGATATCCTGTAAGATTTTTATCCTGCAAAATTTGATGACCGGCAATAACAAATTTTATTTCTTCTGAATAACTGTTGATATTTGGAGTGTGAAATGGGTAGACATGCATAAGATCTGATGTAATCATATAGGAGTCATCGATGTAGAGAAAAAACAATTTTAAAGATCCGAATTTGTTCATTGATCCAGACCTACTGGCCAAGCATGCATGGAAACAAAGGAGTTCGACTTGGTAAGGAACATGCTGATTGCTGCAGTGGAGGAACGTTATAGAGATGCAGGTATTATTTTCAGTATCACAAGTGTTAAATTTGGTGACTGTTATTATGTAGTTAGTCTTTCGCCCGAAAACTTGATGAGTGGTGACTAGAGCACACTTTTCTACATGCACTGTGGGAACGAACATTTCATTGGGCACTTGGGTAGCATCACTGGAAATGATGTATTATAGTCGTGGGCATATTATATCACGTATTTCACATACATTTTTTGTTAATGATCAACTTCTTGGCCCAACTCTTTGTGACGCAGCTTTATGGAGGGACAAGCTCACACAGCTTCGTTCCAAGAGGAATTGGACATAACATCTGAGTTGTGCTGCATTGTGGTCGACTTTGGGTATGTGTTTGTGGATTGATTTAGTGTTTTCTATGTTAATGGGACGAAGTAATTCTTGGTTCTTCAGGTTTGAGGCGCTGCATGGAGATGGATGCATTTGTACATAAGAATCGGTATCAGTCATTTTAGTAAATAATCTGTAAAATGGCGGCCATGCCATGCTAAAGCTTGTATATATATATGTGATATGTATAGATGAACTATATGTATTTAAATGCTGAATCTTTCAACAGATCTTGTATTTGATGAATGGTGATATGACTAAGGTACAAGATTGGAATTGTATCACGACTTTTTTAGTTGCAAATTATAGTACTATCAGTTATCATTTTTAATTCGTATCAAAACAAAAGCATCATAGAACAAAAAAATTATACGTATGTAAATGTGAAGCGTTTTCGAGACTTGTTTTTGATTTGTTAATGATTTGTTGGGGAGGAAGTGTATTACCAATAAATTCTGCTTCATTGTCTTCTTGAGCATCGTTGTCTTGGAGCCTTCCGGGGCAACGACTGGTTTCGTCCTATCAGGGCTCATTACTCTTTAGCACCAAACCAACTTGTCCGATGCTTTCGGACTCATTTGAATTTTAATGAAAGCTCAAATTTTGAACATTGAAGATCAATTCCAGTGTTCATTTCCAATGCTGTAACAGAAACCCCATTTAGGAAAATGTTCTCAAACAACTTGATGTTTCTTTTAGAATGAAGAGAAAATGAGAAAAATACACGAACTTGTTGTCATGTAACATTTCCGTACGACTATTTTGTAATCAGAATACAGCAAGATAATACTACAATACAAAAAAATGGAATATCTAAAAAAATGGAATGTAGCTTCCTCTTTCCTTGGAGCCGTGGGCTTTGCTTTGTGCAGAGCTCCTATTTTAACAGCTATATTTCTCCAATAAGCAGTATCCCCAAAGTCTCCCGGACCAACATAAAATAGGAAAATAGGAAAATAGGAAGACAATACTTGTAATGAGTAAAATGGGCTGGTCTATGATTTCCCACCTCCTCCTTGTGTAACTGCTCCTCCACCCTCACCATTCTCAGCAATATTTTGCAATTCAAGTAGCTCCTGCTGTTCCTCATCAATCTGCTGAGCTCCTTCTTCTGTTGCAGGTTTAGGTTTACCACTAGTCGAGCGTTGGTACATTATGCCGCCACCCATGCAAATCAAGAGGCCGATAGTTCCCACAAGAGTTGAGTGCTTATCCCAGATGATGAGATTTATCACCACTGTCAGCAGTTTGTTGACAATGCCAAGAACAGTGAATCCTGTAGCTGAGATTGCTTTGCGGCAGGAGAAGCCAAAGAAGGAGATCGCCAACCCAAATAGGCACGAAAGCCATACAGGCAAAACCACCCCAAACGAATACCAATCAGACTCATCTGTGATCTCATGCTCTATCTTCTTCAGTTCTCCCATTATGAGCAGCTCCACGGGAAACAGCATTAAAGCCTCAAGATTGTTGTACAGAACAAGCCCCCATGTGTTGAGGCCAATCGTCATAACTACGTGCTTGATGTAAACAAAATCTATGGACATGCTCACCAAGTAAGCCAGAGCCCAGCTATAAGCTTTGACAGAGAACTGATAGTCGGTTGTGACATAGAGCACACTCCCAGCAAAGATAGTGGTGAGGGAAAACCATGTCTTGAGCGCTGGCCACGGCTGGTGCAAGAAGAGGGTCTCACCAATGGCAACGAATATGGGCACAACCGAGCGAAACACAATGAATGTATCAACATTGGCATGAAGCAGGAGCTCACTGTTGGTAAACAAAGACAGATAGAATATAAATGCAGCAGGCAGAAACCGCCACATGGTAACAAGATCGAGCTTGTCGTGCTCCAGCAACTTAAGCTGCCCGAAGATTAAAACTCCAGCAGCACTTGTCAAATACTGCAATGCAGTTAGAGCTCCCGGGTATGGGAACTTCATAACTGCCCATTTATTGATGATCGATAGTAATGAAGCAGAGAGACAATAACCCCCTGCAATTCCATAAACTGATGCCTGCTGGAGTAAGCTGCTATACCAACCCCGACTTGATTTAGTATTAGATGAAGCATCTCCTTCTTTAGAATTTTCCACATTACCAGTCATCGCATCTCAATGTACTACTGAAAAAATAAAGAAAACAAAAAAAATTAGTAATTGCAAGCCAAGCTGTATCTATATGCTGTATTAACACAGTTTGGCAGCATTTGTGATTTTTCAACTGCATTGAACTCACATTAGATAAAGCATTGGAGCTTAAGATTTGGGCTCTAAGAGACCATTTTGTCATATAAATACATGTATAATTTACAATTTCTATCAGTTCACCAGTTTCTTTTATATACATGTATAGATTGATTCCTAGTCCGTAACAAAGCTTCCACTTATATACATTACTCAATGAAAACAAAAATCAAAACAGTTTAAAATCAGATTTCAATATCTCGCGAATCTTATTATTCCAATTCTCAGATCCATAAATTCAAATTCAGATCTCACTAAAATATCCAACAACACGTTGACTGAGATAGGATGAATAAGAATAATAAAATGAGCAGCGGAGAAGAAGATGCAAAATCGGTGAAGAAAAATTGACCTTATGAACAAATAGAATTAAGGCTTCTGGATGTTGCTGAGAAGAATACGGCGAGCAACAATCCACGGATGAGGCGGGAGAGCTGAGGTGCTGGTCGGTCGGCCGAGAATATGGAAGAAAAGGGGGATGACGCGTCGGCGGTGGTAGATTGCTGGGTAAGAGTTGCTAAAAGAGAGTAAAAGAAGAGTGTGAGATTTCCTTTGAGGTCTGGTGTTTTATTTATTGTGTCAGTTTTATTATTGAAAAATTATGTTGAGCGAATACTTATTTATTTTTTATTCTAAGCGAAAAGAAATTTTTTATTGTTCAGATAAAACTGTAGTAGCATGTTAATTTAGCTGTAAAATGGTATAATTCACATTTCACACCAATGAATTTGTACGTTTTGGCGTAATTTGAAGTGCATATCCTCAATTCATCGCTATTATCTTCTCTATTTATCCTCTCTCTTATTTTATTTTATTCATTCTTATACTTTACTCTTTCCATCTCAAAAAAAGTACATACACTTTTCATTATCATCCGTCCACAAAAATATGTGTATTACATTTTTATAAAGTTATCTCAATTTATTATCCATATACATCAACTTATTTATAATTTATATCATCATTAAACAATATTAATAATTGTGGGTTTCATTATTCACTAACACTACTTTAACTACTCCTCTTACTTTATCAATTTTATCTTAATTCATGTGTCATATTAATTGTCTGTATTTTTATAGGACAGAGGAAGTATTATTTCATCAACTAAATTTACATGCCAAAATAAAAATACCTCACGTAGCCTAAGCCAGAGTAATACTCCCTCCAAAAGAGTATGAACTTTGGGTTTATCACGAGTTTTAATGCATTATTGTTAAATTAATAGAGAGATGGATAGAGAAATCTTTTTAAATATTGTTAGTGGAGAATGCATACCACCTCATTAAATAGAAGATAGTTTCTAAAATTGAAATGTTTATACTTTTTGGAGACGGACGAAAAAAGAAAATAGCGTATACTCTTAAGGGACGGGGAAGGGGTGGGGGAGTGAAACATTTTTTAAAGAGCCGACCGAACTAATTAGGAGTATTTGTTAGAAAATGAATTTAACTATAAATTTGTAGTACTCAAACACCATCTTCAGTTGGAATCCTCCGGCGGCGGCTGGTTCAAGTCCGGCACCCTAAAGTTCCCCTCCTCCTCTCCTCCCTCCTCATCGCCCGCCACGTGGAGGTCCGTGAACTCCTCCTCCGCCCTAAAATAACGTGAGACTTCGTCTTCTTCATCTATCTTTTTCGTTTTTCTTTCTCTGCGTCGGCAAATTTCTTCCTTCACTGGTTTCGCCAAATTCTACATAAATATGGTAACTCTCTTTGCTTTATTCGAAAATAGATGAACAAGAAAGGATTATAAATTCGCAATTTTCAGAAATTGGAAAAGTGAACTTGCGATTGCTACAGTGCTACTCCATCTTTGTGGTAGCACACTTCAAAAACGCAAAAAAAGGACGATTTGGGATGGGTTTTGGGGTATGATTGGAGGTGTACAATACCCCAAAATTGCATTTTGGGGTATTGTTGGAGATGCCCTTATCAACTTACAGTAAGAGTAAAAATTTTATCAGAAAGTATAGAAAAGATTAGACATACAACAGTATAACTTTTTCGGTGGATAGTGTGATAGGGATTGTTTTTGGCGGGAAAGTGTCAAAATTGCAATTTCTTCCATCTTTTTCCCGCCTTTAAACATCATTTCGCCCCATATCCGTGTTCGCCTACTGAAATGCAACCCTAATTTTCAGAAAATGATTTCCTGTTGCTGCACCAGAATTCCAATTGCGTTGTTCTGCAAAAAGGAAAGGTCATTGCTGCTCGATTTCCGTTACTTTGTTACTTGTTTTTTGTTCTATTTCTCATCTGCTTGTTGATGTACTATTTCGAATGTTCGATGTGACAAATTCAGCAATCAAATACTAGTAGTTTTGTTTTGATTGTTAGAATATATTACTAGTCCTACAACTCGGATAAAACTAATTTTACTTTACTATCTATCTATGTTATTCATCCGTGAATTTGGGTCTATTTGAAAGATGTTTCTTTTAATGAATTTGCAGGCTGCAGTTGACTACACTTTTCCGAGTAGTATATTTACTTTGGCATCACATTCATTGATCTTGCGGCCTCTTGAAGCTCGTAAACTGTTTACTGGGAAAAGATTCTGTTCGGCATATTTAGTAATGGGTGGGGATACAAATTCAAAAGAATGCTCCGCTAGCGGTGAGGTGAATGCTACTCCAGTTTCCCATAGGACTTATCAGGTTGTGGTGGCTGCAACTCAAGATATGGGTATCGGGAAAGATGGTAACTTGCCATGGCGATTGCCTGGTGATCTTAAACTTTTCAAAGATATCACCATGAATACATCAGATTCCACTAAGAAAAATGCTGTGATTATGGGGAGGAAAACTTGGGAAAGTATTCCTCAAAAATTCCGACCCTTGCCTGGTCGTCTCAATGTTGTGCTGACGCGTTCTGGAAATTTTGATATTGCCGCTGGTTCTGATAATGTTATTTTATGTGGAAGTGTTTCATCTGCTTTGAAACTGTTGGGAGAGCCCCCCTATGGTTCGTCCATAGAGAAGGTTTTCCTGATAGGAGGTGGCCAGATTTTGAGGTATAATATCACTGTCTTACTTTTTTCTTTTTTAATTTTCAATTGTTGTATATCTGTATGCAATGGAAGGGAAAATTTTATATGAGTACTGGTGCAGGGAAACCCTTAATGCTGAGGATTGTGATGCTATCCACATAACTGAAATCAAGAGTCATTTTGAATGTGACACATTTATACCTCCTATTGATACATCAGTTTACCAGCCATGGTACTCATCCTTCCCCATTGAGGAGAATGGGATCAATTACTGTTTTGCGACATATGTGCGACTAAAAACTTCGAATAGGAAACCTGCCGAGTGTGGACATGATATGAATTGCAATGGAAATAGTTTATCACATTCCATAAAGCCCAAACTTTCAGATTTCTCTTTGCTTCCGAAGATTATTTTTGAGAAGCATGAAGAGTTTCTCTATTTGAGACTGGTTCAAGATATTCTTTCTAATGGGAACAAAAAGGATGACCGCACAGGGACTGGCACTCTTTCAAAATTTGGCTGCCAGGTATGTTGTAAAGCGAAAACTTAAATGAAATATATTTAGAAATTAATTCGTCGCTTCATTTTTTTTTGCTTAATGCAGCCCTTCCTAACATTTGTGTTGTAAATTTTCAGATGCGCTTTAACCTGAGGAAATCTTTCCCTCTTCTTACAACAAAGGTATAATTGTGAAATGATGCAGTGGTTCCACACCCTAGTATAAAATTTTGTATATGTTCTGCAAATCAACAATTAACATTTCCTACCTGTTCCTGTGGTGGTAAATGACTGTAATCTTGGTGTAAAGAGGGTTTTCTGGCGTGGAGTTGTTGAAGAGCTTTTGTGGTTTATCAGTGGATCAACAAATGCTAAGGTAATATTCAACTAGTTTATGTATTCCTTGCACCAAATTTATCAAGTTGAAATTGTAAGGTTAGTATTATTAGAAGTAATAGTTGTATGCTTACAAATTTAACTACCAAAATTCTTTCTGACAAGTTCAAGTTCTTGTCTCTTGTACTTTCCTTGAACAGAATATGTGTGGCACTTATGTACCTTTCTTTTCAAATTGTGTTGTGTGTAGTATTACAAATTCTTATAGTAGTATGTGTTTTTCATCCTTACTATATTCTTATTTGTATTGTATATATGCATTTTTTATTTGATGCTAACTTAATGCCCTTTTATATAGATTCTACAAGAAAAAGGGATACATATATGGGATGGCAATGCATCTAGAGAATACCTCGACAGGTACTTACAGCTCTGAAATTCAGATTTAGAGGCTAAATAGCCAATCATTCCAAAAGTATGCTACGAATTTACAATCTTAAAAGAGAATTGTCAATTTAACCATGATATTGTACTGTTGCAATCTTGGCCGATTGGTTTGCTCACTTTTAACTCCCCAGAAAATAAATAAATAAATTATGGCATTTATGTCTCCTAGTTTTGACCAAAATCACAAATTGGCCACCTACGACTGCCATTGCTAAGTAAATGATTTGTAAGAATTAATAAAAAAGCAAATTCATGTGAAGGTTTGAAATCCATGTTGGATGTGCTCAATCTGATGAAATAATATTTGATTGTATTCTCCAGTATTGCTTTGACAGACAGGGAAGACGGAGATTTGGGACCGGTATACGGTTTCCAGTGGAGACATTTTGGTGCTAGGTTAGTACATAACCGGGCTCTCCTGTATAATAAGCGAAGAAACAAAATATAATTGCCTTCCCTACAAGTAAGGATTTTTCGTATTGCAGGTACACCAATATGCATGCAGACTATACAGGGCAAGGGTTTGATCAGTTGCTAGATGTGATTAATAAGATTAAGAATAAACCAGATGACAGGCGTATTATTCTTTCTGCATGGAATCCCTCTGATCTTAAGTTAATGGCCTTACCCCCTTGTCACATGTTTAGTCAGGTATCACCCCTTCATCTCTTGTCTTCCATATCTAAATTGATCTTTTAGAAAAGTTAATAGAAAATTTTCCAGTGTCATGAATAGAGGAGTTCAAAAAATACTAATAAAACAAGGAACAATTTTATCAAGTTGTGTGCTAATAGCCTTCCATTTGATGCTTCTAACATGACTTACTTGCAGTTTTATGTAGCCAATGGTGAGCTATCATGTCAGATGTATCAACGCTCTGCTGACATGGGTCTTGGGGTGCCATTTAACATCGCATCCTATGCTCTGCTGACATGCATGCTCGCTCACGTTTGTGGTATTGATTTACTTTTAAATATTATTAGAATTCTAATCTTTTACTACTTACTAAATATGAGATCATCGTACTCTAACATGTTATTTTCTTATGTTATGTATCCTATCCACAGATCTTGTTCCCGGTGATTTTGTTCATGTCATTGGAGATGCTCATGTTTATAAGACTCATATCAGCCCTCTGCAGGACCAGCTTAAAAAACTTCCGAGGCCTTTCCCTGTAAGTATCACATCACTTCTGCTACAGTCACAGCAGCTCCGATTTATTTGATGAAATCCTTGGCATATGCAATAACTATTTATTTACTACTGCTCTGTAACTTAGTATTGTGTTTCCATATGAAAACAGATACTGAAGATCAACCCAGAGAAAAAGGAGATTGATTCATTTGTTGCAGCTGATTTTGAGCTTAGAAATTATGAGCCTCACCAGAAGATAGAAATGAAAATGGCAGTGTAAAGAAATTATTAAAGTTGACTGGATTGATGTCTTGTCCACACACCTTGTTATGTGCTTCATTGTAATAGCATAAAGTATTGACTACCCACCTATCTATGTTTTACATATGCTGTGATCACTCACTTCCTCCATTCATCCAAATGTGTGAACAATTCTAGCTGCACTTGCAAACCTGAATTGGATACAATCATAATCAAAAGCAATTTTAATGAATTGAAACACAGAAAAATACTAGGAAATCAAATAAGTGAGCTAAATCATATAGGACAAAAAAAAACTAGACAGTCAAATTAAAACTTATGTAGCAATTGAAATGATGATACTGCTGAGTTTAGTAATTAAGAAAATTTTAAAATAAAATTCTACTTCTTCTCAACAAATTATGGAACTAAAAACGAATTTGATTTGCCTAACAAAATGCCAAATCAAGGAGCCACATTTTTAATCTCTCATGCTCCTATACAAATTAAAAGGAATAAAATACATTTTTAAACTCAATGAAAAACGACTGCAATAAAAAGGTTTTATGAGCCATATTATAATTAAGAATTGGATAGCAACAACAATCATATTGACCCATGTAGTTGAATTTTAAGGTCCATTTCCGTTTGTTTCGAGAAAATGAAATAAAATTTTAATCAGCTTTCAAAATCGAACAATTATACTGTATGATTCTGTTTATATATTTGACAAGATATTTAGTTTCAGTGAAAGTGATGTGTTAACGTCAATTTCATTGGAAACAAGACCCACTGGATTAAACTATCAGTAGCTAGATTAAATAATGGATATATTAAAACAAATATTTTGAAAAGAAATAATTAGCACATAAAAAAGACCAGGTAACAACAAAGCTATAGAATATTACATGAAGTTATTCAACAACGCCGGCTTCATTACTTCAAAGATGCTTTTCCAGAGTCCGGTGCATCTAACTTAATTATGATTACTTAATTTCAAAAATTCTTAATTATGGATTACTGAATATAATTAGGGATTGATGAATAATTAGAGTAACGGAAGTGTATGCAAGGTATATATATCTTCCTTATTTGTAGTTGTAAATCCCTAATATTTTTCTTCCGTTTTTAGGTAAAATATATCTACCATTCATTGGATACAAATACTAATAATAAGCTAAAACATTACAGAAAAACAAAAATTCCTATTATTGCAATCAATGTTAGTAAGGTGCAATTTACATCATTTCAAAATTAAAAAATGCAGACTCTATAACGCTTGAAATTAAATTCCTTGAGTAACTTCTCAATGGTATTGCCATTAAAATTTCACCTCCATCTTAAATGGCAAATTGCTTAGAACTTAACTTACCCACTACCCCTACAATTTATGAAACATCATGACCACGTCAAAAACTATAATAATAACAGCCATACCCCATAATAAATAAATATAACAATTTCCCTTTCATAAAAGTTAATGATATTGTGGATATTAATTTGTAGTAATTTACTTACAATATTATGAAATAAAATATACTGTTGTGGGTTAAAAATACTTATAATATTTTTTACATTAACAATTAAGTCATAGTTACTATATATAAGCAATATTTTTGAATGAATGAAAGATATAACTGGTTGTCGAACATATAAATGCTCATACATATCAAAAGTCTCAGGTCGTTGAAATAATAATTTCTTATAATATATAGTAGTAGTTTTTTTTGTTGTTGTAACATTTATTTATAATTTTGATGGTAAGTTGAAGCGTGTGACAATAAATATAGTAATAATATTAGGGGCTTCCATTAAATTTATTAGTTATTATAATAAAGTTTCTTTCAGTTTCGACACCAGCAATTTTAATTCAATTTTGAAGCTGGACACACTCAATGTCCCTAAATGAATTGAGCTATTTTAAATCTATGGGATTTTTATAACTTGTAAATATATTTTTGCGCAGCTCTAGAAAATAAATAAATACTCCATTCGTCCCATAAAGATTGTCTCATTTTTCCATTTTCGTCTATCCCACAAAATTTATCTCATTTCGGTTTTTAACATTTTTGGTAGTGGATCTCATATTCCACTAACTCATTCATACTCACATTTTATTATAAAACTAATATATAAAAGCAGGACTCACAATTCACTAACTTTTTCAACTCACTTTTAATTATATTTCTTAAAACTTGTGTCCGGTCAAAGTGAGACAATCTTTGTGGGTGGAGGGAGTATTATCTTTGCTTATAAAATGGAACTTTAATTGCTTCATTATAAGAAAACAAATTAACACAATAGGGCATTCATATTTTTTTATTCATTAAATACAAAAGTGTGTTAAACCGTAAAGGTCAAAAAACATAGAGTGATTACTTATCAATCTCTCCACTAAAAGTCTAGAAATATGTTAATAATTCATCGAAATAAATTATTTGAATTTCGCATATTTATTTTGTCGAGTCTCCCTCAAACAAATGCGACGGCGCCAGAGTAAATCTTGTCATGCTACCAGGAATTATTTTGATATTTGGAAAAATATATGGATGGGGTTTAAATAAGAATTTAAATTGTTATGACGTAGAATTAATTCATACAATGAATCTCTTTATTGGATGAATGCTTCAAGTAATTCGAATAACATATAAAAGCATATTAATATTTTATTTTATTTTTACCCTAGTTGATTTTGCTAAAAATGTAACTTCAGAATTTAATACTACAATTTTACAATAAACCAACATGTAATTTAAAGACTTCTAGCTAGTAAAGTAGCCCAAACAAAATTTACTATATCCATGGTTTTTCTACGTTATGCTTGGTAAATAGCTTTATGATTTATATCCTAACATCCATTTGCCTTCAAAATGCAATAATAGTAGTACCACTATTTGGGTAGCTAACAATTTCATCATGGCCTACTAAAGAGTAAACAATATTAAAATTCCTTTTAAGGTGTATGCCAACCTCAACTCCTCCATCTCTATGTTGGGAAATAAACACAGGCAATCACGAATATGAAAGAGAATGAACACAACCCAGTTCGATACAATGTGTATCTACGTCTGGGGGCGATGCCAAGCCAGGGATTTCACTATATAATTTCAGGATAAGCATTCTTTAACAATGAGGGAGCACCTCTATTTATAAGTAACTAGAGAGCCCTAATTCTAGTCAAACTAGGAAACATATTCCATAAGGAAATATCTTTTAAGGAATAAATCTATCACAAGGAAATATACTTCAAGGAAACAAATCCTAAACATGGTAGGAGATATTTTAGGCTCCATAATTAACAATCTCCCACTTGGAGACTAACAACTCCTAAACAACCATTTCCTCGTGATCTCATCCCTTCATCCGCTTAGCATCGCCTAACCTTCTCTTCAAGTTCCAAGGCCAATTGAAGCTATGCATAGCTTCAATTTCTCTAAGGTCACCACCTTAGTAAACATGTCTGCAGGATTCTCACTTCCAAGTATCTTCACAAGTTGCAGGATTTTCATCTCCACTAGGTGTCGGATGTAATGATATTTCAACTCCACATGCTTTGTCCTAGAATGAAACGCTGGATTCTTCGCCAAGAAAATAGCACTCTGACTATCACTGTAGAGTATGCTACTCTTGTTCTCCTTCCCAAGTTCATCTAAGAAACTCTGCAACCACACCATCTCCTTGCTTGCCTCTGTCGCAGCTACATATTCAGCCTCCGTAGTAGACAAAGCAACAGTCTTCTGCAACTTAGAAGTCCATGAAATAGCAGTACCACCATAAGTAAATACATACCCGGTTGTGCTTCTTCTCCCATCAAGATCATTGGACGCCAAGTCTGCATCCACATAACCTGCCAGCTCGACATTCTTGCCATTGAAACATAAGACGCTTTCTGTAGTACCTCTCAAGTATCGAAGGATCCATTTAACTGCTTCCCAATGTTGCTTGCCCGGATCACCCATGAACCGGCTCACTACTCCCACTGCTTGTGCAATATCAGGCCTCGTACACACCATTGCATACATAATACTGCCAATTGCTGAAGCATAAAGAATTTTCTTCATTTCAGCACGTTCTTCTTTTGTACTCGGCGACTCCTTCTTCGACAGCTTAAAGTGACTGCCCAAAGGCACACTTACTGGCTTCGAATTATCCATGTTGAATCTTTCCAAAACCTTACCAATGGAAGCAGCTTGCGAAAGATACAATTTTCCTGCCGCCTTGTCACGCTCTATTCTCATGCCCAAAATTTGATTAGCCCCTCCAAGATCTTTCATGGAGAATCGTTCAGACAATTGCCTTTTCAACTTATCCACCTCCTTTTGATCACCTCCTGCGATCAACATATCATCAACATATAATAACAGAATAAGATAGCTCTTGTTAAACCTCTTGTAGTAACAACAATGGCCAGCGTAGCATCTTTTATAGCCAATCTCCATCATGAATCCATCAAACTTCTTGTACCATTGCTTTGGAGCTTGCTTTAAACCATACAAGCTCTTCTTCAACTTGCATACAAGGTTTTCCATTCCTTTTACTATGAATCCTTCAGGCCGTGTCATGTACAACTCATCCTCCAAATCACCATGAAGGAATGCCGTCTTTACATCCATCTGATGTAACAATAGATTTTCTGCAACTACCATACTCAACACTAAACGAATAGTAGTTAGTTTCACAACATGAGTGAACACATCTGTATAATCAATACCGTATCGTTGCTCAAATCCCTTGACAACCAGCCTAGCCTTGTAGCGCTTGCTACCATCAGCTTCACCTTTGATTCGATAGACCCACTTGCAATGCAATGCCTTTTTCCCTTTAGGAAGTTCCACAAGCTCCCATGTTCCATTTAGGAGAAGAGAGGCAAACTCGTCATCCATGGCAATTTTCCACCTTCGTTTATCAGGGCCTTCTCCTGCCTCTGCATAACACTCGGGCTCACCACCATCAGTAAGTAACAAATAGAAATTAGAGGGCGAGTACCTATCAGGTGCACGTCGCTCTCTAGCCGATTTATGCAGCGGAATAGTCGGTGGTGGAGTGCTTGGTTCTTCTTCAAGCACCTCTTCAGCATTCTGACTCTCCTTGCTCCCACTAGAGTTTGAGATGTCTAGCTCGACCACTTGTGGCTCAGAACTGCTGGGACTTGACGCCTCCAATCTATCCTTGTACAATACCTGTTCATTGAAGATGACATCTCTACTGCGAATAACCTTACGGTTCTGCTCATCCCAGAGTCTATAACCGAACTCATCGCCTCCATAACCAATGAACGTACACTTAATAGATTTAGCATCCAACTTACTTCTCTCAACGGAACTAACATGAGCATAAGCAACACAACCAAAGATGCGTAGGAAAGATAGATTTACCTCTTTTTCTGTCCAAACCTCCTCGGGTATCCGAAACTCCAAGGGAACTGATGGACCTCTATTAATTAGGAATGCAGCTGTGTTGACTGCATCTGCCCAAAAACTCTTTGGCAATCCACTTTTCAACCTCATGCATCTTGCTCGCTCATTCAACGTTCTGTTCATGCGCTCTGCGATTCCATTCTGCTGTGGAGTTCCTTTCACAGTTTTCTCCATGCGGATTCCATTCTCGGCGCAGAATTCCTTGAACTTTGCAAGTTCATATTCTCCTCCATTATCGGATCTTAGACACTTCACCTTCATCCCGGTTTCAGTTTCAACAAGGGCTTTCCATTTCCTGAAAGCGTCAAACGCATCGGATTTACTCTTCAGAAAATAAACCCATAGCTTTCGAGTAGAGTCGTCGATGAAAGTCATATAATATTCAGAGCCTCCTAGGGACTTCACAGGTGCTGGTCCCCATAGATCAGTGTGGACCATCTCCAACTTCTGTGTCTTCAATTTTCTGCCTCCTCTTGAGAAACTCACCCTTTTCTGTTTCCCAAACACGCAATCCTCGCACAGGCCAACTTCAACAGTTTTCAAGCCAGGCAGTAAACCTCTTGAGCACATTATCTTCATCCCTTTCTCGCTCATGTGGCCAAGACGACAGTGCCACAAATCTGCATTATTTGCCTCACTTGCAACATCAATGCAATCTTTGGAGTTAGTTGTGGTATACAACGTACCCTCCTTCTTACCTCGAGCTACTATCATAGCTCCCTTGGTAATCTTCCAATTGTTGCAGCCAAACGTCACGGTGTACCCTTCTGCATCAAGCTGCCCAATCGAAATCAAACTTCTCTGCAATCCAGGAATGTGTCTGACTCCATTCAGTTTTATTACGGATCCATTGGACGTCACTACCTTCACGTTTCCCTTTCCCACGATATCTAAGGGCTCGTCATAAGCCAGATGTACCTTCCCAAAATCGCCAGAAACGTAGTCTTCCATTATCTCCACATTGCTGCAGGAGTGAAACGACGCCCCATAATCCAATACCCATGATTCCATCGGACTACTGACGCTCAAGACCAACGCCTCGCCATCGTCATCAGACATGGTAGCGTTTGCTGTCTTCTTGTCCTTTTGATCCTTATTCTTATACTTCTTCGGTGCCTCACATTGATTTCTAAAATGCCCAAACTCATCACAATTCCAGCATTTAACTTTATCCAAATCCTTCTTGGATTGACTCCTTCCTCTGGAATTTGATCTTCCACGATTTTGCTTTCCCTTCGATCTGCCTCTCTGTTCTGTATTCAGTGCTGATCCCGAAGTAGAAGATCCTGATTCTCTCCGGCGAACTTCCTCACCAATCATCAGATCTCTTACTCTGTCAACTGTTAGTTTTGTCTCTGCAGCAGTAACTGCTGTCACTGTGCCAGCCCAACTCTCAGGCAGAGACGATAGCAAAATCAGGGCACGAATTTCATCATCGAATTTTATATTAACCGAGTTCAGTTGCGAAGTAATCATGTTGAACTCGTTGAGATGTTGTTGCACCAGCTTCCCTCTTGCATTCTAAAATTAAACAATCGTCTAATCAGATGTACCTTGTTTGCCGTTGATGGTTTCTGATACATGTCCTCCAAGATCTTTATCATCTCCTTTGTCGACTTTGCTGCAGTCGTGTGATAAGCCACATCCTTGGACAACGATAGCCTAATCGCGCTCATCGCTTTTCTGTCCAGCAGCTCCCACTCCTCATGTTCCATCTTTTCGGGTTTGGTTTTTAAAGGCTTCCAGAGATCTTTACCGTACAGGTAATCCTCAATCTGCATCTTCCAAAATCCGAAATCAGATCCATCGAACTTCTCTACAGCAATTTTTTCGTCGATCCCCATCGTGATTTCTGCCTCTTAAACCCTAGGCTCTTGATACCAGTTGTTGGGAAATAAACACAGGCAATCACGAATATGAAAGAGAATGAACACAAGAAGTTGTTTACCCAGTTCGATACAATGTGTATCTACGTCTGGGGGCGATGCCAAGCAAGGGATTTCACTATATAATTTCAGGATAAGCATTCTTTAACAATGAGGGAGCACCTCTATTTATAAGTAACTAGAGAGCCCTAATTCTAGTCAAACTAGGAAACATATTCCATAAGGAAATATCTTTTAAGGAATAAATCTATCACAAGGAAATATACTTAAAGGAAACAAATCCTAAACATGGTAGGAGATATTTTAGGCTTCATAATTAACACTCTATTGTAAATATTAGTAGTTACTCTCCTACTTATAAATTATAATGCAATAATGTATGTCAAGTTTATCTAAAATACCACTCCTTCAATTACAGAGGAAATTCCAAACTTAATGATTTTGAGATTAAATAGAATTCTTTCAAATGCGAGTGTGAAATGACATTAATTAATTACTTAATTATTACGATTGATACATATATGTTGTAACTAGGGACAGATTTAATTATTAAAATTGTTACTCCTCATTATATCAAGCAAAGCAAAAAAGAACAAAGGAAAAATCCAATCCAGCAGCTGGCATTTATCCATTTGATGGGAATTTTAGATGCAAAAGTATATACTAAAGTTTTTGTCGTTTGATGGCACTTCAATTTCGATTTCTCTTTTTGTTAATTTAACGTTTTGGTTTTATATGTTCTCCAATTTGGATATAAGCCCTTTTTATACCTAATATTACACATAAATAAGTTAAAATTTAACCATTTTTTTTATGTTTGCTGACTGGAGAACATTATGTGTATGCATGGTAGATTGTTTGTTTTATTTTTTAAAATTGAAACCGATCAATTAATTGAGTTGTTTGCTGTACTCAACAACGTGCAAAATATATACTTATATTTTAAAATTTTGAGTCCTATTTCCAGTACAAGAAATGGTGTTTGGCAAATTTTTTTTATCAGCAATTACTGAATTTTGAATAATGTCTGGATGGTGGGCCCCAAAGCTATATCATTTGTTGTCTTCACCAAACTCAACACGAAGACATATAGAGTAGTATTACATGCAACAGAATTTAGTGTCGTGGTAACATTTATTAGTACTATAATATACCCTCAGATGTAAGATACATTTACATAATTAAAATAAATATTTATATTCTGTATTTAAAATTCATTATTAATAATGATGAGTATTATTAAATAACTGAATCAAATTATATTAATTAATCAAGTAAATAAAAAGAAGATGAGTGATCGATGTGACTGGCATCGCCTAAAACCACCTCAATATTAATAGAGCTGGCAAATGGAATTTTTTGTAAGGTTGTAGAATTTTGATGTCTTAACTAGTCAACCAAATTATAAAAACACATTGAACCAAATATTCATAAAAAAATTGGATTTTAGGGAATTTTATTGACTTATAAAACCAAGCAGTTAAACTATCAATCAATACAATTAAACTTTTGAAATCAACTTTGATATGATGGAGGGTCACAAAACTAATTACAATCTCTCTATCTCTATCGACAAATCTTATGATGTGATGGAGTAATATAGTAATTAGTAATTTCTTTAAGTATATCTACTACTCCTAATTCTCAAGAATATATACTAACTCTTAAATTACGTTTGCGTGTGGGTATTTTTCATTTTTGTGTGATAATAATAGTATCACTGCTAATATTGTAGACTTGTAGTAATATTTATACGTCTGAAGCAATGTATATATATTTCACATGTAATTAAAAAAGCTACAAGCGGATTGGTCACACTTAATGCTGCTTGTGAGAATAGATAGAAATATAACTGAATCCTAATTGGTTACATAGTCTATTGATCAGTAAGAAGGGTAAGCAATAAATAGTTGTATTGTCTAAAATAGAACCTTTTGACTCTAGATAAAATAGACTGTTTTTTACAGTAAATTACTAACATTTCATCTCCTTACATATAATAATATGTACGCCACTATTTTAAAATAAACAGAACATATGCTAATATTTTCTACATCTATTTGAAGTCATCTATGCATAATCTTTATTATAATATTAATTTTCTTGTTAGGTCGTTGCACTTGTCAAATCTTGTAGTATGTGGAGCATAACATAATTATATAGTGAACTTTTCCTAAATCCAATATAGTGTAAGGTAAACTAAATTTAGTAAACAATACTCATTTCATACAATTTTAGATATAGATAAAGTTAAATTTTTACTGAAATTCAAATTTCACCCCCCTAAAGTAACCATATAACACCCCACCTAAGTCAGCCTTAAATTGGAAATTCCAATTTGAAAGCTCTTACATTCAATTTCATGGTCCTTCCACACCATGGTGACATAATGATTTGGTGTGCCTCACCAATAACTCCTTGCCACTTGAAAATAAAAAAAAGTTCACATGCCACATCACTTTAACATAAATTAGAAAACTTATAGGTAAATTTGGATATATCCATTTAATCATTTTATAGAAATTGTAATATATTAAATATAGAAATTATATCATATAAATTATGAATTAACGTTAATATACTAGTAAGTACTATTTATATATGCTTATTGATCTCATAATATAATAATATTATACACATAAAAGTAATCATTTTGCATTACTTTTCATGTCAAGAAAAAAATGATCTTTTTTAATTGTTTTAGTATTTATATATATAAGAAAAAAATTCACATAAATAAAAATTGTGACCGTAACTTATACTATTTTGTTAGCATATATATATATATATATATATATATATATATATTGTAATTTTCATTATATTTATTAGCATGTAAAAAATCAAGAATTTTTAACACAAGAAAATAAAAATGAAATAATAACATAATCTGAAAATATTATTATTTTATAAAAGAGCTGTCTTGTATATTAGTACTATTATAATTTTCATTATATTTATTAGCATGTAAAAAATCCATAATTTTTAACACAAGCAAATAAAAATTAAAAAATGAAATATTGATATAATCTAAAAATATTACTATTATTTTATAAAAGAGATGTCTTGTATATTAGTACTATTATATTACGAGATGAATATACATATATAAATTATACTAGTATATTAACGGCAACTCATTTTTCATATAAGTATAATTTCTATATTTAATATTATTCAACTTTCCATAAAATGATTAAATGAATGTATCCAAATTTACCTATAAGCTTCCTAATTTATATTAAAGTGATGTGGCATGTGGATTTTTTTTTAATTTTTAATTGGCAAGGAGTTATTGGTGAGGCACACCAAATCATTATGCCGCCATGACGTGGAAGACCATAAAATTTTTAGTCCACCTAAGTCAGCCTTAAATTGGAAATTCCAATTTGGAAGCCCTTACATTCTTGGGAATAAGTCTAACTATCACATCGTCTACTAGTAGGAGTAATTTTTTTCATAAATGCACAACACTAAAAAGAGCTACTCCATCAGAATCAAGATTTAAATACGATTATCCACTAAAAAATATATTTTCATAATCCACACGCATCGTGTAATTCCATAATTGCCCTCAAACAACGACTTGGAGAGCCATAAAATTCCGGAAAAGAACTCGTTAGGAATTGACAACTGCGAAAGTAGGAGTTTAATATTTGGTTATTATAGATTAATATTGCAGTAATTCCATTTCGAAAAAAAACAGAGAATTGTTAATCCTGTACTTAAAGCAAAAAGACAAATTTAACCCTCAAAATCCTTAGCGTCTTTCCAATTTCAGTGTCGTTTTGATCCAATGCTTATCGATGAATGCATCAACCCTCCGCTGGAATTCTTCGCTGCTCAGATTCTCAATCTCCGCCGCCTCCGGATTCACCGTTTTCCGGCGATTCTCCGTCTCCAATCTCCGGAGCTCCGGCCGCACCGCAATCTCGCGCCTCAGCGTCATCTCCGATCGATTCCTCTGGAACTTCTTCATCTGCCTCGCCGCTTTCTCAATCACCTTCGCCACGTCATCACATTCATCCGCAACCATCTGCTTTTCACAGTCGCCGTCTCCGATTTCCGCAGGCGGTGGCGCCGCTTCCTCGCTCCGCTCCGACGGAGGCGGAGCGAGAGCGGCCTCGCTGTACCTGACAAAATCGCCGTAGAGATTCGCGGCGGAGGCGCCGCCGTCACTGTGGCGGCAGAGCAGGAACAGCAGCACAACGATCGCGTTTCCGACGAGAAACGGAAACGCGACGTGGTGGTTGAAGATGCACGTCGCGAAGTCTAGCAGACACGCGCCGGCCGAGATCGCCCGCGCCGAGCACCACGAGATGGCGGCGAAGACGGAGGCGACCTCGACGATCTGGCGCAGCCTCGTCATTCTACGGAGGCGATTGAAGCGCGCAACAGCTTTTTCCTTCTCGAACATTTTGGTGGAGGATTCCATGATTATAACGAAAAAAAGTGGATGTGGTTAGGTTTTGGTTGAATTGGAAGGAAACAAAGGGGAGAAAAATCAGAGAGAAAGGGAACTTTTAGGGTGAGTGAGAGAGAGGAAGAGTTGAGGCGGTTTTATATACAGAAACGAGGTGGGTGACACTAAAATCATTTGCTTTTAGGAGTAGTTTTAAAACACAACTCCATTATAAATTCCCCATGCATTTTTTTTATTTTATTATAAAAAATCAATTGCCTTTACCACAAAAATTCTTACCAAAAGCAAAAAAAGGAATCAACTTAGTCTGCAAGTAAAAAAATGAGAGATAGTTTGCAAACATTTTGTACTGCTTGTCTGATCTGGTAACTCTGCAAACAATTAGGACAGCTCGAATATATAGTTATGATTTCCATAAGTATTCTTGCCTTGAAATGGTCTTTGAATACTTCTTATTCAAAAATGACCACAGACGGTCCGGGTCAGGTCACGCTAAATCAAATTTTAAGTAGTGATTATATTGAACATATTATAGTTCTTTAAGTACTCAATATATTAATGATTTAAAGAAAATTGAAGCTTGAAACTCTATAAGACTGCATCTATGCAATTTTAGTAACCAAAAGAGGCAACAACCTACGTGGAATTTTTTAACTTCCATAAAGAGTAATCGAAAAGGGAAGCTGTTGTTAAAAGCAAATTAAAGAGGGACAAAAAATTTCTGGGGTTTTGTAAGTTCAGTTAAAAAAGTGGCATGCATGTCAAAAATCTTCCCCAAAAAGACAAGCAAATCACACATCGTATAATAGTAGTATCAATTTTCAGTTGATACGCTATATTAACATATATAGATACACAGTTTGGAAATTCTACTTTTTAAACTAAATAAAGATATAGTATTGATCATATAAATATTCAACAAACTTTCATGTAATAGTATAAAATTGGTAGGCATGGCTATATGGAATCGGTTCCCAGTCCCACAGGATTAGTTACAATTACAGTGACATAAAATGAGGCCTTTCTTGCTTTAAGAAGGTAAGGGAAAGAAAAATCTATATACATATTTATATCACATATAATCAAAATAAAAAAATATTTGGCAAAATTGTCGACAATCAATTATTCTCTCCGTCCACCAATAAGTGTCTCATTTTGTCATTTTTTGTCCGTCCACCAATGAATGTTTCATTTGTTTTTTTTACTACTTTTGGTAATGGACCTCACATTCCACTAATTTTATTTCGCTCACATTTCAATATAAAACTAATACGTATATAAAAGTATGACTCACCTTCCATTAACATTTTCCACTCATATTCTACTACATTTGTTAAAATCTGTGTCTGGTCAAAATTGTCCTTGTATTAGTGGACGGAAGAATTACTAATAAATAGGGCTAATAGCAAAAAAAAATACACTGACTTTTGACCAATTTGAATTTTTACCACAAAATTTAAATATGGTGAAAAGTACACAACTTGGAGTATTATTGCAAAAATCACAAAATGCCTTATATCACAATTATGAATTAACCCTAAATTTTCACATGATATTCTTCCCATCAATTATCAGTATAGAAAAGTTAAGAAAAGCAACAAGAAAGAGAATTAGTTATGAGATTGATATAATTGACCACACTACGTAGGAAAATTAAAAGGGACAAATAATTTGGCTCCAGATTGGATATTAAGTTTCAATCGATTCTCTTAAATGTTTGTTACATAAAATTGAGGTGTAGAACCATTTCTTTAGTTACATAGTTGGTTCCAAATAGTACAAGAAATTGGATATGTGTGGTTCCTTCTATCGAGCAAATTGACCTAGATATTTAATATTTTTATATTTTATGGGAGTTGGCCTCTCTAGCGTCTTAATCATTGACGCCGTTGTCTTGATGACTTTTGTGTTCTAGAGTAATTTTAATTTAATTATTTATAGTAAATACTTATAAATATATTTTTGTACTTATATGCTCATTTTATTTTATTGTAATCGTAGATCTCAGTTTATAAATGTAGTATACACGAGATCAGTAGTAAGATTTTCATTATTTTATATCACTTGTTTGATCATTATAGTACTTCAGATAGAAGTATACTTTATCTTATCTATTAATGCTGTTATTAAGCGTTATGTATAAATATTTTTTGTGTACAATAATATCCTTCGCTACTAAGAAGCCACGCCCACATTTTACTTTCGTCGTGTGGTTTGGTTTCTAATAAAAAGTCGTACAAATATTCTCTACTCCATTTTGTTGTTAGTGAAAATGAATTTAATGTTATGCTTCCAATTTTTCTGTTGGTGTCACATCTTATTAAGCCCCAAAATCAATTACGTGTAGACACGGTCATGGACATAGGAAAAGTTGCACAAAATGACTTTTAGGTACTAAATTTAATTTGTATTTGTATAGAAATTAACAATAGTATAAAATTGGTTGTAGCAAATGATGCTTCTTTAGAATTGTTTAGTGATGAAGTATATATTTCCGATGCCACGTGTATTATGTTTGAATTTCATGTTTATTAAGTGCTAACAAAAAGTAGTTATAAAACAAATATTGGCGTTTAAACACACATACGCATTGTTGTAAATTCCCCCAAATTCGAATGTTTGTCACAATTGAATTTGACACAATAGTTGTAACACAAATTTACGTCCTTAAAAATATCAATTTCACATCATCCTTAAATTAAAGACTTTTGTGATTTAAATTGAAATATAAAAAAAGAATTAATAAAGCACACAAACATGGCGGCAAGAGAGAGTGTGATTCGAGGCATCGGAAAATCAGTGAAGGCGGTGGCCAAGAGCAGAGGCTCCGAGTGGTGGTACACTCCTCACATGGCTGCCGCCGCCTGCGCCATAGGTGAGCGCCTACCACTCGTTGATGGGATACGAACTAAACAACTAAACAATAATTGCGAGCCCAATAGCAGTGACGGCCCATCAGCCCAAAACCCAAGAAAGAGTATCAGTTCGGCACAACCAAAGAGTTCGGTCACAGCCTATAGCTCGGTAAAAGCCGACCAATCGAGCTCAACTCTCAGATCGGCAAAAGCTGATCGGCAAAGTTCAGCAGTTCGGTCTCAGTATTCGACCGAACAAGGAGATAGTGGACCCATGCAGGATCTCCACGACCTCCATTACACCCACGATCTATTTAGTGGTATTAAGCAGTTATCAACCCCCCTACCAGGGCTGCAAACCACGATCTTAGTTCGAATGTATAAATAGAACTTAGATCAGATAGACCAGGTTAAGTTCTCTAGATCGTGAATCTCATATAGCAAATCAGTATTGTAATCTGTAAGCTAGATCAAGCAATACAAATTTGCCCTCTATTCTTCCCGTGGACGTAGATTTACCTCAGTAAATCGAACCACGTAATTTTCAGTGTTGTGATCTTCATTTATTACTTGCATTTATTCCCATCAAAAATTCGCTAAATCATCACTGGCGCCGTCTGTGGGAACACAGAAAACCAAAACTGTGATAAAAGCGAGTTTTTGATCCTCTTCCACCAAAAAATGCGTACCAGATCACATAATACCCATACTTCCGTCCGTGATGAACGTGAGGAAGCTAGTCCAGCCCGTAGGTCTGGAAAACAGCCTCTGGAGAAATCTGCCTCCAGTTCTCACGGTGAAAGAACAAACCACTCAAAAAGTCATCGCACCGAGCCTCCCCAGCAGCTCGATTTGAATGAGGCTGTCAAGTTGTTCTTGGCTGAGAAGCAGGATGAGTTCTTAACATTCCTGCAAAAGAGCCAGAAGCCGGAGAAGAAAACGGCGGATTCTCCCTCCCCCTCCAGACATGAAAGTCACTACCGCAGTAGTGTCGTATCTTCCAGGAGAAAGAATCCTCACCACCGATATGTTCCTTCTCCTCCTTGTTACCGAAATCACAGGAGAACTCCATCTCCACCATACCGTAGAGATGTCGGATTCGCTATGTATGGAGCGCTGAAGACTCCATTTTCGGATGATATCACCAGAACTCCGTTGCCACAGAATTACCGAACTCCGTCAGTGACTTATGACGGGTTAGTGGATCCTCATGATTTCCTGGGACGCTATCAGTATAATATGGCGAACCAAGGTCTCAATGAGGTTCATATGTGTAAGCTGTTTCCCGAGCTGCTCATCGGGAACGCAAGAAGGTGGTTTGATAGCCTCCCTCAAGGCAGCATTAGATCTTACAGAGATCTAATGGATGCTTTTCATAGGAGGTTCTTCCAGAAAGCTGAAACCCGAATCACTTCGGCTCAGCTGCTTTCTATACGTCAAGGTCGCGATGAAAAGATTAGCGACTTCATGACAAGATTCCACAAGGAATGCCTACAAGTAGATGATCTCAATGATCTACTTGTCATTTCGGCATTCCAAAATGGAATTCTGCCAGGAGCTCTCTACAGAAAGCTCGTTGAATGCAGTCCGCAAACAGCTCAAGAGATGTGGGACATTGCGGACCAGTTTTCTCGTGCTGATGAGGCAGACCGTCGAAAACGGTCTTTAGACAGCTCTTCCAGAGGAGACAAGAGGAAGCCCGATCATAGCGATCAGGGACATCCTCGCCGAACTCCTTTTGAAAGAATTCAAAGGGCACCGGTACAAGACAGATTGGGACCACGTCTCAATCCTGAGAAACCACCCGCTCAGTTCGTACCATTGAACAAGTCGAGAGCGGAAATTTTCGAACTGCATTCTGATATGTTCGAAAAACCAAAGCCGATGACGAAATCGGCCACGCGCCGAAGTCAGGATAAATATTGCTCCTTCCATCAAGACCACGGTCATGATACCGAGGAGTGCCGAAATTTGGCAGCAGATATTGATGTTCTTGTGAAAGCAGGGACGTTAAAAAAATACCAAAGCAAGCAGCCGAAAAAGAATAAGAAACAGAGAAGTGCGAACTGCGCTCCTCAGGATCCGAAAAGGCAACAGGATCCCGAAGACGATGACGAGCCGCAATATGATGGAGTAATCCAGACTATTGACGCTCTCCGAGCCGGGAAGACTAAATCGTCTCTAAAATCAGAGCGCAGAGGCTTCAATCGAGAGGAGCCAACACATAAAAGGCTGAAGAAGGAGGAAGTAATTACATTTTCAGATGCAGATCCCGTCCCGGCCATTTCTCCTCATCAAGACGCTATTGTCATTCAAGCTGGAGTGGCAAACAAACTGATCCACAGAGTGTTTGTGGATACAGGAGCGTCGGTTAGCATTCTTTTTAAAGAATGTTTTGATAAACTGGAAGTGGATCCAGCTCGGCTCAGTCCGGCCCCACTTCCTCTGAAAAGTTTCGCCCAGGAGGACACCCGCCCTGAAGGTATTATCAGCCTTCCGATTACGGTAGGAAGAGCGCCTACTAGCTCCAGTACGGTGATCGAGTTTTTTGTGGTAAAAGCTCGATCCCCGTATAACATTATACTGGGAAGAGACTGGCTCAACACAGTTCGGGCCATTTGCTCTACTTATCACCTCACAATCAAGATCCCCACTAAAGGAGGGATAGCAGTCATCCGAGGTGATCAAAAGAGAGCAAAAGAATGTTTGCAGATTGCGCTTAAAAGTGCCGAACAATCAGATCGGCACCATCAAGCATAGCAATCACAGCAGCCGGAGTCAGAGGCAGACGAAATGAACGAAGTCACACCGGAGCCAAACTCGATGAAAGTTCAGTTATACGAAGATGATCCATCCAGAACGGTCAAGATCGGTTTCGTGGGAACACCTCTACTCCGGGAAAAGACCATCCAGCTCCTCAAAGAGTACAAAGATGTCTTTGCGTGGTCTCCGTTGGACATGACTGGAGTGTCTCCCGAGGTAATTACACATCGGTTAAATATTGATCCTTCAGTCCGGCCTATAAAACAGAAGCAAAGACTCTTTGCGGCAGAAAGAAATCAAGTCATCCATGACGAAGTCCGCCAATTACTGAAAGCGGATGTATTATTTGAAGTAAAATATCCTTCTTGGGTGGCCAATCCTGTGATGATCAAGAAAAAAGAAGGAGGATGGCGGATGTGCATAGATTTTACGGATCTAAATAAGCACTGTCCTAAAGATTGCTACCCCCTTCCCAACATAGATAAAAAAGTAGAAGCTCTGATAGGCTTCGAAATTTTCTGTTTTCTTGATTTGTATAAAGGATACCACCAAGTTTTAATGGATGAGAATGATGCTTCAAAAACGGCTTTCATTACTGACTTCGGTATTTTTGCTTATAAAAAGATGCCATTTGGTTTAAAGAATGCCGGAGCCACATATCAAAGGATGGTAGATAAGCTATTTCGGCACCTGATCGGAAAAGAGGTTGAAGTATATGTTGACGACATAGTTGTTAAAAGCAGAAGCACTTCGGAGCACGAAAACAATCTCAAATCCACTCTCGACGTGCTCAAAAAAGCCAACCTCAAACTCAATCCCCAAAAATGTACCTTTTTGGTAGATTCGGGAAAATTTCTGGGTTGTTGGGTTTCAAAGGAAGGACTCAAGGCAAATCCCCTAAAGGTTCAAGTTGTTCAGAACATGGCAATGCCGAAGTCCATACATGATGTGCAAAGGCTAACTGGATGTCTAGCCGCACTGAATAGATTCCTTTCCCAAGCAGCCGAAAAGCAAATGCCGTTCTTCAATGTTTTGAAGAAGGCACCAAAGTTTGAGTAGGGAGCCGAACAGAAAAAGGCTTTTGACGAACTCAAAAGTTATTTAACCGAACTTCCTACTCTCTCTGCTCCAACAGATGCCGAAGTGATATTCTTATATTTAGCAGCATCAGATCAAACCATTAGCGCGGTGCTTGTACGAGAAGAAGGCCTAAAACAGCGTCCTATCTACTTTACAAGCCGAGCATTAAGAGGTCCCGAAACAAGGTATCAACCTCTGGAAAAAATTGCTCTGGCATTAGTAAATGCAGCAAGGAGACTGCGGCCATATTTCTATGCTCACAAAGTATGCGTCTTAACCGATCTTCCACTTCGGCAAGTTTTGACTAAGCAGAAGCATCAGGCAGAATTGCCAAGTGGGCCATAGAGTTGGGAGAACATTCAATAGAATATCTACCTCGGAAAGCCATCAAGGGACAAGCCTTGACAGATTTTCTTGTAGAGGCAAAGTTCGATCAGACAATCCCTATTATTGCCGAACAGAAAAATCCTACCAATGATGAACTAACACAGCCCCAGAAACCCGAAGTAGAGCCGCCGGACTGTTGGATTGGATTCGTAGATGGAGCTTCGAATAAGACAGGAAGTGGAGCTGGTATTCTACTTATCGCTCCCGACGGACACGAAGTAACTTATTCACTTCGGTTCTTATTCCCAACCACTAATAACGAAGCCGAATACGAAGCCCTTCTTGCCGGACTTCAGTTAGCGCAACGTCTACTTGTCAAATCTCTCAAAATTCATTGTGATTCACAAGTCATAGTGAATCACATGCTGGGTACAAGTGAAGCCCGTGGTGAAAGGATGAAAAAATACTTGGACAAAGCGCAAAGTATTAGCCGAAATTTCTCTTATTTTCGGATAATCCGCATTCCCAGAGCGGGAAATAGCCGAGCAGATACTTTAAGTAAGTTGGCCTCATATCCGAGCTCAAAGGTGGAGGAATTACCGCACAGAAGCATTGATGAAGCTGAAGTACACTCAGTAACCAGTTCACCAAACTGGATGACGCCAATATTAAAGTATCTAGATCAAGGACAATTGCCCGAGGATAAGAGAGAAGCTCGGAAGATCACGTGCCGAGCACGTCGGTATGAACTTCATAAAGGAGTCCTATATAGAAAGTCCTACCTTCAACCGTTATTGCGATGTGTAGGACCAGAAGAGACGGATTACATCCTTAGAGAAGTTCATGAAGGATCTTGCGGTAGCTACATCGGAGCTAGAGCATTAGCTAAAAAAGTTCTGAGATGGGGATATTATTGGCCAACTTTGGTACAAGAAGCAGTACAGCTAGTTAAGAAATGTACGAAATGCCAAATCCATGCAAATATCCCAAGGACGCCGCAGACTGATCTATGTGCTATGCAAAGCCCTTGGCCTTTTATGCAATGGGGCATAGACATAGTAGGACCACTACCACAAGCTCCCCGGCAAATGAAATTCTTGATCGTTGCCGTGGATTACTTCACAAAGTGGGTGGAGGCTGAACCATTAGCTACGATAACAAGCTCAAAGGCATTAGATTTTGTCTGGAAGAACATAGTTTGCCGATTTGGCATACCCCATATCCTCATTTCAGATAATGGGACTCAGTTTACTGACAAAACATTCAAGAATTGGTGCCAAGAGTTGAATATTCAACAGCGGTTCACTTCAGTCTCTCACCCACAAGCAAACGGACAAACGGAAGTAACAAACCGTACTTTGGTGAAAGGATTAAAAACTCGGTTAGAACAAGCCAAAGGACAATGGGTAGAAAATCTTCCTCAAGTCCTATGGTCTTACCGAACTACACCAAAAACCTCCAACGGTGAAACTCCGTACAGTCTAGTGTACGGCACTGAAGCCGTAATTCCGGTTGAGATCGGCATACCCAGCCCCCGAACCCTTAATTTCTCAACAGAACTGAATGACGACGGACTGAGAGCCGAACTAGATCTTGCCGAAGAAAGAAGAGAATTGGCCTTCATAAAAGAAGCCAAGTACAAGGAGCAAGTAACCCGGTATTATAACCAAAGGGTGAAAAAGCTGCAGTTTCAAGTGGGAGATCTCGTATTGAGAAACAATGAAGTAAGCCGAGCAGAAAAGCTGGGCAAACTTGAACCCACATGGGAAGGTCCGTATCGGGTGTCAGAAGTCCTGGGAAAAGGGTCTTATAAATTAACTCACATGTCAGGAGAACAAGTACCCCGAACATGGCATATTTCCAACCTCAAGAAGTTCTATTTGTAAGAGACAAGGTCCGGTCAGTCTTGTGTCTAGTTCGGTCCTAGGGTTATGTGCTTTCATATTTTTATTGTTCTTTATACTTGTCGTTTTTTAAAAGATTAAAATCTTTTTCGTCCTTTTTATTTGTCTCTCTATGTGCGTTTTGTCTCTTATAAATGTTACTGAGGTATATTGTTCCTTAAAGGCTGATCCCCTTTTTTTAGATCATGCATTAAAGACAATTGTGAGTCCAAGCTTCTAAGGAAGATACAAGATTCCACAATTCAGCTTAAGAAACAAGCAATTCGTCTGAAACGAACTGCAATAAGCCGAAAACCACTCCGGTTAACTAGGGAAAGTCCAATCCAAGCGATAAAACTCGCCAAATAAGGACACTAACTAAGTCCGGTCAAAGAAGAGTTTACTTCATAAGACCGAGGACGAGTACAATAAATGAAATAAAAAATCGCTGAACTGTAAATACGCAGTGATAGAAGCGAAATGAAAAAATTTCATTTACTAAGTCTTGTTGGGCATACAATTCCGCTGCCCTACGAGAATGCGTTACACCATTACAAAGGACTATTCTACTGTCTACGATTGCTAAAGTTGAGCCACCTATCCGAAAAATGCTCATGATGCTGAGTTCGGGCGTTCCGAGCAGTTGAAGAATAAGTAGGTGGACGAGATGCTCTGATCGACCTACCGCCTCTTCCCTGAGTCCGGGAAGTTCTAGCACCTCGGCGGCGAAGAGTCTCTTCACGAAGCATTCGCTGATCTTGCTCACTCATATTCACAACTCCTCTACGAACTTCAGGGCGTTCTTGTCTTGACGTTTCCGGTTGCTCCTGAGTCCGTTGCTGATTTGGAGTAGAATTTTGAGTAAGTGGATTAGAGGTTTGAGTTGGAGTGTGAGCATCTGTTAGCGGGAAACGGCTAAGGAATCTCTCGATTGAGGTACGCCGGGAAAGAATGATGTCGTACAGAGAAGCCAAGCGCCGCAATGATTTCACAACTTGTTGGCAAGCCGAGCTCTCCAGCACATTGTTCTTCCGGAGTACATGAAGCTTCTCCCACAGTTCATCAACTTGATTCTGAACTTCAGATATAGTCATTCCCCCGCGCCCGCAGATGAAATCTTCATATGCAGTCCTCTCAGCGATGACAGTATTCAGCTCGGCCTCCAGATCTTTCTTTATGGACTCTAAGTCCTTATTGTTGGACTCCAGCTCCACTAAACGAGCCAAGAGTTCATCATACTTCATCTGGTCATCTATAGCTTTTTTCTCAGCTTCATTTAAAGCCAAAGAGTATAGCCGCTTCCAGTGAAGTACCTCCAGCTCCTTAGAGTTAAGAATACGAAGCAGCTATGTCAGTTCGGCATTTCAGTTTACCGAGCAGGCAGTAAACCACAATAGGAGTAAAAGAGATTAAGAAGAGCTATAAGGAAGACACGAGTGTAGAAAGAAGAATTTTTTTCATTCACAAGAAAAAATTTACATAAGGAGGGCTTCAAGGCCATTTTACAAATAGAAAGAAAGAAACTAAACTAAGAGAAGGGAGACGAAATCATACTCCGCCAGTTTCGTCTCCGGCTTCCCTGTGGGTTTCAGCTTCTTTCTCCTTGTCGACCTCGGTCTCAGCCTCGGCCTCCCTCCTCCCTCCCTCCTGCTCGGCGCCCCCATCGCCGATCTGCTGCACCTCTTGCTCGGCGTGCCCGTCGCCGGTCTGCTGATCCTTCTGCTCGGTCTCCTTGCCGGCCTCATTTTCCTGCTCACCCTCTTCTTTGAAAATTGAAGCGGGTGAAACAGGCCCCAAGGAGGCAAAGATGGCCTCCATGTTCTCGTCACGGTCAGCACGGCAATTACGGACTCGTTCAGCAGAAAGCAGGACCGATGAAGACGCAAGCTCCTCAAGGAGCGGCAGACTCTGGAGACGCGCTGCAATCTCTCGGCCATACAGCGGCAAGACGACTTCGGGTTCCTGCTCAACATTATCGGTCATCAATTTCAGCAGATCACCGATAAGGGCCGAAAATTGATTGCTCAAAAAGAGTTTCTCCGTGTAAACACGGAGAGCCTCCCCTTGAGCAACCACGGCAGCCGCCTCCCTCTGTTTCGACCGCTCTCTCTGGATGATGAGCTGGTCTTTGGCACGCTGGGCTTCATCCTGAGCCGAGATCATACGGCCCTTGCCCTCTCAAAGTCTGCCCGAGCCTGTTCGGCCTGGTGACGAGCAGCATTCAAATTCATCTGCATCTCATCATAATCGCTGGACGCTTTAGAGAGTTCAACTGTGACGAGTTTGCAGAGCATATTGTTCCTCTGAAAATGGAAAAAGGAAAAAGTCAACAGAGGGGCCACAAAAAAAATATAGGAAAGAAGCAAAGCCAGAAAATCAAGAAGAAAATTCACCTCTACAAAGTCCTTTGGCCATAAAAAGGGCTCAGAGATATGTTCCGAAGTGGCCGTAACTACTCCTGATCCATAACCCCCCTGGACAATGTCTCTCTCTGGCGCTTTTGGGGGTTTCTGAGTCTTCGCCTTCCCCCTTGCTGAGGTCGATCCCGGCTTTTTTGGATCCGAAGACTGACTCGAAGAGGTCTTCTGCCTCTTCGGATTCTTCTCGGCATCAGACGCCGAGCTGGTGGTTTTCTGTTTCTCCGGCTCCTTTGATTCGGAGGATTTGCGACCAAGCTTGCTTAGCATGTTCACTGCCAAAAAGCAAGAAAACAAAGTTAGTTTTCGCCGCTAAAGCAGTAAAGCATAAAAAAGAAATCCTCACCCTCAGTCTCTTCGTCCGAAGACGAGGAGTCGAACACGAAGTCACCCTTGACGAGCTCAGATTCCAAATACTGTTTCCTAATCATGGGAATCTTATTGAGCCCGCCCTCGAGCTCGTCCAACGGTTCTACCCGAGGATGAGGAATTACGGACTTCGGCCCTCTCCAGGAAAAGTCCGGAGCCGCTGTCCTATTGTAAAAAAAGAAGCGATTTTTCCACATCGGCCATTTGGTTTTACAGAAGGCTCTAAAGGGTTGTAAAGGGATCAAGTAAAACCAGGATCCCTTTCTCTTAAACTGAAAGAAATTAAGGATTGCCCTCAGAGACAGATCCTTTTCTAGTCTACGCAGCTCGGCAGCAAAGGCCGATAAGTGCCTCCAAGAATTTGGAGTCACCTGACCTAAAGGAAGTTGGAAAAAATCAAGAAGCTCTACAAAGGCGGGGGGAAGAGGGAAACGAAGCCCGTATTCTAAGCAGGCTTCGTAAACGGTGGCATAACCCTCCGGCGGCGAGTTAGCCCTATGAGTGTCGTCGGGAATCACCACTAACCCCCCAGGAAGAAAATATTTTCTGTGTAAGGATATCACAGTATCCTTACTCAAAATGCTGTGAAAATATTCTACCGTCTTCTCCCCGGACTTTTTCCGGCCAGAAGATCCCTTACCCCCCTTCCTACCACTACCTGATTCAGAAACAGTTTCAGAAGAAGAAGACATGATTCTTACTCTTTGATGGTCGAAAGTCTCTGAAGAAATTCTTGAAGAAGCGGAAGAAAATTTTACGAAAAAGAGAGAGAATGCAGAAGAAATAATCGCAAAAGTGTTCCAATGATGAAGAAAGAAAATATTTATCAGATTCGCAGAGGCGTTTCAAATTCGTCGCACCGTTTCAAATCCCACTTTTTCTGGATTCTCTGGCCGGATTTGCTGTCACATTTAATGCAGACACGTGCAGAGCACGTCCCCTGACGTCAACCTCCCCCTTACACTTATCCAAAATGCCGAAGTGATTCACTTCGCTTTTCGGGGGGGGTGGTGATGGGATACGAACTAAACAACTAAACAATAATTGCGAGCCCAATAGCAGTGACGGCCCATCAGCCCAAAACCCAAGAAAGAGTATCAGTTCGGCACAACCAAAGAGTTCGGTCACAGCCTATAGCTCGGTAAAAGCCGACCAATCGAGCTCAACTCTCAGATCGGCAAAAGCTGATCGGCAAAGTTCAGCAGTTCGGTCTCAGTATTCGACCGAACAAGGAGATAGTGGACCCATGCAGGATCTCCACGACCTCCATTACACCCACGATCTATTTAGTGGTATTAAGCAGTTATCAACCCCCCTACCAGGGCTGCAAACCACGATCTTAGTTCGAATGTATAAATAGAACTTAGATCAGATAGACCAGGTTAAGTTCTCTAGATCCTGAATCTCATATAGCAAATCAGTATTGTAATCTGTAAGCTAGATCAAACAATACAAATTTGCCCTCTATTCTTCCCGTGGACGTAGATTTACCTCAGTAAATCGAACCACGTAATTTTCAGTGTTGTGATCTTCATTTATTACTTGCATTTATTCCCATCAAAAATTCGCTAAATCATCACCTACCACTCGTCGATCTTGTTCTCGAAGTCAGAGACGCCAGGGTACATTTCATGCCTCTCACTTGTTTGTCCAAATGCCTCAACCATCCTTTCTTGTTCATTAAAATTCTTTTACTGCTGATTATGAAACAGATTTCATAGTTGCTCATATCTCCTTTTTGTCTTCTTCTTCTTTTAGATTCCGTTATCATCGGAATGTTTGCAATTGAGGAACACTTCTTCCGCTTCCCGGATTATTGTACTGAACAAGGCGGACCTTGCTGATCGCTCCCAAACGAAGGTTTTATTTATTCGTTTTATTTCCTTTTTGGAGTTAAATTTATGCTATCGGTAAATCATGTTTTTTGTTTGTTTTGGAATCACTTTTGCAGGAATGGTTGAGCTTTTTTGAGAAAAAAAAATGTATGGCTTTTGGAGTAAATTCACATAACAGGGACAATATCAGGGAGGTAAATATACAATATTTATGCACTGGAGATTTGCTTACTTGTGATGTTTCTATTAGATTACATGGAGTTTTTGTAGGTTTGGATCATACTAAGTTTGAATAGGACTTTCATTATCCTATATTTCTATTAGTGGATGACATAATCTCTGTCGATTTTTTTATCAGTGGTTAATGTTCAATGTTCAAAAGACAGACTTTCGTGATCTGGTTATCATAAATATAATTTTGACAAACTGCAGTTTCTGACCTTCCTCCAAGCTAGAGTCAGAGAATTAAAGAAGAAGGATGATCGTGCGCATGCAATAACCTTCATGCTAGTCGGTATTCCCAATGTGGGGAAATCTGCATTAGCCAACTCTTTGCATCAGGTCGGGAGGATTTCTGCAGCAGGTGCTTATTTCTTTGTTACACTTGCTACTGAATTGAATCTCGACTTTGCTTTATCAAAGAGCTTTCGTAAAGACATGTGATTTTCATTGATTTGAAGAGAAAGGGAGGCTAAAACACTCTTCAGTGACTCCACAGCCTGGGGAGACGAAAAGTATAAGCAGTTTAAAGGTGCACCTCCAATCCCATTACATTTTTATGTTGTTTCCATTAACTTATTCCACCCAATTTACTTCACATTTCTTAAAATCTACATCGTGTAAAAAATGGAACATTTATTGTGGACGGAGGAAGTTCTGTCTAGTCCGACCTGTTGATAGGAACCATAAAATCAGATATCTAGTTGGAGTAGTAATCTTCCATCCAGTACAATCCTTTTTGCCTGCTATGTCACCTATAAGTCAAATATGCACGTTACCATTGTCTTTTGAGATTTGATTATTCAAATTTTCCATTGCAGATCGCTAGCCATCCTAATATATTTGTTCTCGACACCCCAAGTGTATTGATTCCTGACGTGATTGATGATGAGATCTGTTCTAAGCTTGCTCTGACAGGTATGATCGCCTTTTCTCTGTTTCTTGCGAAGTTAGAGAAGAAGCTAAAAAAATGCGATTGTTTCCTCATTCCAAGATAGAGACTGAGAGAGGCATAGGACTGCCAGCTTGAACAGAGAAGAAAAAATATGTTCATAAGCTATGGACATAAATATAATGAAGCTCATTACCAGTTTGAATATTCCTAGGAGAATTTTGCTCATTTTGGTTACTAAACTACAGGAGCAATCAAGGACTGTGTGGCTGGTGAAATAAACATCGCAGAGTATTTTCTTTCCATCCTTAACCTCGGTGAGGAGTACAAGAAATGGGCAAAGCTATCAAGCTCTGAAACTGGAGCAGTATCGACTAGTGAAGGTAGCTCGAGTCTGGGGAAAAAGCAGAAGAGGCAGTATCCGACTGATCACACTCAGGTACACATTAATGTACATACCAAAACAAGGGCATGTTGGCTGTTCTCTTGGTGATGAAGTTTTGATGAAATATTTAACCATTTCAACACAGGATTTCATTGTCAATAATGTACGACGCACACTCTTTGATGCGGTTTCATCTTTTTCTGGTTGTACGAACAATGGAGAAGACCTAGCGCGCCTAATTCAAGAACAGTTTGTAGTTCTACAGAAGGTATTTCATCTCTCTTTAGAAACAAAAGAATGTAATTTTGATCGAGTAGCTATGAAGTTACTTAACCTGTACCGAACCGGAAGGCTGGGTCATTATACATTAGATCATGTTCCATGTGATTAATGGTCAAGGCATTTCAACACATATCATGTCAATTTACTTGAGATGGCTTCTTGTATTTGATATTCTATATTTGAGATACTTTTTATTAGATCAATTGTGTCACTTTTAGACTTTTTTTTTTGGTCGCTCTGGTCATACTTATTCTTGGATGACAAGTGACAACAAGCATCGCATGGTCTTGTTTCAAGAGTCAATCTTTGAACAGTTTGATGTTAAAAAAGGAGTATCTCACCAAAGCAAATTTCGCTCAAATTGAATCCAACATTGCAAATTGTAATATATACGTGGACTTTGACCGTTTAGCTGAACGATGTCACCAGATAATGCTCAAAATACTTTGATGAAAAATATTTATTTTCATATGATTTTATCCCTCATATCACTCTCTTTGTATTTTCATCTCTTGCTCTATTTGCAGCCTTCCCTAGGGAAGGCTATCGTCCACCATCGTCGTCTCCATCGCCCTCACCACTCTCTCAATGTCGCTGTATCTACCTCAAAATATATTCTCCCTCCATAAATTCTCACGCCCTTTTCTCGGGCCCTATCTCTCTCCAGTGTGCTTCCACCCGCACGGTATCGAGCCATACCCGTTTGTGACACGCAACAATGCCTTGTTGGAGGGAGGAAAAAGAAAATGCAAGTTGTAATGGAGGTTGAATTGGTTTCTCTTTTGTACAGGAGTACTCTCCAAATTTATTTGCATTCAAAATCTAGCTGCCTTAGTCTGCTGTTTCAGTCTTTTTTTTCTTTTGGGGGAGGTATTTATTATGTAAATTATTTAGCTCTTTTTTTTATATGTAAAACCTGACGATATCACTATCAAATATACATACATTCGTGCAATCGTGCTCATCAGCAGTCTAAGGTCATTCACTTACATCAAGCTATCAAAAGATGAGGTAATTGCCACCAACCTATTTCTAAGAAAAAAATAATGAAATCAATTAAATCAAATGTAAAGGTGCACCTTTTAAAATAATAATCGCTCCTTTTCTGGTTAATTTTCCTCTGAATTGAACCTGTTCCATGCGACCTGTGTTTGATAGAGCAGCAGTACATTACCAAACAAGAAACATAGGCTGTTTGACTAAGTATCAGTAAATGAAGAAACGAATGATCATACAAGAAAATCAGTTGTTTTCCAGCAGTAACATATTCCATTATTCATGAATTCTCGTTTCCAAAAGATATCTGGCAACATACCTTCAGAAGATCAAAAATCTTTTCACATATGTATTTTTGTTGAATGCTAGCTCCTCGTTGCTGCAATTTGTCAGGATGTACGCAAAGAGTTGCTTTCCTGTATGTTTTCTTTACAGCAGCAGCAGTAACAATGTCTGTCAGTGAGACAGGATGCCAGGCACTATCAGGTCCAAGAATCTGCAGGTGAAGACCAATCAACATAATAGAGGTTCGTTCAGTAGATAGGAATGAGTTTTCACATTTCACAAAGTTGATGCAAGTAATGGAACTGAATGGAATGCAAACTATTGTGATAGTTTATTCAGTTCTGGATGTGGAGAGCTAGCACATACATATTGTAGAGTCGAGAGTAGTGCACGCAAATTCCCCTCTTTTCCTGTGGCCCATCTCTTTATATCAGCATCAAGAGATTTAGCTAATCTCTGCAATAAGAAGAAACATTTTAGTACAAATCAAAAGTCAATAAGCAATACACTGAACTTCTGCTTTGTTGTAAACTTATCGAATTAAAACATTACACTTCTCTCATCCTGCTCTTTCTGGGCAAGAAGATCATACGTATTCTTCTCAGCAAGGGCCTTTGCCTGGCAAGATATTCAGACATTAAGTTATTTTTTCGGAGGGGGGAGGGGGTGTTAGCTTTTAGTCACAAGAATCAATGGAACATGCTTTACCGCTCGCTCCATTATCCTCTGGTGTCTCTCTAAACTTGCTTTACATCTCTTTGCTGATTCAGTGATGGTTCCATCAGATTTCTCCAAATCCTACAAGACAACTAAGTTAGTCTTCCGTATTTAATCAAAGTATTTGTCACAAGCAAAACAGACAAAACTGATACTCACAGAGAATGAGAAACTATGCTTCAATCCATTATTGCTGGAAGAACTTGAAGACCTTTCTGCATTATATTTTGCAGTCTGTCCTCTAGAGCCCATGGAATTTTTTTGAGACATTGCTTTCTCTAGAGCACGTTCACGTGCCTCTGCTGTTGCTCTTTCTACAGCAGCACGTTCCACTCTGATCTTGGCTTCAGTGGATGCCTTATCAACTGATGGCCTAGTCCCTAAGGATGCCTTCACAGTCTTTTCCCGTACCTCCCTATTAACTCTCCGATGAGCTTCAGCTGCTGTTCTCTCTACTGCAGCTCTTTCTGCCCTTTCTCGAGCTTCAGCAAAAGCTCTCTCACGTGCTTCTCGAATCGCTCTTTCAACAGCTATTCTATCCTTTTCCCGTTCTCTCTCAGCAGCAATTCTATCTTTTTCCCGTTCTCTTCCTCTCCTAATGGCTTCAATCCTTTGCCAAGAATCCATCTCACAATCCTGCTCATTTCCTTTGGCATCTTTATTTTCTGAGATTGAGGTTCTGCCAAGATTCTGGATATTTTCTTCCACGTGTTGACCTGTTTTTATATCCCTTTCAGCTTCTGGAGATTTGTCCATCTCTTTAGGTTCAGAATTTGTTTGAGAGAGGTGAGTTTGGTCTTTGAAGTTCAGACATCCACTTTGTTTTGCAGCATTTACTCTTTCATCAGACTTCATATCAAGATCAACTTTTCCTTCTTCCTTGTTTGAGGATATGTCTTTTGCATTATCTCTACAAGCTGGAGACTCATCAGCTGATACCTCATCTACACTTTCAACTTTTGAGGTTGATTGAGATTCCTCACTGTTCTCTGAGTTTTGCCGCATATCTGGCATTACATTTGTGGTATCAATTCTTTCCAACTGGTTATCAGTAGAAATATGTCGCTCAGAAAAATTTTGCATATTGGTGTTCGCAGCATTATGAATCTCAGTAGCTGTCTTGAACATATCCTCATTGTTTGGCAGTGTTTTCTCTTGATCCACATTAGTTAAAACGAAACAGGTAGACTTGCTATCGGAAGAGAACCCGTCATAAGTATTGTTCACTTGGACATCCGTAAACTTCTCTGCAGAGGAACATCCACACAAGCTATCTGTTCCAGCCATTATATTTACCTCCACCTCAAACTGTTTATCTGCCTCATTTTCCTCTTCAGTTTCTAGAGGCAAGCTATAGTTCTCTTCACAGCCTCTAAGAACTGCTCCATATTGTTCTGCTTCGTTGTCAGCACTACAAGGTTCTGAAGTCCTACTGAAGAAGGTTGAAGTATTAACACCATGACTATTGCTGAAAATGGTGCCACGATCATTTGAATGGATAGCAAAGGCTTCACTATTATCCTTTTGAGAAGCAGAATCATTTAATTCCTGACCAATGTCTGGAAGATTATTCCTTCTATCTGCTGCTCCATCAGTATGATTTAATTCCTCAACATCTAAAGGAGTTCTACCATTCTGAACCTTATCATCACCATTTGTTCCTATCTGTATGGTCTCAATTGCCTCAAGTTCTGATGCATCCATACATCTCATTGCTACCTCATTCTCCCCATTTATTCCAGGCACGGTTTGACTAACTTCATCAAGTTCAAATTTCAGTTTCTCGTCATCAATTTCTGACTTGAAAACCATGTCCACCTTAGCCGCAGCTTCTGCAACTACTGGAACGATTCCAGGCTCCCTCTCACTTCCATTTTCCTCCACAGATTCCTCCAGCTGCAGTTCACTCTCATACCATATAATCTCCTCGTTCTGCACCATTGCATTTTCTTCTTCATCACTGAATTGTGAATCTTGGCCATCTTCTTTCCACTCAGAGTAATTTTCAGGCTGCTTATCGATGTGTGCTTGATCGACCATCTTTTCCTCAGCCAGAATTAGTAAATCATTACGGAAAGTATTGAAATTAGATCTGCGCATTGTCAAATGTTCAGCCAAATACGATTCTTCATGCTCCACAAATTTCTTCTCATACATTTTCTTATCAACAATGCAGCCAGTATCCTCGGGTGGCTTGTTTTCTTGGCTGATCCTCAAATGTCCATTTCCATGCATAATCTTCTCCTGCTCTTGTGTGCTTCCAGAAACACTTAAGACTCTTTCCAACTGTTCCAGAAGTTCTGCAGGTTCATTTACAGGACTAACAGTTGCCTGACACTGATCCACAGCATCCTCATTAGGCCTCTGCTCCAGCTCTTGCAGACTCTTAGAAGTGCTCTCCGCACTTTCTATCCTTTTAGAAAAAACTTCAGGCCTTTCTGCTTGATGCATTGTTGAGCTAGCATTGCAGTCTACCTTCCCAGATTCCAGAACTGAAGTTTCTGCTAATCCGGGAATATCAGTTGTCTGTCCATGTAGTTCAGATACCCCAACATTTTGCCTGATATTGTTCATTTCATCCTTTCTCTTGGTGTTAATTGACCCACTCTGACTGCAAGTTGGAGTAGAATTCTTATCTACCTCAACAAATGCATCTCCATGATCATTGGCTGGTTCGAAAATCTCCATGACTGATTCTACATTAGCCTTCCTAGCATTTAGAAGATTGTCACTACGACTCAGGATTGGATCAGATTTTCCATCAACCTCAGCAAGCACATGGAATGTAGGACCTAATCGCTGATTTTTCCCTTCCAAATTGTTCTCCTTCGAAAGACCAGATGCATGCTCATTAGTTGGTTTAAAAATCTCCACGACTGATTCCACATTAGCCTTCCGAGCATTTAGAAGACTGTCACTATGACTAAGGACTGGATCAGATCTTCCACCAACCTTGCTGAGCACATGGACTGTAGGATCTAATCGGTGATTTTTCCCTTTCAAATTGTTCTCCTTCGAACCACCAGACGCATGCTCAGTCCGAGTTTCCTTCTCATCCTCAAGGACCTCAACCTTTGACCGACCCTTAGACCTCCTGGCCCTTGAACCATCTTTAGTACCTTCTCTTTTCTTTTGCATAATTGTTTTAGCAAGTCTCATACTTTCCTGAGCCTGCTCTATGGCTTTCTTCAAAGCAGCAATGGATTTGGCAGCATCTGAATTTTCATCCAACTCCTCATCAGAGAGAGGCGGTGAATTTTCACCACCAATCTCTACAGAAGAATCTTTAGAAGCAAAATTTGGTAAACATGACTTATCCGGTGCGCGTGACTTTTCAGAACTTAATCCACCTTTAACCTTAGTTGCATCAGGGCCAGTACTGAAACTCCAGGTCCGGCTAACTTCACGTTTCACTACAAGAACAGGGGTATCACCCTCTTTCTTCTGCGGTTGAGGAGTTCCATCATCAACAAAGTGAGTAAAACCAGGAACAGCTTGAAGCGGTGCTATATGTGTTTTCCCATTCGATTCATTGCTACTTCTTTGACTGGTCTTGTTAAATGACAAGTTAAATTGCTGCTGAAGACCATTACCACCTAATGAGCTTTTGGCCTTTCCTGGAAACGGAGAATCTGAATCTGCCGCAATCCTATTACAGTAATGTAAAGAATTCAAGAAAATGTCACCAAACAAATGTTTTCCTTAACATTATCAAATAAAAGGACACAACTAAAGATGATCAAAATCATAGCACACTTCATTTCCCCACTCTAATTCATATATTCACTCATGCACCCCTTAATACCAAATAAACTAAAAAACAAAACGACAACTTTCTCCGAGTGTTAGGCCTAACACAAGCAAGGAAGACACATAAAGAAGAAGCAAGCACATATATTCATACTTCAGATGTTGATATGCTCAACAATATTTTTCCATGTGAAAAAAGAAGGATAGCTAAATTACAATCACAAACAGAACCACTGCTAAACGACAGTCCTCTTTATCACAGCAACATAACGTTTCTCGTTTTTAGATGCAAATGCAAACATAGAATAGAATCATTCACTGCCAAAAACTAAAAGAAAAACTTGGAGAAAATGCAAAGATAGAATCATTTACTGCCAAAAACCAAAATAAGGAGTATATATTTTATGCAAACTCTGACAGGAAAAATTAAATGAACCGACCAACAAATCATACAAACTCACAACAAACAATCCAAAAATCAAAATACATAAACGCAACAGTAAAAAAAATCAAACCGTTTGGGATGATTAAATTTTAAAAAAACGCGCATAAACAAAAAACACAGATACTCACCGCGTTTTGGTTTTCTTATTGAACAGCTGCTCATGAGTCAAGGCCACGTCACCAGCCTTAGCACCGAAAATGTTGGAGTAATCGAGCTCGGAGCTCCGGCAACCGTCCGGTTTGCTCAAACCGGAAAGATCGAGAACCGGAATGGAAGAAGAACCTGAGAAAATCTCGGCGTACTCGACAGGCTGACACTTTGCTTTATCGCCTCCGGAGAGCACAAAGTCGGCGTAGGGGTTTCTGCGGGAGAATGAAGAGGAGGAGTGCTTTCTTCTGTGCGGTGGTCGAGACAGCGACTCCATGGAAATCGATAGGTTCGATCTTCTTCCGTTAGGGTTTTGCGTTCAGTTTGATTTTCCTTCTTCTCTTCTTCGTCGTGAAGTAATTTGTCTGTTGAGAAAAAACTCTCCAAGTCAGACAGACTGACAGACAACACGAAGAGAGAAGGAAGGAAAGAGAGAGAAATAGGAAACTGTTTTAATGTCGCTTTATTTATGTAATGTAATTTATACATCTCTCTCATGAATGATTGCATTTAATTAAACGTGCACAGCTTTCATCCTCAAAAAATATGCATTTCAGATTCGAGATGATTTTTAACGTAAAATTAGTAAAATAAAAGGAAGCAATATAAGAATATATTCTTGTAGGACGAAGAAGTATAAAATAATAATAAAATAAATACTAATATGTACTAATAAGGGTGTGATTAATTACTAACTATTTAAATTGTTAACTCATCAACGCAGTGTATTAAAAATATCATCACGACGATGACATTAAAATGTCAATACATAATTTTGTTGAATTTCAATATACTGTGTTAATATTATGTATTGACATTTTAATGTCACCGTGTTAATATTTTTAATACATTGGATTAATGAGTTAGTAGGGTTAGTAGAGTTAAATATATAAAAAAAATGATAAATATATAGCGAATATATGATGTGAATATTCTATGAAAAGTCGTGGGGGAATCAAGAAAATAATTGCAAATTTATTAATCAATAAATTAGACTATTCTCATTTCTAACAAGAAAACTGCACAAAAAGTTAAAAACGCTAAGCGAGTAGTGGTATTTGTGGACTGACAAGGCGGTGATTAATAAATGTTATTCTTTATTTAATTGAATCAAATTATATGAATTAAATTATGGTAGAATTTTCGAGAAGAATTTATTGATGAGTTGTAGCTGGATATTAATGGCTTTAACATTAGAGACAGGACCAGTCCCAGAGACAAAGATGAAACGTGATAATTTGTACTACAACTAGGGCTGGCAATTTTTGACACGACACGATAATCTGACACGAATTCGCATGAAATTATTGGGTTGTGGTCAAGTCTTATTGGATCTGTGTCCTTATCGGGTTGACCCATTAAGAACTCGATAATTTCGGGTTGGGTTCGGGTCGGATGCGGGTCGGATACGGGTAACCCATTAAGAAATAATATTATTATTTTTATTATTATTTAAAAATATATATATTACTTTATTTTTTTAATTTCTTATAAATTAGGTTTAAATAGTATAAAACGAATTTTAATTGTGTAAATTAGGTTAAAAATTAAGGTTTAATCGTGTAATATCAGGTTCGGGTTGTTATCGTGTCGTGTCAACCCATATTATATCGTGTCGATAACGGGTTCGTGTCGGGTGCGGGTCGTGTTCGGATTTGAAGGTAGCAGGTCGGGTTCGTGTTCGGATTTATAGTTTCCTTAACAGGTCGGATTCAGGTTAGGCCTTATTGGGTTGGGTCATTATCAGGTTGACCCGATAACGACCCAATCCGCACGATTTGCCAGCCCTAACTACAACAAATTAATGGCATTGCATAATTTAGTGGGTCCTAAACTTAGTCCCCAAACAGAAAGAAATTCAAATTTGTTTCACATGGAAATTCCTTTGAATTCGAGGTAATGTCTCTATTTCTTCTTATTTAATAATATCAATAACGTTTGTAATCTCCGACTAAGGGCATCAATAGGGGGCTCTAAGGTGCGCCCTAAAGCCCGCTCTATGCACTGTCATATCAGCATTTTATCCTCCTATCCGTTCACCTGCAGTGGGGCGCCCTATAATCCGTTCTAAGTGGCTCCCTAAGCATTTTCTTTTATTTGAATATTTAAATAAATACAAAAATTGGGGAAAACCTTCATTTCATTTATAAAATTAATACATTACAATACGAATTAAAAAAATACGCAAACTCAGCGACGACGGTTACTGGCCCACACTTCTTCAATCATGTCGTTCATAAGCTGAGCATGGTCTTGTTGGTTGCGCATTGAGGCATGTCTAAATAGAACCTCATTGAAACCCGTCGATAATCCTTGAGCGGGGGCGCGGTCGCCGTGCTGGAGGAGCTAGATGCACCTTCATCATCGGTCCAATCGGTGATGCTCCCTAGCATCCCAGGAAAGTCGTGCGCCGTCTCGTGCATCTTCATCAGGCCCTGGCAATCTACAGCAGTCGGCTTTCGCAAATATGTGTCGATGTACGCCTCCACAACTCCCCTACAAAATCTCTTCAGGCACTCGTGGCCTGTTGTCTCTCCGACGTGGAGGTACTCGTCGAACATGTCAACCGTGGTGCCGTAGGGCAACTTACGGAGTGCAACCGTGCACTTCTGCAACGGCGTAAGTCCGGGTCTGCCGATGCCATCTTCCCGATACTGGAAGTATTCATCACGTGACTCCAACGTCTGGACAATGCTGAGAAAAAGGTAACGAGGCATTCTAAACCGGCGACAGAAAACAGTCGGGCCCCACTGTGGTTGCTCGGCAAAATAGTCTGCAACTAGACGTTCGTGAGCTGCGGCATATTCGCGGAGGACAAACGTCCGACGTCGAATAGGCTTGGGGATCTGCTCCGCCGCCGCCTCAGCCTCCTTGCGCTGCATTTCGGCTAAGCATTCCGCCATTGCGTCTTGAACGGCTGCATTTAAGGCTTGAGTCAAGGTCGGACTACCGCCCTAAAGGAACTCCGGTCGTCGTCGTGGTTCATTTTTGTTTGTGAGAGATGGAGAAATGTGAGGGATGAGAGAATGAGAGATGCAAGAAATGTTCGCATGAAAAATAGAATGAGAAACGAGATTTAATAAATAGACAAAATTCAAAAAAAAACAAAAACGCGTTGCATCGTCCGCGTCGCCCACAGTGGGCGGACGATGCCATATCGTCCGCACTTCCTCCGCGGACTATTTGTCGGGCGAGGACGACGCATCGTCCATCGTCCGCGCACATTGTCCCCCCCACTGTAGGTGCCATAAGTAAAGTGATAGTAGTAATTAAATATACCATTTTCAAGACAATTAAAAGCTTATGTGTAAGATTTGCATTCACCTAAATAAGAATTTTAAAGTTGCAACTTCTATTTATGTTCAAAACAAGGTCTTTTGGCCTTTGTTGGGTGTGAAATCATCTTGACGAACGTATACCATTTCCTATAGAAGCGGTGGGTGAGATAGTTAGTGCCGTTCAATGGTGATAAATGCTATTGTCGTAGCCCTATCACCTAACAAGGTCACTGAAGCCAAAGAAAGTTTAGCCCGGAGCCAGTGATATCAAAAAACTTGTACATCTTTTTTGTTTGGATAATTTGTCCATTTAAATCTTAATATCAAAAGTATATTTGATATGTCTATTTTTTGTTCTTATTAGTGAGAACTTTGTATCATTACATATGCTCCAATAAAATTAAATTAGAACTCTTACATCGAGTTTGTTCGAGCATAATAAGAGAGAACAAATAAACTAAAATGGGGCGGAGAGAATCAAAGTCGTAGTTGTGTACTCTACTATTGTTTCAAAAAGTATTTGTACAAAATTCGTGGCCCTTCCACTCACAAGAACGTTGTAAGAGTGTCCACAATGGTGGCCCTTGAAGGCCACCATTCGTGGCTCTCATGTGGCTTCCGTAATGGTAAAGTCAACAAAACTATCAAAAATAACAAGGGCCACCAAATGTGGCCCTCTTTAAAAAAAATTAATTTGTTTATTTTTTTAATATTATTTTTTAATTTAAGTCTAATAAATTTTATTAGTTTTAAATTTATGATATTTATAAATTTAATTAAAGTAAAATAATGTGGATCGTAAATTAGAAAATTCACAACCTATAAAAAATGTAACAATAACTTCGTTGTATTATATTGAAATAGGAAAATTATACAACGAAAGTGACATAATTTAAAAACAACAAGCCGGAAACCCAAATCACTCTGCAGCGCCCCTTCTACGGTTCCAGACCTCTTCAACCATATCAACCTGCAGTGAATCATGCGATATTTGGCTCCGCATATCGGTGTACCTCTGGATCAAGTATTCATTACTACGTGGTACACCCACCTGTATGGGCTCCATGGCGGATAACGGGCGTTGTCGTTGAAGTAGTCCTCCATCAACCTGCGGTCTGCCCCGACATGATCACGATCGAAAAATCGCCGATGATGGAATGGCCGGCCAACTGCCACCGCCGCCTCAACCGCCGCCTCCGCCGCCTCTTCTGCCTCTTCCGCTTCACGTTGCACCGCCGCAACAAGGTTTTGGAACTCTAGATCTACCGCTTGTTGGAATTGTTCATCGTCGGAATCAATAATTACAAGGTTAAATTGAAGTTGGAAGGGAAGATTGGAGGAAAATGGGAGTAAAATGGAGTTGGAAAATGGAGTGGAAATGTAGTATATTTATAACAAAATTTTGAAAATTAAAAAAAAAAATAATAATAATTTTCCGCGGCCCAGCCGCGATTCACGGCCCTTGCAATGGGAGGGCCGCGGCTCACACGGCTCAGCCGCGTGAAGGCCGCGGCCGTGGCTCAGCCACGATTCTCGCCTCACCTCCCCGGCTCTCGGCCTTTGCAATGGGGGGCCGCGCCGAGCCGCAGGCCGCGGCTCCCCCATTGTGGACACTCTAATAGCCAACCGATGGTATGCAAGCTCTTTTTTATTTTTTTAAATTTTCATTTTTTTCAAATAAAAATATAAGCATTAGATTAGTTATTCCAACCATTTATGCAGTAGTTATACACATGGAACAAAAATTAATTTAATAAATTAGTTGAGTACTATCGGAAGTGAATAAAGGTCTTATTTGCGTCGAAATTTACAACAATAGATTTGGTTTGATGTATAGTGGGTTCACTAAGAATTTGGCTTTTGTTTTAATAACCATAATTTTAATGAATCCAATAATAAGAATATTAACTACTTATATTAGGAGTAGGATCACACCCCTTAGGAGTATTTGTTATTCTTAAACATAGGAGAAGAGTGAATTTACTTGGATCTAATACAAGAATTTCCCTCAACACAAAGTGTCCACTTACAGAGTGTCATCTTCATTACGGACATTGTTTGTCTGCTTTATTTCAAATTCTATTATAATTCATTTTCATTTGTATTATAATCTCTATAACTATAGTAGAAATAATCAGAGACTTTGGGTTATGACGAAATGCAGGACCCACAACATGGATGGAAGTATCTTTTTTATTCGTCTTTATTGGTGAATCAAATTTATTTCAGCAATTATAAAATCTTTAAACAAATAACAGTTTTATTTTATTTTGAACGCACGTTAAACAGTATAATGTTGCTCACATAATTGAAACAAAAGTATAGTGAAACTTTGGATAGTGGCTACCACGCACGAACAAAGGTGTACTTTTTTGTTTATTTTTTCAATAAATTAAAAAAAGATCCAAAATTTCATAACGGTGGATGTTAGGTGGAGATAGTGACGGTTCCAATACTTTTTTTATTTAGGGTACACAAATTATTGCATAGATTATAAAAAAAAATTATATTGACACAAAATACATCATCACTTAACTATTGACGAATCTTCATTTCATCAAAATATAAAAGAAAATTAATCTCAATTCAAACACACATAAAACAAGTGACCATAAATATCCTAACAAACATGAGTTCATCGACATCCTTAGAAATCCTTCAATCATACTATATTTTACTAATATAATGACGAAAAAGCTCAATCTAAATGCAGATTGTGAGATGATGAAAATAAAAGTTAGATAGTAGTTATGATTAAAGCAAAGAATCTAAAGTAAAGCAATTATTATTACTTGTAAGAATTAAGGAGATCTAAAGAGTGAAGGCATAAAAAAGCAGATATAGATATTAGATTGTGATAACGTCCACTTAAAAGTTGATTGAACATTTAATCTAAATTGTATGATTGAGTTGCTTCACTTTTATTGCTGGTGATGTTTTAACTATATTGAATAATTCACATCAGATAGTTTTTATATAGGGTGAATCTCGTACTACAATTTTATTCATTGATATCATACATGTTAAATTTTACTCGTATAAATTTCTACACAATTTTTTAATATGTTTTCAATAACGTCTCGAGATCAATATTAAGCGATCGACATGTTATGTTAAAATATGAAATGGTCATATTTTTTTAATAAAAATTAATCTCTATCTATTTATAGTAAATATCTGTGCTAATAAAATAGGTCATTTTCTAGTATTAGCAACACCTGAACTATTTATCTATTTTATTTTAAAACTACTACTAATATGCACTGTACATTTGAATGATTCTGAAGCTGTCCCCAACCAAGATTTGGTGCAAAAATTGAAGACATTAAGGGGCCCACCTCTACAAAAGATGCACGAATTAACCCAAAAAATGTAAGATCAAATTTGATTATCTATCATTCAATGATTAGCAGATAGTCAATTGATTTCATGTCCGAATATTATACACTCATTATTCAAAACCTTAATCTATTTTCAAGTTGGCCAATTATTTCCTAATTACAACCCCAGCTCATCATGTTAAGTGTATGTAATTCAAAAGATGTTTCTTCACTTTGTTAGTCTTATTTATTCAAAAGTACTGGAGCACTATTTTACAATTATAAAACTTTAAAAACTAGTTAGTTATACACAATGGTGCACCTGTAAATTTATGCATAAATTTAATCAACATTAACATTTTCATAAACATTCATGTACAATAATATAACATACATTAAACCCTTATATCAAGCTTATTATGAGAACCCTAAACGTTATAATGGGAGGCAATAAATACGAATCTATAGCATATTTAACAATCGGTTTCAAGAAAATTAGTTGAGACCTGAGTTGAATTCAAGATGGACACATCCTGCAAATTTCGAAAACACTATCATTGTATTAATTGATGTGAGACAAATTTGTGGATTTACCAATTTATTAATCAGTCTATTGTTGGGTTGATTCTGAATTTTCTTTAACCAGCAACTTGGGCCTATAGTTTGGGCCTTTGGGTCACAGTACAACGATTTCAAATAATTGTTAGTTTGAAATTTGAAAAATTATATTGATAATCAATTGTTAAGAGTTATAGAACAAGAATTTGATCTAAACTTCATAATTTTTTTAAAAAAAATTTTACCCTTAAAATAATACATTAATCCAAAAACATTTATTAAGGCATAATTTGTCATATGAAAAAAAAGCTTTCTTTAACTTTGACATAACATTTGAGGCATAATTTATCTTACGGAAGTAACAACTTTCTTCAATCGATAGTAAATTTGTCAAAGGCGTAATTTATTTATCTTATAAAAATCTTTTTTCGACATGACTTCCTAAGTCTAATTATCTATTTCTATCATTTGCTTCGGTCGTGGGAATAGGATCTATTGATGCGACTCAAAACATCATTGCTATTCTATAGCTGAAGACGCAATATTAACTGAAATACATTATATTTATATTCATATCCATACTACTACTATATTTCAACCCAAACAAACAAAGGAAAACTTGTAAGAGTAAAAAAGCACTCAAAATCTACTTCAGTTTTAACGTAAAGGTATCCCAAAATATAATTTCACAGCTCTTAAAACATTAGATCAATTTACAGCCACATCAAACCGGTCCGGTCGAACCGGACGCATCAGCAACATGGAACTGTGACACATACTTATGCCCGGTTCCTTCTTGTCGAATAACCGGAGGCTCATTTAGAAATGCCCAGTTACTGCTTATCCACCTAAAATTATAAATTCAATTTCAGTGTTGAGTGATTATGAGCCAAAGTTAATTGACATAAAGTTGATTATTATATTTAAAAATGAGAAAATTAGTATTGATATATACCAGCCATTCTTTTGTAATAGTTTCTCCAGACTTGTCTCGCTTTCCGCTTCTTCACCATTTGCACCCTCACAGCTTTCAACCGCTTCTTCAAATATCATTTTCTGCAGTACATTTTAAACAAACCATGCACAATCCTAATTATTAAAGGTGATGCAAGACTTTTTGAAAGAAGATAATATAATCCATTTGTCCACAACCATTTTCTTTTTGTTTTTGGCACGAGATTGTATACAACAAGGTTGTTTTGTTTTGTACTGGCACAAGATTATATATAAGGTTGTAAGATAAAAAAGAAAAAAGAAATACTAGAAAGAAAATAAAATAAATAGTGTAAATATATCATATAAATAATATTTGAAGAAATAAATAAGACTCTAAATTCTTTGTATAATTAATATAAGGAGAAAGTTAACCTGTGTTCGAGGTGAGAGAAGAGAGATATCTCTGAGGTGTTCCTCCTCCTTGAGTTTCTTGGATTTCCAAAAGGCATCAATTTCATCCTTGGTCAGTGATTTATTCCTTGTTAAATTAACTGTATAGGGAGGAAAAAGATGAATTAGGAAAAAATGAATTAGTGATATAAAATATGCAGGGCACAACATCTATTAATAATCAAGCAAGAATAATTAATCATCAATTCAACTAATATAGAGACAAAAAATTTGCTAACCAGCTTTAGGGTCTTTGATAGAGCCCCAACCTGCCATAAGAGAACCCATAATTGAATGAAATCTATGAAGTTTGCAAGTGAACTTAGTTTTATTACAACTTTATTAGGAGTGATGTATTGTAAGCTTTATATATAGTTAAGAGATAGAATTGGGTTGTAATGGTTGGTGGGCCATGGTTGTCGGTGCTGAGTGGAATGGTTGGTGGGCCATGGTTTTTGGTTTGATCTTATCTTCATGTGACAAATAAATAATTTAATTTCATTTAGTGCGACTAACAATAGTATATTTATTCACTGGAGATAAAACTTTGGACTTTGGCAGCCGGTTTTTTCTGCAAGGACATGTTAGAATTTTGTTGTTGCCCCTAGATTTGCTAAACCAGAACTTTATTAGATTGGATTATTTATTTGTATGTATATCTATTAGAAAAGTGCATGCGTAGCGTAGTTGGTGGATGTCACTGCATATTGATAAGTTTTGGACTATCAAACAGCAACTTTTTTTAATGTGTAAATTTGCTGGTTTTGACACGGTAATGTTGTTGATTGACACTAATTAGAGTTACTTTATTAGTTTATATTCGTCGTAATTTACAACTGCTAGGTAATTGAAGATGAGATATTTAGAAGATGGACACACATAATTTGAATCAATTGACAACTAGTAACGTGTGGAATAAGTGACGGTGTACTTCAATTTTTTTTATGTAGGGACATTCAACATGATGGTAGAGAAATTAAAATACCCACTTTCCGCAATATTATACTACATATAAAATCTATATCCACTTCGAAAATAACATATTATAATGATCTAAATTACCTAAACGACTTCCATTGTCACAGTTGTCTTAACACATCTCTAACACAAAGTTGGATAATGTGCACTACAATTTTCGAAACTTCTCTTACATTTTACATAACAAATTCTATCCTCTGATTAAATATGGATAATAGTATTATATTAATTCTAAATTATTAGTGCATAAATTAAATTCATGAATTAATTTATAGATCAATTAATTTTAATCATAATCTAGTAGTCGGTTAATAAATTATTTAATGTAATAGGTAATTTATGTTTAAAATTAATTATATACGTAATAATTATTTGTATAAAAAGCACTTTGTTAAAATTCGCAACCCAATAGAGAAGAAAATGGCCCATTCTTTGAGTTTAACACTCCAACTGCTCCTTTATATTCTGGGCTGTTAAAAACATAAAGCAGCCCAACTGCTTTCTTCAATGCTAGGTCTATTAAAATCAATTTGAAGAATCTTCGTAAAATGATTTTGATTTTTCAAAATTTCGTAAGATTTTTAAGATGAAATCGAATTTCATTCTTGAAACTCATTGTCGAAAATTTCTTTGTAATCTGTTTTGATTATCTTTTGCAAAATTGTTTCAAATTTTAAAATTAATCCATAATTAATTAGTATACAAAATTAATTATGAATATCATAATATACTGTTGGGTATGTAAGGTATTTTATTATACTCGAAAGCGGAAATCACGCACATAAAATAGAATTAGATTCACAATTAATATTGCACATTGAAAACTTAAACACAACATATAGAAACAGTTGGTTTCTTTAATTCGAACATTTGATCAGAGTCTACACTTAACACTCTACAGTGGCTTTCACAACTATTAATATTCACTCTGATCTGATGCAGATTCTACAATAGTTCTACAGAAAAAAAGCCACTATAATATAATGCAGATTCTATAATAGTTTTATAGAGGAAAAGCTAGAAATCTATGCAAAACTTTTCTATCTTTGTAATTTTCGACAATAAAGTCTATATATATAGTCAAAAGCTACATGAGTAATAAACTTATTTTTTTTCTCTTGTATAGTTTAATTACTTAGAAGTGGAGATAGGTTAAAATTTGAAGCTTGGAAATGAAATCCCATGAGTAGCATACACATTGTTATGTTTAGTCCCAAAATCATGATCTAAGTAAGGTAAGTAGATTCACAATTTTGAGGATATAACTGGTGGATCCATTTTTTTCAATAATTAAGAAGTGGAATAATTTCGATTTAAAGCAATGCTGACGAAGAGAAGATTTTGTACGATAGGGTATCAATATATTCTAACAAAATGGAATTACTGTAGGTGAAATTATTGCCCAATTGGACAAATGAAACAAGACTTATCCAGCCGTTATCAAATATAGGAAATTAATAGTTGACGTTTTTTACTCTAGCAAGGTGAAAGTTGTCAAAATCGTTGTACTAGTATATTAATTTGATAATCGTGTCAGTTCTAGATTTGACCATTGTCGTCCAATATTGCTGTTAAATATTTTTTGCACAGCACTTTTCATAAATTTTTATTAGTCTTCAATACAAGTTAATTATACTACTAATTCACCACACCGTGTCAATTTTTTCGAACCGGAACCGTCGCATTTGGAACCGCGGTCCGGTTCCGGTTCAAGATTTTTCAAACCGGAACCGTCACCGAACCGCCGGTTCCGGACGGTTCGAAACCGCCGGTTTCACGGTTCCGGTGAGAAAACCGAGGCGGCAGCGGGGGCAGCTTTTTCAGCCGGTTTTGTCGGCCAAAACCGGCGGTTTTTTGGTCCGGAAATCGGCGGTTAACCACGAAAACCGGCGGTTAACCGCGAAACCGGCGGTTTTCGGTTCCGATGCGGAACACGAGGCAGACAGTTTGTTGACCGAACCGGCGGTTTTGGCGGTGAAACCGGCGGTTCCGACGGTTTTCCGCCAAAACCGCCGGTTTTCGGAAATTCAATTTTTTTTAATTTTGATTTTGAATTCAAATTCATCCATTATCCCTCCATTTCATGTTTTTTTATTTACGTTCCGACGACACTTGTAAATTATATTACATTTTGTATGTTGTATACTTGTATATGTATTGTAAATTGTAATGTATAGTTATCCGTTACCACTCAAATTCAATAAAATTGATATCATTTTCACCTTATTCGTCTTATTTCAATTTAAATTATCCGTTGTCTTGTTCCAATTTATTGTATAAGTCCAAATTTCAAATTACATAGAAAAAAAAACCGAACCGTGAAACCGCCGGTTTTCGAACCGGAACCGTGTAAACCGTCTGAAAACCGGCGGTTCCGAACCGGAACCGAAACCGCCGGTTTTCGAACCGGAACCGGAACCGTGAAATAGCCTCACGGTCCGGTTCCGATTCCGAATTCCTATAAACCAGAACCGGCGGTTCCGGTTCGGAACCGCCGGTTTTGGAACCGTGGGCAACACTAGAATTAGGGAATGTAATCAAATGCAAACTCAAAATATTATACAAACTACAAATTATGATTTGTACTGTTAGAAAATGTCAACATATGACAAAATAATAGCAGTAAAAAATGTCAACACAGTGTTAACGATTGATGCTGTGTTGACATTAGAGCATCCACAGTGGTGCGGAATTCCCGGCGGAATTCCCAAAAACACCTCCTGCCACGTCATAAGGAATTCCCACTGCACTGCCACGTCATAAGGAATTCCCACTGCACAGTGGCGGAATTCCCGAAAGAATTCCCACAATTAAAAAAATTCACAAATTCACAAATAAACAATTTCCGGAAGTAAGAAATTTATGGAATTAAATAGTCGACACAAATAGGGAAAAATATTCCATTAATAAAAAAAAGAAAAGTACATTTCACCAAATTTAAAAAATACAAGTGGTGCGAATGAAATGAAGTTCAACGGGATGTATATAGGAACCGAAAAAAAAACATTTAATGCATTAAACGAGAATTCCGTGCGGAATTCCGCGGGCGTCAACGCAATGGCGGACGTCCGTGCGGAATTCCCCGCGGAACTGCGAATTCCTTCACGGAATTCCATATCCGTGGAAGGGACGCGCAATGGCGGACGTCCGCCATTGCGGATGGTCTTATGTTGAAACGGTGTTGACATCAAAATCATGAAATTTTACGCTGTGTTGACATTGTGTTGAAACGGTGTTGATACTGTGTTTAGGAGTTTGGAGTTTGTACAATATATAGAGTTTGCATTTTATCACCACCCATGGACTTAATGTAGTTACATTTGAGACGTTTTTGTATGTTGTTCACATTCCTAATAAATCACAATCACATCATAGGGATACAAAGATATAATAGTACTGCTTAATTGCCCCAGACTGAAGTAAAATAGGCTTGTGATGAAGGCGGAAATAATTTATACATGTACGCATCTCATCCATAAAAAACTAGATCTAAAAACCCTAATTTAATTTATTTCTATGGTTCTACAATAAGGAACGAATTTGCATATAACGAGACTCCTGCTAAATAATCATACTAATTGATACTCATATTATAAAAATTAGACTAATCGTGTTTGTATGTGTGTGCGCGTTTTTTGGGTATGTTTTTATTGGTTTTTTTTTTTATATTTTGTTCTTTAATTTTATTTTATCTTATTGCTATAAGCATATTTTATCTTTATAAACAACAATGAGTGAATAAGTCGATAAATGATAATACATGCCAAAAATCAATTGCTAACAAGACAAAACATTTTATTATATCTTAAAAATGAGAACTAGAGAATTTATATAAAACATATCAGTTTGGTACAACAAAATAAATCAATTGAAGCAACTGATATATTTTGTGCTGCGCACCACCTAATATATTTTGGCTAGCAAATGATAAATTCTCAAATTACCATTTCATGATATGCCTATGCATGGTGTTACCTTTAATAAAAAAAATTTGAAGTCCAATTTTGGCTATAATTTAGAATTGGCCCACCACTGGTAACCTATTAATTTATTATTGTAGTTTTTGGTGAGCTCCGAAGATCAATATAACTACTACTACTACTATTTAGATTAAACCTCCGAAATCACTCTCCCCCATTCTACACTATAAACTCGAATTCTCAAAACCTCTTCTAATATGTAGAAATGGAAAGCTGCATGCTGAGATATCAATCATTAGTACTAGTGAAGAAGAATCAACTGAAAATTTGAATAATATTACACAGAAATTTGAAGAATATATTTTAGTTAATGACTAATGAGAGGTGATATTTTGGCGCATCTAAGTAGCAAGTAGGGGTCTGAGATTCGAGGATCTAATCCTACACCACCACCTTCAAATTAATTTGGTTAGAAATCCCAACTTGCTCATCACCATTTCATAAAAGACAAGCAAATGACTTTTCAAGAAAATACTAATCGAAAATAATGATCGCTTCCCCACTTTCACTAACCCTTGGAGCATGGAAATTGCATATGCTACAACCATGGCACTTAGAGTTTTTAATTCTTAAGTTCATTTTAATTGAAGCACATTTTAGATCCGAAATTATGAATAAACTAATTGAGATATGTACAAAGTCGAGAACCGAGCCATACATTTACCATCTCCAATTGAAGTGTTGATTTAGTAGTGTTTGTGAGATATTTGCGCCACAAAAGAAAGAAACAGATGCTTAATCCAAATTTAAATAATCATGGCCATGATTAATTAAATGGAGTATTTTATTACAAAAAATTCAATAATTGAAGCCTCAATGATCGATGTTGAGTTGATGCAATTGATAATAATTTACCCTCCAAAATATTAAAATCGTGTGGCATTGCATGATTTAAAACGTTTTTGGCTTCCCCAAAAGAAGTAAGACTAATTCTTGAAAGTTAAGTACCTAGAAATGGTGAAACATACAAGTATTCGAACAAAAGCACAAGCAATATTTAGGGTCTTGCCATATGCATAATTTGGTACGTACCCAAAAATGTTTTTCCTTCCACACACACACACACACATGCTAGCTAATAATAATAAGTCCACTTGCTTATCGTCGTCACCTTTTGATGTGTATATAAGGACGTGGTGGTGTAACCAAATATTTCACAAACACAAGCACACACACGAACACACATCTCTTTAATTTGTCATAATTTGCAAGGATGGCATCTTCGTATTCGTGGACAAGGAAGCAGAACGAGCAATTCGAGAACGCTCTTGCCAAGTACTACAAGGACACACCCGACCGCTGGCACAACATTGCCAGAGCCGTCACCGGAAAATCAGCCGACGAAGTCAGGCGCCACTATGAAGCCCTTGAGAAGGACATCAACAAGATCGAAAACGATCAAGTCCCCATCCCTAACTACAACGACCACAGGTACCTACATTTTCCTTTTCAATTTGCTTCATAACCTCAACTTTTAATTTCCTTTGAATGTTATACCAATTCAAAATTAAGAAGACTAAAGTTGAGGTCATTCATTACTAATTTGGTTCAATACGTCATAAAGATTAAACATTAATCTGAAATAGTACAATAATGCATGAGAGGTCATAAACATTGTTGCAATATTCTATATTGCTTTGATATATTCAATCCGTATTATTAGGGAGCAAGGATATGTTTACATAATATTAGTTGGTTTAATTTAGATCTTGGCACATGCTTTGCAGCTATAATTAATTAAATTCGGTGCCATTCTCATAATCGAAAACCAGTATTAATTGTGTTAACCATGCCAATTAAGGAAAGCCACGTGATGCGACATTATTATTAGCCGACCCTAAGGGCATCAGTAACCCCGTCCCCATTTCCGGCCCCAAGTCCCCTCCACGTCATCATTCCTCTACAATTGCGGCCCAGGCCCCAACTGCTGTAACCCTGCAGGCCGCAACTCGGGCCGCAACTAATAAATAACACTATTCACAACTCCAACCTATTTAACTCGAAAACGCAATTCGTTGAACAATTGAAACCGGGAAAATGCATTGTTCATTCGAAATTAACATTACATTACTAGACGAAGCAAATTTAAAATACAAGAAACCCGGGCCACGACTACTACTTCTTCATTTGGGCGCGAAGGTAGGCGATCATCTCACGGTGCAACTCGAGCTCCTCGTCCGACATCTTCGATGTATCCCTCGCTGTCAACTCCGTCAGCTGGCTCATCCGCCATGTAATATTCATCTCCGACAAAGTGTCGGACATCTTATCCAGAGACGGATTGGTCGGCGGTGGCACCATAGCGGAGTTGCTCGCAGCTGCCTTCCCCTTTGCTTTCCTCTTGGCCGCCTTTGTTCCTGTCGGGCGGCTCTGAATGCTAGGAGAGGAGTAGAAGACATCGTCGTCCGTCACGTTGAGGTCGATCGCCGGACCTCCTTCGCTCGAAGAGTAGTTTCCGGAGGCGGAAACTTTGGTTCTCTTCGCCGCCCCAATTGCCGCTGGCTCAGCACCGCTGGTGTACTTCGGGCTCTTCTCGACGAGCTTCCAAACTTCAAAGTACTTGAAGGTCTTCTTCCCGTCAGTGAAGAACGCTTCCTTTGCCTTCTCGACGAGGTCCGCCTCGCTGTGCCCGCTCAGCCACATACGGACTACGTTGGCCCACTTTCCGTTCCACTTGCTCATATCCGCCTGGACCCGGCCCCAATGCTTGCGCAGCTTCACGTAGCTACGCTCGCTCGACCCTTCCGGACGGCCAGCGTTATATTTCTGCGCAATCCGCTCCCAAAAAGCCTTGCCGGTCTGCTGGTTGCCGATGATAGGATCCTCGGAGACGTCGATGTAGTTCCTCGCAAGCCACATTGTCTCGGGCGGAGTGTACTTCTTCGGCCCATCCTCCTCCCCGACCTTCTCCTTTCCCCGCTCTTGAGCGGGCTCCATCTCACTGACCTCGAACTCGTCGGTGTTGACCGGCGATGTAATGTCGCCGTTGCTACCGACTCCCGGACTAGGCTGTGTCTGCGATGGTTGCGATGACGGTATGTACCAATTGTTCGAGTTAACGAACTCCTCCATCTCACGTTGATCGCTGTTGAACCAATCCATTGACGCCGAAAATACAAAGGGTATAATAGAGTATTGAAATGGAACGCGGGATTGAAATGGATGGAACGCAAGCTCGTATTTATAGACATCGAATTTAAAAAAAAAACAAAATTGGATTTGCGTCCCGGCCCGAAGACCGTGTAACGCTGGGCCGGGACGCGGGACTTGCGGCCCGTCATCGTGCAACCCCGTCCCGGGCCGGGATGCGGGACGCTCCCCAGGCCGGTCACGCGTCACCGGGACGGGCCTGAGCCGTGCCGCCCTTCCGTGTAATGCATGGGACGGGCCGGGACTCGCGAGATGCGGCCCGGCCCCTTGCGTTACGCATGCTCTAAGCGCCGAAGCCTAGGCATAAGACAAACTTGTCTACCATTCATGATACATTAATCATGATTATTGCAGGTAAATCAGATTTTATTTAATCATTTTTTTTCAGTTTTCGTTTTTATTAAACTAATTATGTCTTGACTTGACGTATATACAGGTTTCTCAAGAATCTCAAATTGCAGTGATGTTATGAAATTATCTTCAGAGTACATTATGAAAATTAAACAACATTTGAAGTTGCTGAGGCATATGTGATATATAGATATATCTCCATTGCCTCATGGCAAAACTATTGTTGTATTATCGTGCATGCATGTCAACTGTTCAATATTATTAATGGAAGTCTATTATTAGATGATTGAGCCTTTTTTTTAATTATTATTATTACAAAGGTACATTTATTTTAAGTTGGGATTCCTTTTCCGCTAACATATCATTGGCCTGCTGCACTGAAATATATAATATGGAGTAGTACTTTATTCGCCCTCTAAAATAGTGCACATTAGAACGTGACACGGTTTTAATTGAATACTAGTATCAATTAATTAATTAATTAAATTGTATTATGAGTGGATCATGCGTATTAAAATTTTAATAAATGGATAAAGTAGAAATAAAAGATAGTAGTAAAATTTGACAAAAAAAAAAGTGTATAAGCCCTAGTTTGTAGGACATACCAAAATACGGAGTGGTAAATTGTGTTTATTGGTGAAATTGAGTTATATCATTCAAACCTGTAATTTTATTGAAGTTACTCGTGTATGGATTACACACACAACACTACAAAAAAAACGCCCATTTGCTATCAATTTTTTTCTATCACACCACGTGCTCACAAATATGTTAGCAGAAAGCGAGCAAAAATGCAAACAACGACCCATTTCTGGAGGGGGGAATAAAATGAGGGGCTTTGCGAGCACAGATTTAATGGTCGCTAGTTTTCGAGCAAGCTGTGCAAGCAGAAGTAGGTGCTAGCAAATTAGCGAGCAGAGAGTGGTGCTAGCAAACTTTAATTCTTAGAGCACCCGCAACGCATCTCGCGGGTGTATCTTATCTCGTCCCTCCGAGACGACACCCGCGTCCCTATCTCGTCCCTCCGAGACGAGACCCGCGCGGTACGCGTTGCAGCGTCCCGTCTCTTCACCATCCTGCCGAGACGCCCGTCCCACCGAGACGGATGGCGAGCCAACTCGCCATGTGCGCGCGCGACGTGGGCTTCGTCACACTGACGCAATAAATTTTTTTTTTTAAAATTCGAATTTAATTAAAAAAAATTAAACGGTAATATTACCGTTTTCGACCGTTTTTTTATTTTTTTTATTTAACGTTGCATTTTTTTTCTTCTCATTTTTGTTTTTTGCTTATTTTTATCAACATCCGTATATGTTTAGATAGGTGACGTCCAATACATATGGTCTATGTTACTGTGGTCCATATTTTCCTTATGGGCAGGAGGCACTAAGAGGTGTTTTGAGTTTAATATCTAAACTTCTCATTTTCTTAAAGTTGGAATCATACCATTAATCTTCGGTGAATTACGAAAGATGGATAATACTCTCGAGATATTTGTGGCTTGTTTGTTTCTGTTTTTTTTATTGCTATATTCGATTAAGAGAAAGCTAATTTTGTTATTTTTTTTAATGTCAATTATATTCTGATCATTTTTGTGCTCCTAGATTATCATCTTTTTTGGCTTGAACATATTGTACCACATAATAAAAACTCATATACATATCCCCCACAAGATTAATATCAATATTCCCATTCTTGATGCATTGTGTGACATCACATGTTAGGCCATGTTAAATTTTTTTGAAGGATGCCATATCAGGCAAGAAGAAACTCGAAAAAATTGAGAAAATTAGTTGCTTTAGGAGTGCAATGTAGTTTTAAAGGTTTTGTGTGCTTTGATGAAACTCAAAGTCTAAACCTATCATCCTGAAGTTAATTGACCAGGCTAGATTGCACATTCGTATTAATTTTTTTTCTAGAATTTTCTATGAATTCAAATTTTGCTCAAATCGAAGTTGACCGGACATCAAAATTTAAATACTACGTGTAAATATTCGGTTCTAATGTGTAATTATAATAACAAAAACGATGTAGAATATTCGAATGTATGTGGATCTTTCAAGTAACATTGTCTGAATTTTGAGCACCCGTATTCCACTAAGCATCATATATCTAAGTCTTGAGAAATTCATGTGGACATCATTCAAGCTTCATTTTGAATAGAATTTAAATTTGGGAAAATTTTGAAAATAATTAAAGGTTGTGTATTTTGCCATCAGTAGTACCCTTCGAGTTCTAATAATGTAAAATTAGTAAAGTAAAATAGATAAACAAATATTAAGAAGGTGAATGAATATGAAAGAAAAAGATAAAATTAATGAGAGAGAGAAAGTGGTGGACCAAAATTTATATAGAAAAAAAGCAGATCATAATATGTGAATTTACCGGCAATTAGCAACAAATAATTATATGCCCACAATTTGTGACAGACAACCCATGGAATGATATGATGCAAAGCTAATGTCAAATCTGGTGAGCATATTTTTGTGTGCATAAAATTTGTGCATACACATCAGAGTCTATCTCCTTATCTTTTGGAACATTTCATCTCCAACTTCCCCCCAAAACTTTTCATTGGTGATTCACATATTTTTTGAAATGTCTTTCTCAAATACAACTATTATTAATCCAAGATTCCTGCCTCAAGCTTTTGCTTCTCCTTATGATGAATGGACCGATATATTAGTGGTTAGGAATTTTACTATTTCCCTAACTCATTGTCTCTTTACTCTTCTCTTTTTAAAAAAAGAGATTCAATTTCTTCATTTTTTTTAATTTGTAATTTGTAGGATCTTATATAAGGAGTGGGATTTATTAAGAGTTTTGCATCATGACAAAGAAGAGAAAAGGATATATTTAAAGAGCTACATCGATTAAGAATCTCTTTCATTTCCTAAAATAACTTCAATTTATTGTTTGACTCTTGCTCATCGTTCTTTGGTTTGAATCAGCTGTGATATAAAAAAAACGTTGATTTATGCATTTGATCTTTCGTTTTGGTAAATATCTCTCTTTTGTGTATATATGTCGTCTATGTATTCATGCATGATGCATCTATATATTTATTTTTGATAAATTTGTGCTCAAGCCATAACTCGGAAAATAAACTAAAATTTCACCCATGCGAAAAACTAAGTGTGCTAGCTGAATTAGTAAGATATACTACATTTAATATAACTCTCTGTAGAGTGAAAGAGTCCATGATGTTACTCCCTCCATTCCGGTTAGATGTATTTTTTTGGTATGTCCCAACTTAAGTGAAACGTTTTCCTTTTTGACAATAATTAACTCATACATTTATCTTATTTTATCCTCTTATCTCTCCTATTTTGTCATCTCTCATACTTTATCATTTCTTTCTCTTTCTTACTTTATAATTTTTCTTATTTTCTCTTTCTTAAGTTACTCTCTTCTTAATTTATTATTAATAATTTGATTCACTAAGCACAACTACCTAAATTCTTGTGCCAAAATAGAAACGTAACGTCTTGCTTAGACCAGGACATAAGGAGTATAAACTAAAGAAAAGTTGGCTTTTGTGATAAAAGAAAAGGTTAATTAGCATAAAAAAAATAGAAAAAATCTTTTAGTGTTACATTCACTCAGAGACAATATGGAAAACAAATGATAAGGATTCTAAGACATCAAATGGCTGCACGATTTTGATTCAGATTCCTGCAGCATTATGCATATTAATTATCCAATAAATTGGGCCCCTACTCCCTAGTCAACTTACATAAGCACTTTTTGCGAGTATGGTTTATATTAGATTTATTCTTTTTTTTTATTACATTTGTTTAATCAATTTAGATATTCTTTCTAATTATTGATATTATTACTTTCGCTTCATAAAATAATTTAAATTATATATAAACTGTTATAGATATTTTTTTTATTTGAAGTTAAGGAAAAAATTGAGCTTTAAATAATACCAATATGAGATATTAAAATCAAAATAAATGTCTAAAACATAAAACACAAAATATTATCGCTTATCTATCGCTATACACCATTTTAAAGCTATACACCATAGTTAAATTGACAACCAAGACTAACAATCTGCAATATATAGACAATCAACTTGTGATATATAGGCAAACAATATGCTATATGAATTAGAGCATTATGATACTATAGTGACACCATAGTTAAAATTATAATCAAGGCAAGCAATCTGCGATACACAGACAAACAACTTGGCATATGGTTCAAAGCCAACAGTGATACGAAATCAGATATAATCAAACAATCTGCGATATATTGGCAAACAAGCTTGCCTCGTGGCATGCTAAGATTGAATCTGCTCCTAAACCTAAGAGTTCTCATTGGTAATACATTATCATTTTAAATGGCTATCATCTTAATACAACCCTATATTCCAATATTGAAATGGATTGGTAAAAAACAACTTAATTATTTTAATTATTAACATCAAATTATTATTATTAGTGGATAGAAATAATAGTAGAGAATGCCTTATTCTGTGCATAAAGCATAATCTAGTAAGAAAATCAATCTTGGTCGTCCATCAATTAAGATCTGTGAACTAAATTGATTTACATATATAATTTATATAATAATCAGAAAATTTTTATCTGAATAGAAAATAGTTATAGTACTATATGAATTCAATTTCGATCCTCTTTCACCTAAATTAAAAATAAAGATGTAAAACAAGCCTGTTTCGGTTGCCATTTCAATTATTTGAGCCCATCTATTTTTTTTGTATGTTAATGAGAAGGATTAATAAATTTCTCACCAAATAAACAGATTTTTAAAACGAAATTAAATTCTTTTAAAAAATCAAAATTTATTTCTTAACAAACTAACACTCCCGGCTATGAGTTGTGATCAATGTCGAACCCTTCTTAAAGACCGAACTAGAGACCAAATCTCATCCACCCATTAATCACATCTAATGGTTATTAATAATTAAACATTAGCTGTTTTTTTTATTTAATTAAATTGACACAAGGGTAGTTTTGGAAAACACAAAATGATGGAGTTACGTGTATACACCTCTTCCCTTCCCATATCCAATCCACTTTTCTCTCTCTACGTTTCTCTCTCACCTATCCCCGGCGCAACTACCTCCATCGTGCAGCCTCCTCGGCCCACCGCATCGGAGTTGAGGAAGAAACACCACTCTGCAGAGTGGATCTTCGATCTGGTGGAGATGGAGAAGCTCTCTGACTACACATGGAACGAGGCATACAATGTCGTGGAACTAGCTGATGGCGGAGCAGAACAGATTCGTGGAACTGATTCGCAGCAGTTTCTCGCTACATCGCGCGCGGATGTGGTGCAGGCAACATACGATCTGAATATGATGATGTCGCCATAATGGGTGGTGGTGATGGGGAGGATGGTAGATAACATGGTGTTGCACTTGCTGTTCAACATAGGGAAGGTGGTGCATAAGAAGATAATTGCTGAGGTTATGGGAATGGGCTGGAGGGGATGTTGGACGAGTTGCCGTCAGTGGCTGAGAAGAGGAAGAAGCTGCAGAGCAGCGTCACCTTCTTCAGTCGTTGCGATTGATCGGAGGCATTTCTGAGTGGAGAAGAAAGTCTGGAAATCGTCATTATTTAGATTTCTATATTACTTCAAACACCTAGACTATAACTTCATTCAGTTAGATTATTACTTCATTCACCTAGGTTATTACTTTATTTTACAAGGTTATTACTTCATTTTCTGTTCTATTACTTCATTCAAATAGCGCTAAGGGTTGAAGTAGTCAGGAAGTTTCACGACTTGAGAAAGAAATAAAGAATATGTCCAAGCCTGACTGTAAATGTGTCAAATGTGGCGAGGTTGGTCGGCTTAATTAAAGGAATTATGACAAGATATAGAAGAAGAAAAAGAAGAAGAAGAAGAAGAAGAAGAAGAAGAAGAAGAAGAAGAAGAAGAACTGATGAGCTTATTTCCTTATAGTAAATTATTCATTCCAGTAGGTTTCCTACTTCATTCATGTAGTTATTTACTTCATTCCAGTTGTTTATTACTTCACTACACTTTGAATTTGAATTTATTTAAATTTTTGGCACATATGAAATCAAATAGACTATATGAAGTGTTTTATTAATGAAGTATTTATTCTCTGTTATGATGTATTCATATGCTAAGACTGAACATGCCTATTAATCAACATTGTGTGTTCAGTACTTCATTGTTGTAGTTTATTACTTCATTCCAGTAGTTTATTACTTCATTCAAGTAATTTATTAGTGTGCATGAACAAAAATTGTTTGAGTTTTCTCCAAAATAGCCAACTATTTCTACAGTAGGAGAAAGTTGGTAAACCACACCATGTTCATTATATAAATCTCATAACCAAATACTAAGGGTTTGATTTAGAAGGATTTCTGGTGGAAATCGTCGCTGTAGATTGAAGGAATTTTGGGGAGTGGAGAAGAACAGTTGGAGAACTGTGTTGTATGTATAGTTTGCGAAGAAATAATATTGTAATGAACTAAATAACACACTTGATGAAGTTATAACCTCAAATAATGAAGTGATATGAACATAATTGTATTATATGCATAATTTGTGAAGAATTATAATTTTAATGAACTAAATAACGCACTTGATGGAGTAATAACATCAAGTAATGAAGTAATATGAATTAAACCGTGTTGTATGCATAGTTTGCAAAAAATTATAGTTGTAATTAGGGATGTCAATCGGGCCAGCCCACCGGGTTTCGGGCCAACCCTATTCGGGTTGCGGGTCAATCGGGTGCGGGCTAATCAGGTTGTTATTTTTTCGGGTTATAAAAGTTCAGCCCTAACCCTAAAAGCTCGGGTTTCGGGCTAGCCCATCGGGTTAATCGGGTTGCTACCGATAAAATTAACATGCGATCAATCCAATAAATAATGGTGAAAATTAGTTATATTTATAAAATGTAAAATATTTAATTATGATAAATTTGAGATATATGCATAAACTCAAATATTAACATGATCAAATACTAATATTTGAGATTTATGCAACATAAAACATAAACATCAAGAAATTTTAAAGCATGTTTAGAAATTTAAATATATTTTTTTAGTGAATTTGAAGTTTCTAATTCATTTATCTATTATTATATTAATAAAAACTTAATATATAATTTATATATTTAATATATAAAATGGAAAGTTATTTTTTTAGTAATCTGTATTATAAAATAATCAATGAAGTGTCGAATTAGAGTCAAACAAATAGAACAATATAAATTTTATCGGGTTTCCGGGCCAGCCCATCGGGTTTTTGGATCTGGCCCTAACGGGTTGCGGGTTAATCGGGTGCGGGCTAATCGGGCTGTAATTTTATCGGGCTGGAAATTTTCAGCCCTAACCCTATAAATTTGGCGGACTATTCGGGTCAGCCCGCGGGTTGCGGGCTAAATTGGCATCCCTAGTTGTAATGAACTAAATAACGTACTTGATGAAGTTATAACCACATGTAATGAAGTAATTAACCACTAAAATGAAGTATCAAAACTACTGGAATGAAGTAACAAATTACAAACAAATAAATGTACCATTATATTGTCAGAAAACAAATAAATGAAGTAATAAATTACAAACTAATAGATGAAGTGATGGACCTATCTGAATTAAGTAATAGCTTGGTTAAATGAATTAATATATAATGAATGAATAATATTAGAAATTAAAGAACCAAATGACTATTAATATTGACGTATAACATATTGTACTAATAAATTGAAAAATACTAGTGCAGAACTTATTTCCAATAGATATTACTTCATTTTAGTAAGTGTTTACTTCATTCCAATAGGTTTATTACTTCAATACAATACGTAATAAATTGAAAATGAATATATTTTTACTTCATTCTAGTACGTTTATACTTCATTCAAGTAAGTGTATTACTTCATTCCATCCATTACGTAATAAATTGGAAATGAACATATTTTTTTTTTATTCCAGTAGGTTTATTACTTCATTCAAATGTGTCATTACTTAATTCAAATAGGATTTTAGTTCATTCCAATAGGTTTTCACATGATTCAACACATGTTTCTTTCAAATTCATTGAACAAGGTTTTTTTTTACTTTATTCACTGTAAATAATAGTACAATTTATTCCAGTAGGTTTATTACTTCATTCCAAAAAGTTAATACTTCATTATACTAGGTTTTTACTTCATCCAGTAGGACTCCAAATTCTTCTACAAATACTTCGTTTCTGCAGCGTCCACGGAAGAACCTTCAGCTTCAGAAAACCAAAACTCTGCCGCAATAATTGAACAAATGGATTGAGTAATCAAACTAAATGCATCACCTTTTCCGCACCAATCTCACTAGCTCATCGCATTTTTTAATCAATTATGACCATCATTTCATGATCCAAGAGTTATTTGTACTCAGAAACAACAGCGAGGCAGTTCTGTCCATGGTGGTCACTCGACTGCAGCAACGAACACGGTGAGCAGATGCAGCACGAAGGATATGACGACAACGTAGCTTCGAGTGGAAATAGGCAGAGGTGGAGCCAGACAACTCCGAGCGCAAACCGATGGTGGCTGGTACGACGCATCTGCGACTAAGGTGGGGTGACGGCGCTGAAAGGGCGTGATCGCCGTGAGAGTGACGGCAGCACATGCCGTCTCACGCCGGCGACGGCAGCGGTACCGCGAAGGAGGGCGAGATGCGTTGAGGACGACGAGTTCTAGGGATTTCAATTTTGTTTAGAGATGGAGATGGATGGAAGAGAGATTTAGACGGAGGAAGTAAGAGAAGATGAGATGGGGTAGGAGATGAGCTCATATATGTTTTGACCGAAATACCCCTGCATTGAAGTAAATTGTCTACCTAATGAAGGAGCGAAATTAATATAGCATGGTCTAATCTCATCCATTAAACCCTAGATCTAAAGGCCCTAATTTAGTCTCTAATTCGGTCTTTAAAATTGGATTTGTGAATAATGGAACTCCGCTCGCTATTATTCATTTGTAGTTGGAAGCTAATAATATCTTACACACATGTAGTTGGAAGCTAATAATATCTTACACACATGCACAATCATATCAAAAACTTTTTGGACATAATATATTAGATTCTAGCCCACTCCTAAAACCTTAAATATTAATTCTAGAACACTCCATTCTATATAATTCTCAACCGTACAAATTTTACGCCCGTTATTGGGTGTTTCATCTACCCTGCAAAAAAAAAAAAACCAAAATCATATGAACTAACACCTCATGAGTTTAATACATCGCATGATTTTAAAAACTCGGAATTTATTCACAATTTAGAATATTTTTATAACATGTTACATGAATAAAACTACATCCGTCCACAGAATTGTTATTCTTATCATAAATATTGTTATTCAAATAAATGAATATAAACCCAATGGATTTGTTTAAGGCTACCAATAATTATTTAGAGGATATTGATCACTAAAATCATGAACTTTGATCCAATTAGTTATAAAGTGAACTACATCAAAAGTCCATAATGTTTCCGTTTGTGACACTGCATGTCCCTAACAAAAAAAATATCCCCAGAAGACTACGTTAAATATAATCACGAATCATATTTTTTCTGTCTAAAACACCCTTAAGCCCCAAAAGGGCATATTGGTCAAAACCCTTACAATGATGACAATGCCGACCTGCATGCTGCTCTCAGCGACTGTTCCTTACTGTGCCTGACATAAATAGTAGAGAACTGATTTGTGAAGGTGACTTTTCTTTTTCTATTTCCAGCAACCCAACTTAATATTAATACTCATCCAAGCCCCCTAGCTCAAGTGGTTGAGGAGGGAGGCAAGGATACCGCGAGGTCACGTGTTCAACCCGTGGGAGGCGCATCTTGGGATTAATTTCCCTTGGGGTGACAGTCGATAAGCCGTGTACCAGTTCTGGGGTCGGCAGGTTGACTCGTTGGTACCCAACCTTGGGGGTGACAGTTGACTATGCCGTGTACCAGTTCTGGGGTCGGAAAGTTGACTCGTTTGCTCCCAACGGGACAACGAAGCGCGTCTCGGTGGTAAGACGCTTCACCTCCGACCGTTAGGTCGGGGTCCGAGTCACTTCGGGAGTAGGTGGGGAACCACCGTCGATCCGGGATCCGAGTCACTTCGGGGGTAGGTGGGGACAGGTTGATTCGTTGGTACCCAACCTTGGGGGTGACAGTTGACTATGCCGTGTACCAGTTCTGGGGTCGGAAAGTTGACTCGTTTGCTCCCAAGGAGACAACGAAGCGCGTCTCGGTGATAAGACGCTTCACCTCCGACCGTTAGGCCGGGGGTCCGAGTCACTTCGGGAGTAGGTGGGAAACCACCGTCGATCCGGGATCCGAGTCACTTCGGGGGTAGGTGGGGAACCACCGTCGATCCTCCTTAAAAAAAAAACTTAATATTAATACTCCTATTGTATTATCTTTTGTTAGGCACGGTAATTACTACAAGTATTCATATTTTGAAATTATTTAGGCCGTGATATTAGTATTTTAGTATTCTGAGATATGTTTTGTACTTTGTTTTTATCATTTTTATTATTATAATTATGCTTTTTTTTAATTTCCTATTATGTCTTTAAATTTTATTTGTAATTTGACAAATATTGTTGTTATTTTTAACTATACATAAAAATAAAATTGAAAATCAAATCAAATTAATGCGTAATACTTACTAATTAACAATTTTTTTTTGTAATTTATACATTTTCAATTTACTTAGACTACATCAAATTGTACAAGTAATCCTATTATGTACATAAATTTAAGAAAGAAAGAGTAAAATATAGTAAAATGCATTCATCACCTAAAAAAAAGTCAATTAGGTTTCCTTAAGAGCATCCGCAGTGGTGCGGATGTCCCGGCGGACATCCTCGCGGACATCCCAAAAACACCTCCTGTCACGTCATAAGGATTTTCCACTGCACTGCCACGTCATAAGGACTTCCCACTGCACAGTGGCGGACATCCCCAAGGACATCCCGACGTATTTATAGAATTTTTGAAAAAAATATAAAATAATCGGGACGTCCGTGGGGTCAACGCAATGGCGGTGCGGACGTCCCGAGAAAGCCGCGGAACTCCGGTGTCCGCAGTGGACGTCCGTATCCGCGTCACCAATGCGCAATGGCGGACGTCTCGCGCGGAACTCCGGCACGCCGACCGGACGTCCGCCTGGACGGGCGCCATTGTGGATGCTCTAAACAAAACAACATTAACGCGCCGCTCTCTTCTCGGTTTTTTTCTTTCCAAGACTTGTCTTCATTTTCAATTTCTCAAGAATCTCTCCTCTTTTCTGAAACTAATTCACCTTGTTCTCTACTCCCTATTCCTCTAATTATCTTCCGCATTCATCTTCCATGGAGACGAAGCAGCCGTAGTGTGGGGTCGGTGCCGGAGCATCCATGGGTCGATGGCCATTTCTCGGAGCCTTCTTGGTGGCACTCACGGACCGGCGGTGGGTTGGCCGACCCCACCTGGGTCCGTCATTGCACCTACGCGAATACTATAGAATAAGAACCGGCGGTTTTAGTTATCAGTAAATTCTCTCTAAGATAAAGGTAAGCAAACTAAAACAACCATAGAAAATGAGAACAAAAACTCTCAAATTTGAGAGAAATGAATTGAAGAGAGATAAATTGACAATTGAAATGTGCATCATAGGAAATAAGTCTGCAGGTGTGCAGAGAGTAAGTGTGCAGGTTGGTGGTCATCTAACTAAATTGCCCTTTAAGCTATTTGGGCATTTTGGTCCGTAAATTGGTTAAAAAAAAAGATATGTGATTATGTTTAACGCTAGAGTCTTTAGACGATATTTTTTTTTATTAGGGAGCTGCAGTGTCATAAACAGAAATATTATAGACTTTTGATGTAGTTCACCCTTAGTTAATAAGGATGTTATTTACATGCCCATGATTTTAACTTTTAAGATGACGTGGGTGATTCGGTCAAATTTCTTTCGAAAAGAAGTGGGAATATATAATTGCAGGTGATCATGTACCATTCCCATTCCATCGTTTTAAAAAGCAATATTGCTGGTCGAAATGATTTAGTACGATTACGAATTGATTCTTTTAAAATAGAGTGATTGTGAAATAAAGATCTACCTGGAAAATTGATTCCAATCAAGTGGTGAACTATAATTTGGCATATGTATATTCAAACTAAAATCAATGGAAGTCTTCCATTTACATTAGTATTAATATTTGTTTATAATATTCTCTAGTATGTTTTTTCTTCTAAGATTTTATCTAATTATGTATACTATCTCAATCGGTTTTAGGCACATACCTGAGATTTGTTTTGGACTTAAATATAGTACTACTACTTCTCTATACATGGAGAGATTAATTAAATAGAAGTGCAACTTGTCGGACATTATGAATCTAATAAAAGTTGAAACATTCATTAAAATATTATATGTGCGTAGCCAAAGCATCATAATCCCACAAATTAAAGTAAATTAAGAATATCCGTGCATTTAAAATTAACAAGTAGGGGCTTCATATTCGAGGGATCTAATCCCACTAGCTGGTTAGAGTTCCGAATTAATATCCACTTGCACATGATGATGATGATATATTGTGAAAAAAGACAGAGAAACAACTTTTCAAGAATTCATAGAAAAGTTACCTTATCCGTATAATTTAAGCCAATATTTGTTAGAAATTACTATAAAAATTTAACCATTATGTAGTAGAGTATATTTAAAGTTCTAATAGTAATAAAAGTTGAGGAATACGAAGAATGCAATGATCATACAATTGGTTATTTTTTACTTTTGAAATTAATAATGTTGTTTTTACATCAAATACAAGAATTTAATTCTCAATTTGACAATTTCTAATATTTTCAATGTCGAGCGATTTCAGTTAAGAGCATCCGCAATGACGGACTTCGATGCGGAATTCCCACGGACGTGGCGGAATTCCATGGCGGACGTCCGCCATTAGGCCACACACGCGCGGATACGGAATTCGGAATAGGACGTCGCAGGTTCGCGGCCTTCCGCGGAATTCCGTCCTGACGTCCGCCATTGCGTGGACTGTCACGGAATTCCGGCCTTTGCATTATTTTTTTTGATTTTGTATAAATACATCCCGTTGAACTTCATTTCATTCGCACCACTTGTTTTAACGAGTATCTCTCTCTCTAAATACCTTTCTTTCGAATCATCAATGGAACACCACGATAGCGATTCTTCTCCCGCCTCGAGCGATTCACCGGTGCCGCATTTTCCCATCGGCAGAAGTAAGCAATTTTCCCAGTCGATGTCCCAAATTCCGGGGATGCTGCCCCAATCTCAAATGCCATCGGGCATGATGCCGGGGTACTACAACATGTACCCACAGTGGTATGGGATGATTCCCCAGATGTCGGGGATGATGATGCCCGAGATGATGCATGGATCGCCTGGCGCTTCGGGGGGAGTAGGCCGCCGGTCCCCCAATCGCCGGTGGACAACGTCTATCTGCCCTTTATGGACTTACTGTCGACGGACAACCCGGTGAGTCCTCCTCTCGACACTCAGTTCGCTGGCGTCGACACGTTCTCGTTCGATGAGTTGGGCCTTTCTCTGACCCGGGAGACTCCGCCGGCAACAGAGAGGAGGGGGAGGCCAAGGCGAGGGAGGGGCAGGGGACGGGGCGACCCGACGTACGCTGCTGACGTGGAGGAGGGATCCAGCGGAACCAAGCGGACCATCTGGAGCTCGGACGAGTGCGTCGCGCTAGCGAAGGCGTGGATCAGTGTGGTTGAGGATCCATACGTCGGGGCGAACCAGCACATCGACCGGATGTGGTGGCGCATTAGCCAGAGCTACCTCCAGTTCAAACCAGCGGCGGGGAAGCCCCACAACTCGGAGTAATGCTGGAAACAGTGGGATCGGTTGAAGAAGCCGCTCAGCCGATTTGCCGGCATTTACACAAACAACCTCCGCTCGGCAACCAGCAGCTTGTCCGCCGAGGATGTGAAGCTACTGTCTCACCAGCAGTTCCCTGACTCCGAAAAGGGCTTCGGGGAATTCAAATATTGAGATGTGTATCTCGCGGTGCAGGATTCGCCCAAGTTCAGTGCGGGTGTGGAATCCGGCTGGCCGAAGCGGACGAGGATCAGCGCATCCGGAGATTACAGCAGCAGTGCTGGTTCCACTGAACTCCCCCCCGCCGATTCAGAGTTCCCCACTCCCACATCCTCTGCCCGCTGTCGTCGCCCGATTGGACAAAGGGCCGCGGCGCGTTTGTCGAGGGGAAGTCCCAGCGGATCCGCCTCCGTCGTGGCCCAATCGGCAGCACCCACCCAGAATGAGCCGGATCCCGAGAACCCCTCATATGCTCGCATCGCCGCACACGACGTCTTGTTACGTGCGATGCAGGAATGGCGCTCGGCGACCGACCCCCACTACAAGCGGAAGCTTAGACCCCTCCTCAACAGTATGCGCCGCGACTTGGGGTTCGACGCGATGACGGATAACGACAGCGAGGGTGGCGGCGGCGGTGACAGCGAGAGGGGCGGCGGCGGGGACGACGAGGAAACCGGCGGCGAGGAATCCAGGAGTGAGGAGCCGGTTTTTATTTTAAAAATAATGTACTTTTTTAAAATTAATTATGTATTTTTTTTAATGAAGTATGTTTTTTTTTAAAATAATGTGTGTTCGTTTTCTCCGTATTCTTGTCGAAATTTTAATTCCGTAAATTCTTTACTTCCGCAAATTGGTTAATTTGTGAATTTGTGAAATTTTTTTATGTGGGAATTCCATCGGGAATTCCGCAGGGGAATTCCCCCACTGTGCAAAGAGAATTACGTATGACGTGGCAGAGCAGTGGGAAGTCCTTATGACGTGGCAGTGGAAATTCCGTGGGGAATTCCGTCGGGACATCTGCACCACTGCGGATGCCCTAAAAGTCGGCCGTATTTAACCGCCACACATTCAAAACTATTTATATATATATATATATATATATGTCGAAACAGAGTATAAATTGAAAGTTCACCTATTGTTGGAGGAATAAAAAAGCATAGGTTATATTAGTCTAAGTAAATCTATGTTTTAAAATTGGGTCGCGCATGTTGGTTTGATCAGCCCCCCCCCCCCCCCCCCCCCCACACACACACACCCAAATTGGCGTGCATTATGCATATATGTAATTCTAAATGAAAAATCTAGACTTCCAATTTGGAATTGAAGGCTCAATTTTTAATTCCACATTCTCAATTTCATGGTATCGAACAAAGTCTTAAATGTTTTTTTGAAAAAAAAAATCGTACATGAATTGCTGCATTGAAAAGAGTATTTCTTCATGTACATATTTGTTCAAGAGTATCGTGTAGTCTTGGAATTAGGGGACGAAATGGTGTATGCTATTTCCCCCAAGAATTCATCAATCCCTTTGTGGTCTGTAATTAGTTGGTGTTTGCGACCTTTGAGCATGCGAATCACATATTCCCCAAACCATTTCAACTGATAGAGAAATAGTAATAAAGAAGAAAATCAAAGATAATGAAAATATATTCCTCAACTTGTTCCAAAGAATCACCTTTTTTGGGTATTTAAACTCGCCCCCTACAAAATCTCTCACATCTCACCCCACACACACAAACACATATTACACATTTGTTCTCTCTCTGAAATGGCATCAAGCTCAATGACATCCTCATCATGGAGTAGCAAGCAAAACAAGCAATTTGAGGCGGCCCTAGCCAAGTACGATAGGGACACCCCCGACCGGTGGCACAACATCGCCCGAGCAGTCGGGGGCGGGAAATCCGCCGAGGAAGTGCGGCGCCACTACGAGGCCCTAGAGAGGGACATTAACAACATCGAGACCGATCAAGTGCCCATCCCCAACTACAGGGCCGCCCGCAACGGCCGATAATAAGGTACACTCACACGAATTTTAATATGATAAAAAAATACAATAACTCTGATTTTAACTCTGCATCAATTTTGTGTGTGTGTAACAGGACTGATCAAGAATTTCAAGCTGCAGAAAATTGTGATCCATAAGGTTTATTTAGTGTGTATATAATTGTGATTGGGGGCTGTATGAGTATGCTGAATTAATTAATTGTTAGTTTTGATGGAAGATGTAGATTAGTAGTTCATGTTGTGGAGGAAAGTGGAGTTCATCAGATGTGATCATTAAATCGATTTTATTCTCCGACACAACTAGGCATGCACACGGGTCGGAAACTGCCGGTTCCGGTCATAAACCAGCGGTTCCGGTTCCGGTTCAAAAAACCGCCGGTTCACGAGGCGGTTCAAAACCGCCGGTTCTGGGCCGGTTCGGCGGTTCGTAATTTTTTTTATTTTTTTTACATTTTTTATTTGTTTATCTATGAAATGTGCGTAAATAAAATTCAAAAAAATACGATGAAAGTTGTAATTTTATTGAGATTACAAGTTACAACAATTACAAATCACAAAAAACTTGAAGTCTTGAAGTCTTAAACAAAATTTTAAATACAACGAGACTACTAGTCTACAACTACAACGAAGCTAATTACAAACTACAAAAAAGACTTGAAGTTCTGAACAATAAATTTATAAATATATATATACTCTTAGTCCGCGAAAGAGATCTTTCTAAATAACTAAATTGAGGACACCTTTAACAATTCAACTTTAAATGTTGAGTTTAGTCTAACAATCAACAATTATAGTAGAATTGTCAAGTTTCCCGAATTTAGCCTTATAGAGAAATCTACTTCATCGACTAGAGTATATACAAATACAATTATTTAATTGTATTTACATATTTTTAAACTAGAAACAAATGGGAAAAATAAGAAATAAAGGAAAAAGGACTAGAGCTCAACTTAAATTTAAAATTTAAGTTGAGGTGCATACGTATCCCCAATGCTCATTTGCATTAGGGAATCAAAGCCCACATAGTTCTCTTACCTTACTTACCTATTTGGCTTGGCCGGCGGTTGGCGGTTGGCCTACGATTCATCCCCGGTGAATTCTTCTTGTGATCCCTCCTGACGATCATCCCAATCATTTTCTTGTTCTCTGACGTCAGTTTTGGCCCAATCATCAAGTAACATCACGGCTTTCATATTTTTTACGGAGAGCTTACTTCTTGATTTATCCAACACACGTGAGCCAACACAAAAAGCGGACTCGACGGCGACAGTGGAAACCGGAACAGAAAAATCTCCTTGGCCATTGACGCAAGTATGGGAAAATCTTTCTCGTGTGTTCCCCACCAATCGAGGACGTCGATTTGGGCGGGAGGAGTAGGACCTTCATCACCAAAGGAAAAGAGTGAATCGAAATATAAATCTAACTCACTTACCATACCTGAGGTCGACCTTCCGCCGGTGCTGTGGGTGTATATGTCGTCTAATTGGGATTGCGCGTCAGGGTCATCATAATCGGCTTGAAATGCGAAGCCCAAGTTATGTTGTTGAGGAAGGGGAGATCTTCTGACTTGGTGGGTACTGTTATACTTGGTTTCATATTCGGTGTAGAGAGCACGCAAGTTAAACTCGTGTTGGAATCGTTGCGGTCAAAGGACTTTGACCAAGAATATTTCCAACGAGAGATTTAATTTTGTGAAATTAAATAATATAACGTCAATCTACGTTCGGAGTAGATGACCGTGGTATATTCATTTTCTCAAATCTGATTCCCGGTGAGTGAGAAATAATGGATTAAAGTTGCGAAATAATTACTAGTTAATTAAACGAGCTATGAGAGAAGCCATGAGATTAATTAAGTGTTAATTATCCCACATAGGAGATAAGACATATCTTTTAATGTGTATTTATTAAGTGAAATAATACACTTAATAAAGTATAGTAGACTAAGATGGGTTGAAGAGCCTACACGCGCGCCGAGCCGAGTCGTGCCCGTGCCCTTGCCCTTGGATCTTGGCAATTGATCTTTGGACTGTTCTTTGGGCCTAATCATGGGGCTCGGTGCTTGGGCTCGACCCAAGGCTGGTTGGTGTAGTTCTTTTTTGACCACCAATGTTTCCACGCCAGCGAGGCAAGTAGGATGACACATCGTCAGTATGACGCGGTAAGAACCTACGTGGCTGACACGTGATGAAGTCCACGTCATGACGAACAGACACGCGCGTGTCCCGATGCCTCAAGGAGCAGCTCTCGTAACGGTTTGTAACGTCCGTAACGTTCGGCGGTTACAACCTCGCAATGATGACAACCATCATGGCTGTTGACCCCCAGCAGTGGACTGAGCCTATAAATAGGCTAGTCATTCCATGCATCTTTACACAAAATTCACAAGCATTTGCATCATAAGTTCTCTCTCTCTGCATTGTCTTTTAGTTCGCCGGAGCTCTGTTGATTGCGGTGCTGCTTCACCAGAGACGTAGCCGTTTTATCTTTGGGGACGACATGCCAAATTAAGAGCACTACTGGGGCGTATCTCGTCTTGCGGAAAGAGGCCTCCTCGACTCGGCTAAGTTTATTTTCTAGTATCGTTTCATTGTATTTTCAGTTTTTATTCTTCATTCTTGGGTTGTATTACGCCCGGCTTTTGTTTATCTCCTGTAATTCCAGTCACTGTACCAACAAACACAAGACGAGATAAACCTGCCATCGAAGGACAGAACCTAAACTGAACTTAATCACTTTCGAAACTTAATACCTTTGCTGGAGATGTCGACTGAATCCAACACCGTTGCTGCCACCACCACCGCCGCATCTCCATCCACCTTGTCGACCACTGCACCGGTCAATACGTCGTCGATTCCGACGATGATGCCCACTCCCGGGCGCTATCCATCTTCATCTACAACCCCTTGGGAGTTTGTTAACCCCCTTGGGCCCACTAGTGGATCCACCTCGAGTGGATCGGTTGGTTCCACTTTTAGTGGCTCCTTCGGATCCTTTAATGGATCGAGTGCTGGGGCCTTCGGGTCTCACACGAATGCTGGGACCTTCGGGTCTCACGCGGGTGCTGGTCCCTTCGGGGCTGGTACGACCATGGCGGGCTTTATGCCCATGAATGGTGGGGGCTCTATGCCTAACCACGTTGTTGGCTTTTGGGGCAACGGAATTGGTCCCTTCCATGGACCAAGTACGACACCTTTGACACCAAGAATGATGCCACCTGCCGAGAAGCCACCAAAGTTTGGAGGACCTGACTTCAAAAGGTGGTACCAAAAGATGTTGTTCTACTTGACAACATTGGGCGTCGCCAACTTCCTCACTGAAAACGAGCCGCCCGCGCCGAGCGATCAAGAGACTAGGCTCGAAGTCATGACGGACTATGAAGCTTGGAGAAAAATAGATTACCTTTGTAAAAATTTCATTCTATGTGCTTTAGATGATAGTTTGTACAATGTATACTCCGTTGTAACTGTTGGTTTTGCAGCGGAAATCTATTTAGTTTGATTGAACGATTTACATCTAAACATGCTTTCATCCGATTGTAAACTAGAAACATGTTTATAAACATATAATCACATATCATATTAAATATATATGCAATTAAATACAACGATTTACCGTATGAATTCAAGTAATTGAATTCGAACTCCTTCTTCAATCGTCTCTACCACGGATCTTCTGATCTGTTCCCTTTAACTCGGAGTTGACCTTTGTGTGGGCAAAGCTTGTCAAATCCTCAAAAGCTGGAGAAGAATTGAAGACAGAAATCTCTACGGTAGAACCCTAAAAAAAATGATATTTTTCTCTCTGCAGAATGTAGAGATCGAAATTTTACAGGAGAATTAATTAATCTGCCTTCTCTTCTTCTCCCTTTTATAATAAGTTAATTATTTTGGGCCAGACCAGGGATCCGTGGAGGATTGGATTGGGCCACAGTTTAGGCTTTCACTAATTAAATTAAAATCAATTTAATTCAAGCCCAAACTTAAATATTATTATCATCCACTATAGATATAATATTGACTGCCCGTCCAAACCGAAATTACGAGTATTCCGGGACTTCCTCTTTAATTAAATCATTTCTCGTGTTAAAGATATAAATATCCATTAATTAATATCAAGTCTGCTATCTGACTATTATTAATTAATTTCTTTTTCCAAGAGTGGTCTAGTTTAGAAACATTATTTATTATTCATAGAATAAATTCCAACTGGCCAGTTTTCTGAATAATAAAACCTTTTTCTAAACACCTCTTGAGGATATTATCATACTGGTCTCTCCCAGCACACGATTCATTGCAATAACAATACTAGCACCACTTAGACATTAATGATCATTACCCAATCTATCAGGATTTTTGGGCAACGAAATTCCCTCACCATTTGATAAGTCAAAGTAGTTTTCAATTAATATCGTATGCTCAATGTTATGTCAACAATGATTAAGAAACGACAATCACCGAGACCTCGTCTTTCAGTAAATAGCCAAGAAAGACTTATCTCACTGTTTGATCCTTTCAGTGCTATACCACATCGACGTCGTTCATTTCCTTAGGTAAGGAAACTTTCGGACTGACGTCGCAACCTTTCACGATAGGTAGTCAAAGCCTATCTAGGTTGTGAAACAGTTTTTCTTCTGCATGAACTGACAAGTTACCTACTGTGAACGCCGCTCACAACTCGTCTACTATGCAGAAGACTTAGACTCATTTTGCTTAAACTATGTATTTAAATGGAAAACGCATTTCAACATCTCATAAATACATAAGCAATACATAAGCAAAATACATTGTAACAAAATATTATTTCTCATAAAATGGTGACAAATGGATAAAAGAGTTATTACATATACAAGCATTCGAAAGATGCTTTCAGTATACTAAACTCTAACAGTAACCACATCAAAAGAGATGTGAGAAAGCCAAGAAAGGAAGTATAGCATAGATAATGCTGCAGGTACTGAACAAGTTGTAGCATCCAAGTTTATGGACTACAAGATGGTCGACTCTCGACCCATCATGGAGCAAGTCCAAGAGCTCCAAATGATCATCCGCGCACTAGTGGCTGAAGGGATGACCTTACCTAACAAATTCTTAAGGTGCACGATCATTGACAAGCTTCCTCCCAGTTGGAATTACTTCAAGAGCTATCTCAAACACAAGCGAAAGCAGATGATCCTTGAAGACTTGATCGTGAAATTGCGCATTGAGGCTGATGTGCGCAAAAGCGACCAAAAGACTAAGGGATTTAGCCCACTGGAAGCCAAAGCCAATCTGTTGGAGCGGAGCAGTCCCTCCAACAAACGCCCTCCCCTAAATAAAAAAGATAAAGGGAAAGGAAAGTAGCATGCAAAGAAATTTGAAGGCGAATGCTTCAAGTGTGGCAAAACTGGCCACTTTGCCAAGGACTGACGCAGCAAGAAGAAGATGCCGGCAGCCCACGTCGTTGAAAAGAAGTTCAAGGACTAGGACGAAAACGACCTCATTGTTGTGGTCACTGAAGAAGTTAACCTTGTTGATAACAAGGGTGGCTGGTACATTGACACCGGCGCTACTGCTCATGTCTGCTCAGATAGGAGCAAGTTTGCCTCCTACACTGCTGTTGAAGGGATGAAGATCAACATGGGGAATCAAGCATCGTCCGAAGTCCTCAGAATTGGCAACGTGATTCTCATGATGACGTCTGGCGTCACTATCACTTTGAAGGATGTGCTGCATGTCTCGGACATCCGCAAGAACCTAGTGTCAGGATCAATACTAGTTAATAAGGGGTTTAAACTTGTATTTGAGTCTGATAGGTTTGCATTGTCCAAGTTTGGAAAGTCACTCGGAAAAGGTTATGTAACCGATGGACTTTTCAAGCTCAGTGTGGCAACTCGCAGTGTTGCAAAGCCGTTGGCTAATAATAATAATAAAACATCTACTTCCTCTTACTTGACTGAGTGTTCAAATTTGTGGCATTGTAGATTGAGACATGTAAATTCAAAAGCCAATAAAAGATTAGTGAATTTAGATTTACTAAAGGCTAATGAAATGGATACCCAAGATAAATGTGAAATTTGTCTTTAAGCAAAAATGATTAAGTTGTCGTTTCACTCGGTTGAACGAAGTACAAAACCCCTTGAATTAATTCACAAGGACGTATGTGATTTAAAGATGGTGCAAACTAGAGGTGGTAAAAAGTACTTTATCACTTTCATAGATGATTGCATGAGGTATTGCTACATTTATCTTTTAAGAAGTAAAGATGAAGCAATAGAAGCGTTCAAAAATTATAAGAACGAAGTTGAGAATCAACTTGGTTGTAAAATCAAAACGATTTGAAGCGATAGAGGAGGCGAATATGTGGCCCCGTTTGAGGAGTTATGCAACGGAAGTGGTATAATTCATCAAACAACTGCTCCATATTCACCACAATCTAATGGTGTTGCAGAACGCAAGAATCGAACTCTAAAAGAGATGATGAATGCACTGCTTCTGACTTCAGGATTACCACATAACATGTGGGGGGAAGCTGTTTTGACAGCCAACTATATCTTGAATAAAATCACTCTCAAAGGAAAAGATGTTACTCCTTATGAGTTGTGGAAGGGAAGGAAGTCATCCTACAAATACCTCAAAGTGTGGGGGTGTTTGGCAAAGGTGATGGTTCCTCCGCCCAAAGAAGTTACAATTGGACCTAAAACAGTTGATTGTATCTTCATTGGATATGCACTTAACAGTAGTGCATATCGATTTGTTGTTCACAAGTCTGAAATATCGACTATTACTGTAGGAACAACAATTGAGTCAAGGAATGTTGTATTTCTCGAAAATACATTTCCTTGCAAAGACAAGAAAAAAGTCTCAACCAATTCTGAGACAAGAATTGAAGAAGAAGCCACTAGTTCTAAATCAGCAGATGAGGAACCTGAATCGCACAAGCGTGCAAGACCCGATCCAAAGGATACAGTACTAAGACGTGGTAGTAGGGTCAGAACACCAAAAACATTTGGTCTTGACTACATTGTTTTTATGTTAGATGAAGAACCAACATCTATAAAAGTAGCCTTCGATGGCCCAGACGGGCTACATTGGAGAGAAGCTGTTCAAAGCGAAATTGATTCAATTTTGCTAAACCAAAGGGTACTTAAAAGGAAATTTAAGGCCGATGGAACAGTGGATAAGTATAAAGCCCGACTAGTAGTAAAGGGTTTTAAACAAAAGGAAGGACATGACTTCTTCGATACCTACTCACATGTAACAAGGATTACATCTATTCGAGTGCTTCTTGTTAGGGTTTTGTATACTAGAAATCACCTTTCGAGTGATTGGATACTGTAAACTCTAATTGTTATTTTCCAATAAATGCAACAGATTATTTTTTGTCATAATGTTGTTATGTTTTACATTTAATGGTTGTTTATTGCATATTTAAATGTATAAACAAACGTAACAAAGTCTAAGTCTTTGTTTTAGTAGACCGGTTGTGGGCGTCGTCCAATTTAAGGTAACACGGTCAGTTCTAAACAAAGAAAAATAAGAATTTCACAACCTAGATAGGCCTAGACTACCTATCGCGAAAGGTTGCAATGTCAGTCCGATTATTTCTAAGTCTTATTGAAATAGGATGACGTTGGTGTGGTATAACACTGAATGGATCTAACAGCAATACGAGTCTTTATGCTATCTACTGAAAGACGAGGTCTTGATAATTAATTTCTTAATCAATGTACGTTAGCATTGAGCATACGATATTGAGTATTTACTACTTTGACTTACCAAAGGTGCGGGTTTTTCGTCACCCAACGATCTAGGTATATTGGGTAGTGGTGATCAATATCTAGCGGTGCTAGGATTGCTATTACGTTGAATCATGCGCGAGGAGAGTCTCGTTTGATAACATCCACAAGAGGAGCTCGAAACTAGGTTTTATTATTCGGAACCTAGCTAGTTAGAGTTTAATTACTCTATGAATAATAAATAAGAATTTCTTGCTAAGTCCACTCTTGGAGATTAAAATATGTTAATTAATTAAGCCCATAGCAGACAATAATTAATTAATGAATGTTTCTAGCTTAAGCGCGGGAAATAAATTAAATGCAATTAAAGGAAACCCGGAATACTTGTAATTTCGGATTTGGAAGGCAGTGCAATATTACTTCTGTAGTGGCTGCTTGTAATATTCCAATATAAGCTTATATTAAATTGTGGGTTCAATTTAATTAGTAAAAAGCTAATTGGGTGAGAATAAAGGAGACAGAAAATACAATTTTTTTTCTATCAAAATTTTCGTCCCCCTCTAGAGAGAGAGTTCGAAATTTGTGCTTCCTCCGTGAGCAGTTTCTGTCTTCGTTATTCAAGTCCTAGTACGTTGGTGAGATTTGCCCACACAAATATCAGCGTATAGTCCGGGACACCAGTCAGAAGGTCCGAGGTCGAGTACTGAAGATCTTCACGTAGAGAAGACGCAAGCTATCTTCGATTCTTGATCGAATCAACGAGGTAATTTGGCTAACTCCGTAGTAAGCATGTTTTAGGGATTTTATGTGCTAAAGCATGATTTTAATTCAAGTTATGAGCATGATACATGTGATAATTAAGCGAATAGAATTTTTCTAAATAATCTGCTAAATAGATCAAATTTATGTGATCGGCAATTTATGCACGCTTCTACTGCCAACCCCTTCACTTCTCGCTATTACTGCATTGCACAATCTTGAGATTCATCAAATGGATGTAAAGACCGCGTTTCTAAATGGTGAACTAGAAGACGAAATTTATATGGAACAACCCGAAGGGTTTGTAGTACCTGGACAAGAGAAAAAGGTATGCAAGCTCGTAAAGTCTCTATATGGATTGAAACAAGCGTCATTGCAATGACACTTGAAGTTTGATAATGTGATGTTATCAAATGGATTTAAGATCAACGAGTGCGACAAATGTGTCGACATCAAGAGCACTAATAACGACCATGATATAGTGTGTCTATACGTTGATGATATGTTAATCTTTGGTAGCAACACTCAAGTAATTAACGATACAAAGACCATGTTAAAGAGAAACTTTGACATGAAAGACATGGGTCTAGCCGATGTAATTCTTGGAATGAAGATTCTAAGAACGTCTGATGGAATCATCTTAACACAATCACATTACGTTAAGAAGATATTGAATAAATTCAAAGCCTATGATGACGTGCCGGTTAAGACTCCAATTGAACTCGACGTTCACTTGAGCAAGAACAAAGGCGAGCCCGTTGCACAAGAAGAGTACGCACGGGTCATCGGATGCCTTATGTACTTGACTAATTGCACTCGACCTGACATTGCTTGTGCCGTGAACAAGTTGAGTCATTACACGAGCAATCAAAGCAAAGAACATTGGGGAGCTCTTGTGAGGGTTTTGAGATATTTAAAACATACTCAAAATCTTGGGCTACACTTCTCGAGATACCCCCCGGTACTTGAAGGGTACTGTGATGCCAATTGGATATCCGATAATAGAGACTCACTTTCTACAAGTGGATACGTCTTTACTATAGGGGGTGGTGTTGTATCGTGGAAATCCACAAAACAGACATGTATAGCCCGATCAACAATGAAATTGGAGTTCATTGCCTTAGATAAGGCGGGTGAGGAAGCCGAGTGGCTTAAGAACTTCCTTGAAGATATTCCATGTGCTGAGGTTTGGAGCCCCTTGCACAGCGGAAGACATGCATAAACAAATAAATCAGATCAACAGATCTATTTGACTGATTATGGGATTAATTGATTCACATGTTAAACAATCAATTGCATGCTAGAACGCACATTAATTCATGCTTAAGGAATTTAACCCTAATTCATGAATTCCTACGGTTTAGGATTACCGATCTGATTCTCCAAAGAATCGACAATTGCTTGCGCCTTCTCCACGTGATGTTCTTCGTACTCAACCACGAACCTTCTAATCTGTATCCCGAACTCAGAATCTGACCTTTGGGTGGGCAAAGCTTGTCAGAATTGAAAGGACTTAACTAGGCAGAAGACTGAACTTCAGTTCCGTGAAACTGAAAATTTCGTCCACTCCCTGGAGAGAGGGAACACGAATTTTTATCATTAAAATCAATTCCTTTTGTCTTCTATCTAGTCTCCTTTATATAGAGTTATGATGTGCCAGATTAGGGATCCATGGAAGTTGGACTTGGGCAAAACCTGTTGGACTTTTTACTAATTAAATTGAGCCTCAATTTAATACAAGTCCAATAGAATATTATTATCATCCACTATAGTATAATAATATTGACTGTCCGTCCAATCCCAAATTACGAGTAATCTGGGCTTTACCTCTTTAATTTATTATTTCTTGTGTTTAAGATATAAATATCCATTAATTAATTTAAGTCTGCTATTTGACTTTAATTAATTAATATCTTTTTCCAAGAGTTGTCTAGTTCAAAATCTTTATTTATTATTTTGGAATAAATTCCAACCGGCCGGGTTTCTGAATAATAAAACCTTTTTTGAACACCTCTTGAGGATATTATCAAACTGGACACACCCAGCACACGATTCATTGCAATAACAATACTAGCACCTCTAGACATTAATCACCACTACCCAAGATATCAGGATTCTTGGATTGCGAAAAATCCGCACCATTTGATAAATCAAAGTAGTGCATAATTAATATCGTATGCTCAATGTTATATCAACAATGACTAAGAAATAACAATCACTGAGACCTCGTCTTTCAGTAAATAGCAAGAAAGACTTATCTCAACTGTTAGATCCTTCAGTGCTATACCACACTAGTGTCGTTTATTTCCTAAGGTTAGGAAACATGCGGACTGACACTGCAACCTTTCACGATAGGTAGCCAAAGCCTATCTAGGTTGTAAAATTCTATTTCTCTTCTACAAAGGACCGACTGTGTCACCTTCTGTGAACGTCGTTCACGACCAGTCTACTATGTAGAAGAATTAGACTTATTTGCTTCTTATACATTTAAATGTTTGAGATACATCTTATAAATGCACAAGCAAACATCAATGCGATAAAATTAATTCTTCTCGTCTTGGGTTAAAAGTGGATTGTAGAGTTTATTGTATACAAGCAATTCTATCCGTGCAACATGCTCGAAATATGCTTTTCAGTATTCCAATCCTAACACCATGTTGGTCTAAGCCAGTGCCACCAGTGTTGATCCACTGCGATAGCCAAGCGGCTATTGGAAGGGCAAATAATGGCTTCTATAACGGTAAGTCTCGACATATATGTCGACGACATAACACCGTGAAACATTTGATCACAACATGGGTGATTACAATTGACTATGTGAAGTCAATAGATAATCTAGCGAATCCGCTAACCAAAGGGTTAAACCGTGATCAAATGAATAAGTTGTTAGAGGGAATGAGTTTGAAATCCACAAACTAAAGAATTGTCATAGTGGTAACCCAACCATGATGACTGGAGATCCCAAGAACTTGATTCAAAGGCACAACTAAGCTATGAGAGTTCATGAGAAACACTCAACTATATCTATTCCCTAAAGAGCAATAGAGTGTTGGAAAACTTGGCTAGTGGTGAGGCTAAGTCTATGACTTTTAATGACTCCTAAGGATCTCGAGAAGATTGAGTTCTCAAGGAGACCGAGTAGGGCAAGATACTCGATTAGAAATCACCTATATAAGTGTGAAGTGGGGCCGCTTCAAATAACACACTTATGAATCCAAAGTGGTGTCCAAGGCCGCAAAGGACACAAAACGTGAGAACGGATGAGGCTGAGGTGTTTAAGCGTTAACACCACTGTCTCGGTGCACGCCGTGGGGGATTAGTTCAAAGCATCGCGCTACTAAGCCGCATGTGTATCCGATGGTGTCGACTATGGAGGGTTCAAAGCCAACAACTACCTATCCTTATGCTTATATACCTCTCGAGGGTTGAGCTTGTGTCTGCATGCATATGCATTTGGCTATTTCCACTCATGTGGAGGATTGTTGGAATCGTTGCGGTCAAAGGACTTTAACCAAGAATACTTCCAACGAGACATTTAATTTTGTGAAATTAAATAATATAGCGTCGATCTACGTTCGGAGTATATGACCGTGGTATATTCATTTTCTCAAATCCGATTCCCAGTAAGTGAGAAATAATGGATTAAAGTTGCGAAATAATTACTAGTTAATTAAATGAGCTATGAGAGAAGCCATGAGATTAATTAAGTGTTAATTATCCAACATAGGAGATTAGACACTTCTTTTAATGTGTATTTATTAAGTGAACTAATACACTTAATAAATTATAGTGGACTAAGATGGGTTGAAGAGCCCACACGCGCGACGAGCTGAGCCGCGCCCGAGCCTGAGCCTGTGCTCGTGCCCTTGCCCTTGCCCTTGCCCTTGTCCTTATCCTTGGATCTTGGCAATTGGTCTTTGGGTGTTCTTTGGGCCAGATCATGGGGCTCGGTGGTTGGGCTCGACCCAAGGCTGGTTGGTGTAGTTCTTTTTTGACCACCAACGTTTCCACGCCAGCGAGCCAAGTAGGATGACACATCGTCAGTATGACGCGGTAAGAACCTACGTGGCTGACATGTGATGAAGTCCACGTCATGATGAACCTAGACGCGCGCGTGTCCCGATGCGTCAAGGAGCAGCTCTCGTAACGGTTTGTAACGCCCGTAACGTTCGACGGTTACAACCTCGCAATGATGACAGCCATCATGGCTGTTGACCCCCAGCAGTGGACTGAGCCTATAAATAGGCTAGCCATTTCAAGCATCTTTACACAACATTCACAAACATTTGCATCATAAGCTATCTCTCTCTCTGCATTGTCTTTCCGTCGAAGCTCTGCCCTCTCCTCCATCCATTTCGCCGGAGCTCTGTTGATTGCGGTGCTGCTTCACCAGAGACGTAGTCGTTTTATCTTTGGGGACGACACGCCAAACCGAGAGTACTACCGGGGCGTATCTCGTCTTGCGGAAAGAGGCCTCCTCGACTCGGCTAAGTTTATTTTCTAGTATCGTTTCTTTGTATTTTCAGTTTATGTTTTTCTTTTTTGGGTTGTATTACGCCCGGTTTTTGTTTATCTCCTGTAATTCCAGTCACTGTACCAACAACTCGAAGGTTGTTACTTACTTTACAAATTTTATACTAATCAATTTCATTTTCAGACCGCATACCAATTTAGATAAACACAAAATATTAACATTAAATAAAAATTAAATAGTAACTTTATTTCAACGCACCATTTGTCGTTTCATCAAAATAAAAATTGTTCTTTTTTGGTCCAATTTTTTTAATAACAAAAATTCTCTATTTTGAGAGATGGATCTAACAATCCACTAACACAAATTACATTCATCATTTTTAATTTACTCATTTTTCTTATTCTCTTTTACTTTATAAATTTTACATTAAATGAATGACGTTTCCAAATTTTAGGAAATGGAGGGAGTATTAATATAGTTGATGCAAGTAAGGAAGAGCGCAGAAAAATTTAGATAAACACAATATAATCAAAACTGTATATTGGTTTCCTCGAATAATGCTTGTCTTGGAGGCAAAATCTGGCGTGTTAATATGGAGTATTCAATACTTATATAGAATTATTAACTAAATTTATGCATACAATATATAAATATATAATTTACTGTATCACATGTTATTTCTGAGCTGTTTGTTAACCAATGAGTGTTGCATTCCAAATCCATCAGATTCCTTCTGGTATATAAACTGTGCCATTCTGCCGAGATTAGCACAAACTTCTTCAAAATATACTGAAAATGGAGAATCCATCATTTCCTTATTCATCGTCTTCCATGTCTGCTCTATTAGTGATCGAACATGCTTTTGCGCCTCTTCTTCGGAAGCATTGTTCTCATTCATGTAACATTGAACTGATTTTGGCATGTTAACAAAACCTCATACTATTAATTATAAGTAATTCATTCACAGTTCAAATTTTATGTATATTGTGTAAGTTCAAAATCTTTCTTGTGTGTTCCCCACCAATCGAGGACGTCGATTTGGGCGGGAGGAGTAGGACCTTCATCACCAAAGGAAAGGAGTGAATCGAAATATAAATCTAACTCACTTACCATACCTGAGGTCGACCTTCCGCCGATGCTGTAGCTGTATAGGTCGCCTAATCTATGCTGATTCACTTATTTGAATTTATGGCACCTCACTGCGATTCGGCCACAGATTAAGATGACTATTATATTACTCCACCAATATATCGTATCCTTGTCTTCAACTCTCTCTTTTTCGAGGGTTTATATTAAAATTAATTACATGGCTTATACTAATTTTTTTCTCGTGTGTCAACGGTTGGCATGATAATATTTTATAGTTTTATTTTCTCTAATTAAGTGGGAATAATTTGGATCATGCATGTAAAAGCAATGCTGATTAAGATCTGGGAGGAATCAATTCTGCTATCTTGGGAAATTGCAGAATTACAGTGCAATAATAGTTATCGAATTGACCCTGAGGAATAATTGGACAAATCAATCGTTTTATATCTTATTTTTTTCATTTCCAAAAGAAAATGAAGAATTAATCCCATTTACTGAACTATTTTTCCTCTTGAAGCATAATCCAATGTTATCCAGAAAACAGAAGCAAATTTGAGACGTCTTAAATTAACAACTGCTAAATTTTGAACCCTAAAAATTAGGGGTGCTTGAGAATTGCTGTGATGCTACAAGTGTTGAAAATTAATTAATGGCACAATTTAACTAACACGTCGTAATGGAATGTGTTATGAAAGTATGCAAAAGATCGATGATAACAACAAGCATGCGAAAAGAAAGAACACTAGAGTTTTACGTGGTTCGATCGTAAGATCTACGTCCACGGCCAAAGGCAATATGATTCAGTATATTGAGAAATATGCAGAGGTTTACAATTACTCAAGAACTCTCTCCAAGAACTCAACACCTCTAATCTAATTCTAAACCAAGAACTAATCAAGTGATAGTTTGGAGACTCTTTTCTTGAATATCGAAGTAGCTGATTAACTTTTCCAGATGCAGCCTTCGTCTGCTTTATATCAGTCCCTTCATCCTCCAACGGCTCTCTTGAGATGTTAGTTAACAAACCAGTTATAACTGTTCCAACGGCTACTTCCCGTTTCTTGGTTTGCATCAACATGCCGAAGTGCTGCATGATGCCGAGCTCAATAAAATGCCGAGCTCAATAAAATGCCGAGCTCAATAAAATGCCGAGCTCAATAAAATGCCGAGCTCTTGAACGAGCTCAACCTCTAACAAATCTGCAGCTGTTGAGAATGACATTGATTTTAGCTTGCTGCATCCAACGGTGATTGTGAGATTATACTCCAACAAACTCCACCTTAATCTCAGAATCAACAATGAATCATAATCCTCTGACAAAACCTCAAACTCATCACTCCACAAGTCCCACCAGCCCCAAGCAGTATTTAAACTTCATGGCTGGCAACGGCTTTGTCAACATATCAGCCGCATTATGCTCAGTAGATATTTTCACCATCTTGACTTCACCTCTCTGTATTTCATCCCTTATGAAGTGCATCCGCACATCTATGTGCTTACTTCTTTCGTGAAACACTTGGTGTTTGGCAAGGCATAAGGCGCTGCTGCTGTCACAGTTTATCTCCACTGTGTCTTGCTTCTCCCCAAAATCTTCTAGGATTCCCTTCAGCCATATTGCTTCTTTCACAGCCTCTGTCATTGCCATGTACTCAGCTTCCGTAGTAGATAAAGCAACCACATGTTGTAATCCAGATTTCCAGCTTATAGCAGTGCCATTTAGGGTGAACACATATCCAGTTTGAGATCTCCTATTATCTCTATTTGATGCATAATCAGAATCGCAAAACCCCACCAGTGCTCCACCTTGATCCTTACAATCTGCCTTGTACAACAGACCATAATCTGAAGCACCCTTCAAGTATCTGAGCAACCACTTCAATGCTATCCAATGCTCTCTCCCATGGTCTGACATAAATCGGCTAGTAACACTTATAGCCTGAGCCAAATCTGGTCTTGTGCATAGCATTGTGTACATTATGCTTCCTATGATGTTTGCATAAGGTATCTTGCTCAGCTCTTTCCTCTCTGAGTCATTCTTTGGTTTCTGATCCATGCTCAACTTAAAGTGAGCAGCCAATGGTGTAGAGACAGGTTTGAAGTCATCAGCCTGAAATTTCTTCAAAACTCTCTGGATGTAATTCCTCTGCAACAACCTGAGCTCTCTCTTTGGCCTATCCCTCAGTATATCCATGCCAAGGATTCTCCTTGCATTTCCAAGATCCTTCATTTCAAACTTGGATTCCAGTTCAGCCTTGATTCTCTCAATCACTCCCAGATCTGCTCCTGCCACAAGCATATCATCAACATACAAAAGTAGAAAAGCAATTGGTACACCATTCCTTTCTCTGATGTAAACACAGCTATCATACTGCGATTTTCTGAAACCAATACTCATCATATGCTCATCAAACTTGAGATACCACTGCCTACTACTTTGCTTCAATCCATACAAACTTCTCTTGAGCAAACACACTTTGTCTTCATTCCCAGCCTCCATGAACCCCTCGGGTTGATGCATATATATTGTTTCTTCAAGTTCACCATGCAAGAAGGCTGTCTTGACATCGAGTTGGTGTAACTCCCAATCATACTTTGCAACAAGAGCAAGCAATATCCTGATGGAACTGTGTTTTACAACCGGAGAGAACACATCATTATAATCAATCCCCTCTTCTTGAGTGAATCCTCTAGCAACAAGCCGTGCCTTAAATCTGACACTCTCAACTTCACCAACTTCAATCTTCATCTTGAAGATCCATTTGCAGCTAATAAGCTTTTGGGTCCCTGGATTCTTCACCAAAATCCAAGTATGGTTTTTGAGTAGTGACTGGATCTCTTCTCTCATAGTTGCAAGCCATTTCTCCTTTTCCTTACTCGACATAGCTTCAGCATAGGTGGATGGCTCTAAGCACTCCAATACCTCAGCAACACAGAGAGCAAAAAAACTCATCTCATAATCACTGAACCTGGCTGGCTTTCTGATCTCTCTTCTGTTTCTGTCCCTGGCTATAATATGTGATCTCTGATCATCATCAATCTGATCTCGTTGCTGGGGTTGCTGTGGACTTGAAGCTTTATGGGAACTTGAAGCTCCACCTCCATTCTGATCATCTGGATCACTAGGTGGTGGCTGGCCATGCTGAACTTCTTGATCAATAGATACTCTTTCACCCATCTGATCCTCAGTCTTCAAGAATGGCATGTGATGCTCATGGAAGACCACATCTCGGCTCACAATTATCTTCTTGTTCCCCTCTTCAGTGCACCACAACCTGTACCCTTTTACTCCATGTTGGTACCCAACCATCACACATTTCTGAGCCCTTGCATCAAGCTTTCCCTGCTTGCAGTGGGCATATGCTCTACAACCGAACACCTTGAACTGATTGTACTCTCTATCTCCACCATACCATCTGACATCTGGGATTTCATTTCCTATAGCTGATGATGGAGAACTGTTAATTAGCACCGCAGCAGTACACACTGCCTCCCCCCAGAACATCTTTGGCAAGCCTGATGATAAAAGCATGCATCTGACTCTATCGAGGAGTGTTCGGTTCATTCTTTCAGCAACTCCGTTTTGTTGCGGATTAGCCGGGACTGTCCTATGCCTTTGTATCCCATTTGATTTGCAGAAAGACTCAAAATCTTCAGATAAGAACTCCAGCCCGTTATCAGTCCTCAAGCACTTGAGAGTGGTGGATTTCTTCAGCTTCATCTCTGTGCACCATTCTCTGAATTTTTCAAATGCTTGTGACTTCTGCTTTAGGATGTATATCCAGACTTTTCTGCTATAATCATCTATTATCGACATGAAATACCTGCCTCCTCCCATAGAAGCAGGCTGAGCTGGACCCCATAAATCACAATGCGCATAGTCAAGAGGTAATTTGGAGGTGTGTTTACCAGCCTTGTATGGTAGCTTCTTGCTTTTTCCCAGAGCACAGTGTTCACATTCCTTGAACCTCTGATCACTTCCAGCCGGAATGACCCCTTTCTGGATCAGTTCTCTCATCCCACTTTCTCCAAGATGGCCGAGCCTCTTGTGCCACAGACTCATATCAGAGTCCTCTGCAAGATTCACTGAAGCAACAACAGTTTCTGCTACTAGATAGTATAAACTGTTTCTTCTCTCAGCAATCAGCAAGATTTTTCCATTAAGTGAGACATTCATATAGCCTTTCTCAGAAGAAAACCTGAAACCTCTAGATTCAAGCATGCCAAGTGAAATCAAATTCCTCTTAATCTCAGGAATGTACCTGACTTGAGTAAGCAGTTTTGTTGATCCATCATGAGCTCTCAATCTGATATCTCCAATGCCTTTGATGTAGCACATCTGATCATTCCCCAACATTACTGACCCGGTTGCCTCAGAAAAGTTTTCAAACCAAGCTTTGTTGGAACAAATATGGAAGCTGCACCCGGAGTCCATTATCCAAGAATTCTCTATCCCACCACTCACCACATTCATGATCTGGGGTGGATCTGTGTCTTCTGCAAGATCAGCCTGATTTTGGGTAGCCTTCTCTTCGTTTTGCTTCCTTATCCACGAGTAGCAATCCCTTTTGAGATGCCCAGGTTTCTTGCAGTAATGACAGCTTCGCTTCTCCTCATTTTGCTTCTGATACTTAGGCTTTTGATTCTGATTGAATTTCTTTTTCTTGCCTTTGAAAGCCTTTACATTCAAGGCTTGACTGCCACTTCCTTCATTTGTCGTCGAAGAGTTCTTTTCCAGCTCCTTTGATCGAAGAGCACATTGAACTTCTTCATATGTGATGCCAGATTCTGCATTCCGGCCAAACAGCATTGCATCTTTAAGATGCTGGAATGTTTTGGGAAGAGCATTCAAGAGCAAGATGGCCTTGTCTTCATTCTTCATGGGGCCATCTACATTCTCCAAATCATCCAGATTCTTGCTGAAATCATCAATCTGCTCTGCGAAGGGTCGGTCTTCAAGAATCTTGTATGAAAAGAGGCGCTGCTTCATGTATAGGCGATTAGCAAGCGACTTGGTCATGTACAGCGCTTCGAGCTTCGTCCATACCCCATGCGCCGTGGTTTCCTTCGCAACCTCGCGCAACACCTTGTCCGTGAGATTGAGAATAATGGCGCTATGGGCTTTCTTGGCAATCTCAGCCTTCTTCCTCACGCTCTTCTCATCGAGATCTTCTTTTTCTTTCCCCTTCGGATCAATTGGCTCGATTGCTTCATCGAGCCCTTGCTGGATCAACAGAGCCTTCATCTTGATCTGCCACAGACCAAAGTCATTCTTCCCCGAGAATTTCTCCGCTTCGAACCTCGTCGTCGCCATCGATATCAACTCCGATTGCGTTTCCCACAGACGGCGCCACTTGTTATGAAAGTATGCAAAAGATCGATGATAACAACAAGCATGCGAAAAGAAAGAACACTAGAGTTTTACGTGGTTCGATCGTAAGATCTACGTCCACGGCCAAAGGCAATATGATTCAGTATATTGAGAAATATGCAGAGGTTTACAATTACTCAAGAACTCTCTCCAAGAACTCAACACCTCTAATCTAATTCTAAACCAAGAACTAATCAAGTGATAGTTTGGAGACTCTTTTCTTGAATATCGAAGTAGCTGATTAACTTTTCCAGATGCAGCCTTCGTCTGCTTTATATCAGTCCCTTCATCCTCCAACGGCTCTCTTGAGATGTTAGTTAACAAACCAGTTATAACTGTTCCAACGGCTACTTCCCGTTTCTTGGTTTGCATCAACATGCCGAAGTGCTGCATGATGCCGAGCTCAATAAAATGCCGAGCTCAATAAAATGCCGAGCTCTTGAACGAGCTCAACCTCTAACAAATCTGCAGCTGTTGAGAATGACATTGATTTTAGCTTGCTGCATCCAACGGTGATTGTGAGATTATACTCCAACAGAATGAAAAACATGCAAAAGGAGAAAAGACAGTTTAGTTTACTGTGCTATCATGATCATGAATTCATGATCGTGTGTTCTATTTTTTATATTTATGTGTTTATTTATCCTAAAATACTTAATTTTATTGGTCCATAATAGTGCATCTTATTTCATGGGTACTAAATGGAGACCCTTGAACTACTTTGTGAGATCTAAACGTTTACTACTTTATTTATATTGATTTTGTATTTTTATTTCTTAATTAAAATCAATTTTTTGATACTTTATAACGTACTGTACTTTTTATTTATAATGAAATATTTATTACTTACGTTCGTAAATATATTTGTATTATATTAAATATCCTTTATGAATTTTAATGATACTTTTAATGTACATATAAATTTTGCATGTATGTTCTGGAGTAACATTAACTCCAGTTTGGACATAGTACTAATCAATAGACATAACTAACCTAAACTGCTAAGAGAGCTTAATTTTTTCCTTATAATCCCGAAAAATGATGACGTATTTAGATTTTTTTGAACTTAAGTTATGAAACATCATTTTTACCTTTTTTTTTAATCAAAAGTTAAAAAAGTCTCATTCATCTCTTAAACGTTGACTTATTCTGCCCCCTATATAAACTAATGAGTGGCTACTCGTATACTAGTTGACAATATAAAAAAGTAATAAGAAGATGAAATAAAGTAAAAAAAATGTATCACTGATGAATGATGATGCATACACAATAAATGACTATATTTATATATTTGGCCATCCAATCATTTATGGTAAACGCGTACGTATGGTATCCCATGAAAAGTTAAAGAATATGAATTTATGTTATTGGCGTATCTCTATCTTGACAACAAGTAGGAAGAGATCAGATTGAGGGGGATCTAATCCTACTTGGTTTTCCACTCCATTTTCTAAAATACAAGAAAACGACTTTTCAAGAAGCTAAAAGCTTCTCTCCTTTATATTTCTTCTCTTTTTTCTCTCTTTTACATATTCCCAATTCCTCACCCAAAAAAAGAAACAACCTTCCATTAATATTCGTCAACTTGCTTCACAGCATCTCCTTTTCTCTGTATTTAAGGACCTCGTGCCATGTAATATTCACACCAACTCAACACATCACAACACAACACAACACACACTCTTCTATATCTATCTATCTTGATTTGATGGCATCGAGCTCGATGGCAAGAGGGTCGTCGTGGACGGCCAAGCAGAACAAGCAATTTGAGGAGGCTTTGGTGATGTACGAGAAGGATACGACCCACCGATGGCATAACATTGCAAGAGCATGTGGAAAAACGGTTGATGAAGTTAGGAGGCATTACGAGGCCTTAGAGAAAGACATCAACAACATTGAAACGGATCGTGTTCCTATACCCAACTACACACCCATCTCCACCACCAGAGGATACACCAACGACCACTGGTACTCTAATTCAACTTTGCAATTATCTATTTTTATTAGGGTTTATAATTGTTTTTTAGTGTTTAATTTTCATTTCTTAGTTATTAATTGTTTGTTTATTAGTACTTTATATACGTATGCATACATATAGAAGAACACATGCATTAGTACTATTGGAACATGAGATTACAAAGAATCATCTTCATCTCATGCAATTTGATGCATGTCAACAATATTAACTTCATTGTCAAAAACTGATGTAATGTATGTTGATTACCAACTACTTTTTAACAATAATAAGTGCCTATGCATAGCAAAAGTTTCTTGTGAGTGTTTTTCCTCATTCTAAACTGATTATAGATTTCATGACTTGAACAGGCTTATGATGAAGAATCTCAAACTGAAGTGATCTCAAATCGGTTCGGTGTTATAGAAGTGTGTAACGCTTGTGATCTCATGAATGATGTTCCATACATACATAATTGTATTTTTCCCTTCACTTTTTTTGTACTTTTTTTAGTTGTGCGTAACTATCCTTTGTACACCTTATTGTTATAAAACAAGCATAGTTTTTCTCATATAGTCATATATATAGTGGATCTTCAAAGAACAGAATTCAACTGATCATAGTAAAAAAGGTGGCTAACATTATGTACGCTAGAGTCACAATCCTAGCCCCAACAATTAGACAAAATTGGGGTCTTGGAGAGACGAAGGCAGATCGGTTTCTCTGTACGTAACATTTTACTACTCCTTATTCATCAGCCCTTCAAGGTTGAAGAATGTCAAAGGAAACTAATTAGAAGTAGGACAAAGAACTGAAACCTCCATAGAATTAACAGGAAGTGGTTTAAACCTCCACTGTTCAAGTTCTAAAGAGTCATCAAAACATTCATGCACCATTGCCTGAATAGTCTTGATGGATGCATCACCTTCGACCTCTGAATCTGATTCAAAATCAGCACATGCATTCCTCATAACTTCTTCCTTCGCACTAAAAGTCAGAAGCTTCGTCCATGTCGACGTCAACACCACTCTTTCCACTTCCACAAACTCGTAACATTTGTCCGTCTGCATACCTCATAATTTTAGATATAACCAAATCTACTTATTAACCACATTTAGTCCACCTCAACATTTTTCTCATGTTTATTTTTAAATGTTAGGATGGATTAAATGTTGGTGGTGCTCACAAATAACGAGCAACATATACGTACCATCTCAGCATTGATTTCGCGGATTGCGAAATGTGCTGCTTTGATCACTTCTTTATAAAATGCCTCATCATTCTGCTTTGCAGCCGCCAGATCTATTGGCCGGAAAGGAACGTGGAACCAACTAGGCGGGCAACAATCCAAATCGTAACCCTACAACGATACATGAACGAACACTTATGACAATAATATTTGCTAAGAAAAATGCACGTCTCTAGCTAATCAAATTTTGGATTCAACATGATTTTAAATTTCTAACAAATTTTTTTTTGGAATTTACGCATGACTTATTTAGGGTTTTTTTAAAATGTAGGTAGAATGTATGATAAGATTATAGCATATGAATAAAATGACGGACCCCGCTGTCGCGGACTTGTTGGAGGAATCTCTTGATGGTGCCATGAACGTCGGTGATTTGGAGATCGACGTCGTCTTCCTCGTCGGAATCGTACCAACCCTTATAATCAAATGTTTCCTTGTCCTCAAACACGAACTTTCGGCGGTAGGGAGAAAGCAAACCGTATTTGTCTTCCACCAATTCTCTGTACCGGCTCAGCCGCCGCGGTCTGCGTTCTGTCGCCGTTGGGCTTTCCATTACCCACGGCGCAACCAAATCGACTGGTTTCTCCTTAATTTCTCTCTTTTCTGTTTTCTTCTTTTCATAACATGTGTGTAACTACTATATTTGTCTAATTATCTGCGGTTATAGTTTCATATGTAAATATTGTGGAAATGATAACAAAAAAACTTATGAGTTCTATATATGGTAAGTTTGATTTTCAACGTATAAGTTGTATACATGGATTACGGATAGGAGTATTTATCAACTAATGAATAAATTCATGCTAGCGCATATCACAACTACTCCCCCCTCCGTCCACAAAAAATAGAGCACATTTGTCATTTTTGGTTATCCACAAAAATAGAGCACATTTAAAAAGAGAAAGTTTTCAACAACTTCTCTCTTACTTTTTTCCCTCTCTTACTAATAATATGGACCCACATTCCACTAACACTACTTTTCTCTTACTTTTTCCCCCTCTCTTACTAATAATATGGACCCCACATTACACTAACACTACTTCTGTCTTAGTTTTTTTCCCTTATTTCTTACTTTACCAATTCCACATTAAAACCCGTGTCATTCACAATGTGTCCTATTTTTCGTAGACGGAGGGAGTATATATTAATGGTACTTACTATAGTCATATGATGTTACGGACTCAATTCCCACATTGGTTGTGAAAACAACTGGTGTATGATATATAGATTAAATGAACTCTCTCTTCTAACAGGCTAGTCTTTTGGAATGAGTTCTCTTATTTGGTCTGTATTATATGAAGTCATTACAAGAAAATTTGTGGCATCTCATCTATTATAGCACCTAATGCAAGTGTGTGATATGTATATTAAAGTCTCTATTACTTCACCTAAAAATATGAATACATACCTAGGCATGCTTTCTACAGTCGGTTGGTTTTTTTTTCCTACTACAGTCGGTTGGTTAATATGCTAACCGGAAACCGATAGTTTGGCTCGGTTTGGAATCTAACCATTTAAGTAGACCTACCTATAATAGAATTCACCACACTTTACGTTCAGCTAGCTTCTATCAATAGAATTAACATGATCATAAACAACATTATTCAAAAAATATTCATGATTTCCTTGTTAATCGGTTTTCCAGTAAACATTAGTTTTTTTTATTCAAATTCACAAGAATTAATAACCTAAATTTTGTTAGTAGAGAATCGTTTTTACATTTAAGAAATGTCAAATATTGTGTTAAATGCTTTCCGGTAATTAGTACATTATTATTTGTAGATGCACCTTTTTGATTTATGACTTAATCTATTTTATCTCGAGGAACATTTTCATCTCAAAGGATTCTGTTTTCTGCGGCTGATTCAACTATTTGGGTATCTCTTGTCAAACATTTTTGAATACTCCTACAACTTTATTCAATGATTCTTCCCAACTTAATTGATTACAGTTTGGACTCTACCAATTGTTGGTAAGTAAGCGATATCAATGCGATACGATTTAATTAGATATTCGATATTTGTTCTTGTTAATTAATGGAGTATTTCATTCTTCTTTATCTAAGAAAACACAGGAGAATGATTTGAAGACTGAATACCGACCATTCAATTCTACATTGAGAGTAAGAAAATTAAGATTACTTTGCCTTGTATTTTGACTTAGTTAGTTTAAATAACATGTATAGATTTTAAAAATAACAGTAAAAGAAAATTTAGATTACTTTCCTTTTTATTTTATTCAACAAAAAATGTCATATTTCATTTTTTAGAAAAAGGTTCTCTCTCACATTAGTATAAATATACTATTTTCTCTTTCCATCTAACATACAAAACAACATCTCCTAAAATCTCGTGTCATTCTCATACTATGCTATCTATTATGGGACGGAGAGAGTAGGATGAGATGTGATTGTGACTTGTGAGTAATTTTTTTTAGTGATGTATGTAATTTAAATGGTACTTTTTGTTTTTCTAAATTTTTTTACAGTTAAATGATCATAAAATTTAAAGGATGTGTTAGGATGGACTCAAACATGGGGATCTTTGGCCTCGAACATTGATATAATCAATAATAGCTCTTCGTCTATCTTGTAATAACTTGAATCCTTTAGTACCAATTGCATGGAGGAGAAACCTCTTATCAACCGAATTGTGTTCCATTGTCTATTTATTTTTAAAATGATAAAAAAGTGGATATACCTTTTGCGATGAAGTGGTGTAACCGAATTGTGTTCCATTGTCTATCTATTTTTAACATAATAAAAAGGTGGATATACCTTTTGCGATGAAGTGGAGTATCTGAAGTTGAGACTCTTGGGATGAATAGATTTAATTATTCAAATTATTTAGGAGTGGGAATAATTGCTGATGACGAAGGGAAGATTTAGCATATCTAGGGATATAATATATGAATCTAATATTCCAATCAAGGGGAATAATAATGGCTTGGCATTTGTTATTGTAGGGATCATACCAGTCCGAATTCACTAATTACCGAGACCTCTTTGTTCTTGTACAAGAGAGCTCAGTCAAACTCTCAACCACACGGCCGATTTTAATCAAATATTACAAACTTGTTTACGAGTAAAGAAACTCTAGCTATTACAATTTTTTGATAAAAACCCTAGCTAGCTTCCTTGATTACTTCACAGCCTGCACACTAGATACACGAGTTAGTAATAACAAACAAGATCCTCTCGGATCTAAGATATTACAAACAAGAAGAACACAAGAAAACTGAATAGATCACAGATTTTGGATCAGCCACCCGCCAACAGTTCAGATCTATTCAACCAGAAACCAGACCCAAGGGAGCACCGTTGAATCCGACCAGAGATTCACCTCTCACCGTCGATATCAACACAACAAACTCCTTCACACCAGATCTAGAATCACCGCACACAATCTCACTCTGAATCTCTCACGCACCAAAACCCTAGATCTCACAAACTGATACGAACCTTTTTTCTATTAAGTATTAATTAGTTTAGATATATTAGGGATTTGCATATCCTTTCTTATATTTGTTTCTTGTTCCCTAAGCTAGTATTCTAGTATTATAAATAGGAGAGCTTGTTATCATTTTATTCATTCAATCAATTAATGAAATATTTTCTCTCCCAAAGATAACGTGTGTTTTCCAATCCTAATTTTGGATTCCCTCCGCCGATCCTAATTGGACGCCGGAGTATTCTATCAATCGCCGAGTTATCTGTCCGACGGGAGCGACTCCCGTGCACAGAAACTCTGCAATCATCCGCCGAGCCTGTTGGCCGCCGGAAATTTATCTCCACCGCCGAGCGAAACTCGCCGCCGGTGCTTGTTAAGGGAAATTTCATCGTGATCTCACTCTCCCACCATCTCGAACCGAAGCTACACAGCTGCCCGATGGAAAACATTCCGCGCACAGCAACTGCTTTGGTTGTCGAGTCCCACCTGTCCGCCGAGCTCTAGCCGCCGGACAACTCTACTTCTGCAACGCCCAACGGAAAGGATTCCCGCGTGCCGCGTTGAAGTCAGCCGATCATCATCCACCACAGCCACGCCTCAGTCCGTCAACATGTCATACGACTATCACCATCGTCAATACGACCCTCCTCAGGTCGTTCAGCAGTTACATCCTTACCAGCCGATCCGACCACGACGTGCAACCTGCTGGGACCCTCCGGGCAGCCGCGATCCACCGGGTATTCCGTCCTATGATCAGCCGCCACCCAAGTACAGGCGTGAACCCTACGGTCCGCCGCAACCTCACCAAATAGGGTCTATTCAGACACGCCGCCCCACCTGTTGGGATCTTCCCGGTGCCCGACCACTGCGGAGTTTCCAACCTTATGACCCACCACAGTCAAGGCAGCCTTCGTGTTGGGAACCACCGCCCCTCCGTGCATCGCAAGGATACTCGGATTATGAACTCGTTTCCAGTAAACTAGATCGCATTTTGGACAGATTGGACAAATTTGATGCTTGGAGAGACGCCACAGATCGCCGCTTTGAGATGCTTGAGAAGTATCCGAGGCGACACCAACATCTTCATAATGGCCGCGCCGAGCAGCCTACATACTAGTCACCGCAGTCCGACCGATTTTTTAGTCACGACACAGCTCCGTTGACTGCCGTTGCCCCGCCACGGTCCGGCTTCACGCATCGGCCACAACAGTCCAGCAAGTTTATTGATTCGGGGAAGCAGCGTGGTCTACCCAATACTCCCACGATAGTATTCGCTGATGATGTTCCCAATGACACTACCGATGTTCACAATGATGGCGCTTCTCTTGATGTTCCAAATAACAAGTCCCCTGAAGAGTTTGTCAGGAACGAAGGGATTGTTAAGAACGACAATGAGTCACCGCACGTGCTCACCGTGGCATATGATGATAAGATTGGTGATCTTGTTGTTCCATCACACAGGGAATTGGTGATAAAGGATGACGTTGGGATTTTGCTTCAGGAAACGTTGCTAGAAGATAAAGAGGAGGATGGTTCTATTGGTGAAGTGGAGAAGATAATCGCCTCACTCAATGTTGTTCAAGTGTCATCCAAAAATGTTGTTGGAAATTGTTGGGGCAAGAAAGGAGATGGTGCTTACACCGATTTGCCAGTAATTGTTTGTGTCTATGTGGATTTGAATGTCAGTGATGTTCCAAGTATGAATCATCGATCAACATCGCTCGACAAAGATGAAAGGTTGATCCCTCTGAGTAATGACATGCCATGCTTGGGCATTCTGGGAGGCGTGGACAAGCTTTTCGATTTGGCAAGGAATTTTTCCGACAAAGTTGGGTCTCCTTTGTTGATTTTTTATGGAGGTGATAAAGGGAGACATTCAGCTGTTCGATATGTGTTTGATCCAGGAGGAGACGTCTAGCTAAAGCTTTTGCTTTCAACTCTCGTCCTTGGTTCGTGGTTCCCACCTTGAGGACAAGGTGGATTGTAACCGTGGGGGAGTTGATACGAACCTTTTTTCTATTAAGTATTAATTAGTTTAGATATATTAGGGATTTGCATATCCTTTCTTATATTTGTTTCTTGTTCCCTAAGCTAGTATTCTAGTATTATAAATAGGAGAGCTTGTTATCATTTTATTCATTCAATCAATTAATGAAATATTTTATCTCCCAAAGATAACGTGTGTTTTCCAATCCTAATTTTGGATTCCCTCCGCCGATCCTAATTGGACGCCGGAGTATTCTATCAATCGCCGAGTTATCTGCCCGACGGGAGCGACTCCCGCGCACAAAAACTCTGCAATCATCCGCCGAGCCTGTTGGCCGCCGGAAATTTATCTCCACCGCCGAGCGAAACTCGCCGCCGGTGCTTGTTAAGGGAAACACCCCTTAACACAAACACACCGGCAACCGAAGTAGTTGCCTTCGCCGACTAACACCACCGTCAATCACACAAGGAAACGGTGAAGGACTCAGGAGAAACCGCTGGAGAAGAAGAGAGAAGTGAGAGAGAAGTATCTAGAATGAATTACACAAACTGTCACAAGCCTCACACATAACAAACACATCCCCAATCCAACGGTGCAGGTACCTGATCCGGGTGAAGATTACACGTGGCAACAATCATGCGGTGGAGGCCAAAGGTCGTCGGGCTCACAGGCTTGGCTTCTTGGGCCTAGCCCAATAAGTTGGCATCAGGCCAATTTAATTCACAGCCTAAATAAATGTCCACCAAAAATATTCAACAGCTATATATAAAACTTAATCCCAATTCCGTGGTGAAGCAGTTGAATTGTAACTAGTCCAAGTGTAACTAGTAAAGAAAAAGCAAAGTAAATTATATGGACAAGCAAAAGGCACATCTATCTTTAAGGGATCTAATCCCACCATACCATCTCTATGGTTATATATATTTCCACGAATTTATCTTGTTGTTATTCATGACGATGATATTGCAAAAGAAGAGAAAATGACACCTCAATTAATACAATCCTTCCACACACAAAAATGGAAGGGGAAAGAAAAGATAAAAACAAAAATATTCACCAACTTGGTACCCAGCTTCACCTCTCCTTGTGAAATTATAATCTTTGGTATGAGATCTCTTACCAAAACAAACACTAATCAATTAGGAGCCCAACTAGTTTAGAATGGCATCCAACTCTATGATATCCGCATGACCGCATGTGAATCGTCTTCATCGTGAAAGACTAATCAGGACAAATAATTTGAGCAGTGATAAGACCTGCTGAAATTTAAATATACCACATATAGTCTGGTGATTTATTTACAAATAATTAATACTAAAAAAATTAATTTTTATTTATAATGGTTTTATAAAAGTTGAAATGAAGAAGCATTTTCTCATGTTAAACTATATCCCAAATTAAATGATAGGACACTTGTCGATATGAGACTTTGAAAAATATTCAACTATATTTTATCCTATACTATATACTAAGAGAATTCAAACATTTTGTCACGACTACATCTTACTAGTGATAGTGAACGTGGCTTTATCGTAACTAAATAAAACTTGAAGATTGAAAGCAGTAAGCATAGATAGTGAGTCAAGTTCAAACATAAGTTTCAAGTACGAAAGTGGTACATGGTCAATCAAAATCAGAGAACGATAACTAGGTCTGAGAAATTCATACATAACTACCAGTGCAGCGGAAGAGTCCAAAACAGAGAAGTATGTGCGAAGACACACTTCTTTGGGTATCCTAGTGCTACTTATTATCACCATTGCTCAACACCTTCGCCCCTCGCCCACGTTCAACCTGCACGTTAAGAAAAGACATGCAGGGCTGAGTATTTGATATACGTTGTGAGTACATTGCCGAAAATAATTTTCGTAAAAAGTTTTGTCAGCCACAGTTGAATGAACACGGGGTATTAACTTAAAAGGCCCGAGTCACTAAAATTTACTTTCATTCGTAAAAATTGATTGCGCAATCATATAACATAGATACCATATCTGAAACGTATGTGAACCGGGAATGTGGCCACATTCCACGATGGTCACTGGACCGGCCAACTCGAAGGCTAGTTCAAGATCTCCATATGTGTACACTAATCCGAGTAGGGTTTGCGGCCCTACAGAGACCCGAATTCGATTAAACATAATTGGCATAGCCAAGCAGATAGGTATTCATAAAACAAAAACATGGCATGACAAAAACATGTATAGCATAATTTTCAAATAATCATGCTAAAAGGGCAAGTTCACATTTTAGTAAGAAATGCCCACCTCAAAATGCAATTCCTTAACCGAAAGTTCCTCGACTTGGTCTTAAACGACGTCCAAAGACCTCCCTTTAGAAAAAATACTTAATTAGACATTAAGAAGTCAAGAAAACCTAAACATGAATGCGTCCTAAGTGCGTGTTCATTTTATTTTTATTTTTTTGTCCTTATTTTCTAAAAGTTCTAGGGTCTTCGAACATTAATTAAATAGGGTGATTTAATAAAAAAATAAGAAGTAATTTCATTAACTTTGGGAGTGTTATTTTCCATGTGATTTATTCAACGTCTAAATTAACAAAAATCTGAAAGTTTCTACAACTCAACTAAATCCGGGGATTTAATCCTGACCATTCGACGGTGTAGGGATTTAATTTGTGACCCACTACCGAGGCCCGTCTATTTTAATCTCATGAACTACCATAACAAACAATCCTATATTAATTTCAGCCCAAAACCACCTCACACTCCAGCCCAAACATTAATTAAACCTTCTTGTCCAAGTTTAACTTAAAAAATGGCCCAACAACAAAAGAAACAGCCCAACCACAAGGCTCCTAGAACTATCGGTCAACGCCTCTTTAATCTCTCGTCTTCTCCAGCGAATTCTCCGTTCGCGGTCGACCGACGCCGTTCGTTGCTCGGTCAGGCAGCCCCTTCTGCTGCTCACACCTCCGTCACTCCCTCTGCCTCTCTCTCTTTCTCGGCGGCTACACATAGGTGCAACTCCGCCGCCAAAGCTCCTAAGGCTAAGTCTGACAGATCCCCCCCCCCCCTTTTTAAAGCTAAGTCCTTTAATTTTCCACCACTTAGTTTATTATTGTTACTTGGTGATCTAAGTTTGATTGGAGGGATCTGCTCTAGGTCCTAAATCCTTTTATCAGGAGCATCAGAGAAGTATTGCTGTTATGTGATCTAAAGCTTAAGAGGAAATTACGTTTTCTTCTGTTCCATTTCAGTTCCTTAAGAGCATCCACAATGGCGCCTAGCGCACCGCCTAGCCGAGCGCCGTCGCTAGGCGAACCATTGGAGGAGCCGAAAACCGCCGAGCGGTTTTCCGGAAATCAATTTCGCCTAATGCTAGGCGGTCAAAATCCGCTGGGCGATCCGCTCGGCTCCATTGCAGAGCCCGGATCGCCCAGCGCATAGCCCAGCGGATTTTTTATTTTTATTTTTATTTTTCGAAACACTATATATACGCGATTTGTAATTTTTTAAAATTTTTGTACTTTTTTAAATTTATTGTACTTTTTTTAAAAATTAAAATAGTATTATTAATGTTTCCCGTATATGTCTCGTAAATTAAATTTCGTATATTGTGTTATTAGTGATGTGGCTATTGATGTGGCTGGGCTATTTATGATATGGCTAGGCTATGGCTGGGCTATTTCTGATGTGGCAGGAGAATTTTTAGTATTGATGATGTGGCAGGAGGAGTTTGTGGCTAGGCTATGGCCGGGCTATTGCTGGACTATAACCACTGTGGATGCTCTAAGTACTTCTGGTTTGGAAAGAAAAGTATTAGAATTAAAGGTGCTATTGTGGTATCAATTTATTCCTTATCCTAGTATGCTGTGTCGTTAAGTGTTGATTTCCTAACATGCTTGATAAGAAATTGTGGTGAAAGAGTTTACCTTGATGCTTCTTCTGTTAGTTAAAAGAAAATCACAGCAACTTCTCCTCGAAGCTTCACCCTCTCACTTGGTTTCTCTTTAGAATTGATTGGAAGTGGTGAAAGAGAGAAACTGTGAAACTGAAAGGAGACATGTGTGTACATATATATTGGAATCTGGAAAACCTGCAGCCTCTGGACTTGATGGCTGTTATTTGTAGTACATGGTGTGTAGTCGTGGTGTTATAAATGGGCTGATCTCCTCCTTTGTTTTTCTCATTGCAGCAGGATCTCTTTGATGATCTTCATCTTACTTTTGTTTATTTTTTTTGTTTTTAGTCTGGATACAAACACTCTTGTATTAATACACTTTGTTTGATTATTGCAGGTACAAGAGAGAGAGAGACGGCTGTTGGAAGGGGAAGAGAGTGTAGGGGCTGACAAAAAGGAGGCTCTAGCTGCATTATAAGTAAAACAAGTTTGTTCCATTTCTCTTACAGGAAGTTTCCTTTAATTCTCGTGTATATATATGCATTAAAATACCTTTTTGTAGTTTACAGGTCAGGAAGGGAAGTGTGGGCTGTGCAGGCCGTTCGAGCTGGAGGTACCCTCAGCCCACTGGGCTGTGAAGGGAGGTGTAACTTGGGTTGGAAAGAGAAAGCCCGAAAGAACATTTGCGTTGTATTTTAAATTTCCTTTTTTCGAAGATGCATAAATTTTTATTTTATAGTTAGACTTTGTATTTTAAATTTTTCGAAGATGGTTTGAAACTTAATATAGACATTTTATTTTATAGTTAGACTTTATATTTTAAATTTCTTGGGGTATCAATCCCCGTACCTCTCGCATGCTAAGCGAGCACTCTACCATCTAAGCTACATCCCCTTTTTTGCTTTGAATAAATTTATAAATAAAACTTGTGATAAATCGCATCACCAATTGTTCAGCAAAAGAAAAATGTATAATACGAAAATTAGGTGAAGTGACATTGAAAGCAATTGGGACACGTTCTAAAATTAATAAAATATGCTCTAAAATAATTTTTAGATGTCTTTTGTACGGTGATGTATACATCTGGGAACAAGAGGGTACAGTTGTACCTCCAAAACTGTGATGTTTAATACTATACGTAGTCTTAGATTAACAAAAGCTATCTATGACCCAATGCTAAACGTTCTCATCTTGAAGGCATAGGCTTGGGTTCGAGCCTTCTCCAAGCTCTTTTTTCCTACTCTTTCTTTCTCAATTGGCTTTTTTCTTCCAATTAACTTTATTTAAATATATACCACCTCTTTTTCAATTTAATTTTGTTTATCAATTCATATTTAGTTTTCATTAAATATATTATTTTTAGTAAATACATATATGACTAATATAAAGCAAACTTTAATAATTGTTTACAATAAATTCAAGTTTAATTACTAACATGAAAGTATCATAAATTAGTAATTATAAAACTCTCATCTCATAATATTCATATCTACATAATACTATATTCCTAAGTAACAAAACAAAACATTAATACGTGTATTTCAAATCCATAATTCATCGTCTAAGTGACACTAGTATATAATTTATTTTTATTTAAAATAAGTTTTTTAATAAAAAAATAAAGAAAAAGATTATATTTCAAATACTAATAGAACAATTGATAAAACAAAACAAAGAGAAAAAAAAAGATTAGTCATGTTTTGAAATTTTATTTCTGAGTATAATTATTTTTTGCACCCCATATCAAAAATCCTGGATACTCCACTTTTGCAAGATCTAATTTGGTTTTGATAGATAAAAATAATGTACTCCCTAAAAAAAACTTTTTAGGTTTGTTATAACTAACTGGACTTAAACAATATGGCGTACAAAATATACTCAAGCTGTAATTAAAACATTCTTCAATTACACGGAAATGAATTAGTGCATGTTGTGAAATATTGCAGCTTTTTATATAGTTTCATCATTAATGTACGTGCCTACGATCAATTTTAAGGCCATCCACAACGCTGTTCCTATATCGTTCCTATATCGTTCCTTAAACCACTATTTGAGGGCCCCACTGTACTTTTTTACTCCATTCCTTAACTAAGGAACGGAACCTGCAACCCTCCGTTCCTTAACCGTTCCTTAACCGTTCCTTAACCGTTCCTTAAATTACTATTCATTCAATTTCATTTTTTTATTTCCAACTAAATTCAATTAAAAAAACACACTTTATTAAAAAACAAACACACTTTATTAAAAAACAAACACACTTTATTAAAAAACACACAACATTAAAAAAAATTACAACTTAAACTTAAAAAAATAAAAAGCACACAATTAAAATCCTAAAAAAATAAAAAGCACACAATTAAAATCCTAAAAAAATAAAAGTACACAATTTTAATAATTTCATCCCCCAAAATTCGCCCAGTGTTGTCTCCGATGTGGAGGTATTCGTCGAACATGTCGGCCGTTTGTCCAGTCGCAAGCTGACGGATTGATGCAGTACATTTCTGCAGCGTCGTGTGGCTGGGACGGCCGACCACGTCGTACCCTTCCTGGAAGAACTCTTCCCAGGCTGCCAAAGTATTCGCGATGTGGAGAAATAAAGGTTTCCCCATGCGGAAACGGCGACGGAAGTACGTATCTCCCCAAACCGAGTTATCGCAGAAGTAGTCGCGTACTAACCTTGCAGCGGCTTCCTCCCGGTTACGATGGATGTACGTACGGGACCGTCGTTGGGGCGGCGCGGCTTCTTCGGCCTCCCGTCGTCGATCTTCTTCAAGTGATTGTTGCAATATTTGACGCATTTGTTCAAAAGGATCCATTAGTTTGATTAAATTTGGGAGAAGGAAAGCAGAGTTGATTTGAGATGAAAATTGGGGTGGAAATAGAGAGGAATAGATGTGTGTTTGTGATTGAAATGAGTATGAAATAGGAGTATTTATAGAGTAAATAAATAAATAAATAAAATACAAAACGGATATAAAAAAAGGTCACATTACCGTTGCAAAAAAAAATTGAATTATTGCGTCACCGGGACGATGCCCACTCGCGGGGCAGCGAGTGGGTTTCACGCGTCGAATGGGAGGCCGCCACGTCGCCTCGGCGCGTGGCGGAACGTTTCGTTCCGCGTTCCTCCGGAACGGAACGCGACACGGCATAGGAACGACATGGGCACGGAATGGCGACGGAACGGAGCCTGCAACGTGTGCCGCCGCGTAACCGTTCCGCCGGAACGGCATAGGAACCGCAACGGCACAGCGTTGCGGGTGCCCTAAGTATCTTAGTACTATCTTTCTCTTTTGAGAAAATCAGCTTTATTGTCTCCCACTTCAACCTTAATGGTGCAATCCAGACACAAGACACAAAAAAACAAAGATAAAGAATCGATCTAAAATTAAAACAAGACATACATAAGGCCATCCACAACGCTGTTCCTATACCGTTCCTAAACCGTTCCTTAAACCACTATTTGAGGGCCCCACTGTACTTTTTTACTCCATTCCTTAACTAAGGAACGGAACCTGCAACCCTCGTTCCTTAACCGTTCCTTAAATTACTATTCATTCAATTTCATTTTTTTTTAATTTCAACTCAATTCAATTAAAAAAACAAACACATTTTATTAAAAAACACACAACATTAAAACAAAGTTACAACTTAAACTTAAAAAAATAAAAAGCACACAATTAAAATCATAAAAAAATAAAAGTACACAATTTTAATAATTTCATCCGCCAAAGTTTGCCCAAATGTGCTCAATTAGATCATGTTGGAGTTGGGTGTGGGCGCTAGAGTCGCGTGTCCTTGCACGAATAGATAACCGTTCTTGTATAGACGGATGCGCTCCACTTCGAGGCGGACTACTTGCGGTTGAGCTTCCGGGGGATTCGGGGTCGAACCAATTTCCCGCCTCGGGTCCTTCGTCTTGGACAATCATGTTGTGCAAGATTATGCACGTATACATGATGTCGACCATGTTCTCCATGAACCACGTACGAGCCGGGGCTTTGATGATGTTGAAGCGCGCTTGGAGAACCCCGAACGCCCTCTCCACATCCTTGCGAGCAGCCTCCTGCTTCTGCGCAAAAAGAGCCTGCTTTGGGTTCGCAGACCCACTGCACGTCTTCACGAAGGTAGGCCACTTCGGGTAGATGCCATCGGCGAGATAGTACCCCATTTTATAAAGCCGATTGTTGGCGACGAAGTTGATGGCCGGCGCTTTACCATCCAAAACTTCGGTCAAGAGGTCGGACTGGTTGAGCACGTTTACGTCGTTGTTCGACCCGGGGACCCCGAAGTACGCGTGCCAGATCCAAAGGCGGTAGTCGGCAACAGCCTCGAGTATAACGGTTGGGTGGGTACCTTTGTGGCCGCTCGTGTAGGACCCCTTCCACGCCACCGGGCAATTCTTCCATTGCCAGTGCATGCAATCGACGCTGCCGAGCATCCCTGGGAATCCGTGCACTGTTTCGTGAAGGTCGAGAAGGAACTGACAATCGGCCGTGCTTGGCCTCCGGAGAAATTCGTCGGTGAAGGCTGCCCGGATGCCTTTGCAGAATTTGAGCAAGCACATTCGCCCAGTGCTATCTCCGATGTGGAGGTATTCGTCGAACATGTCGGCCGTTTGTCCAGTCGCAAGCTGGCGGATTGCTGCAGTACATTTCTGCAGCGTCGTGTGGCTGGGACGTCCGACCGCGTCGAACCCTTCCTGGAAGAACTCTTCCCGGGCTGCCAAAGTATTCGCGATGTGGAGAAATAACGGTTTCCCCATGCGGAAACGGCGACGGAAGTACGTATCTCCCCAAACCGGGTTATCGCAGAAGTAGTCGCGTACTAACCTTGTGGCGGCTTCCTCCCGGTTACGATGGATGTACGTACGGGAGCGACGTTGGGGCGGAGCGGCTTCTTCCGCCTCCCGTCGTCGATCTTCTTCAAGTGATTGTTCCAATATTTGACGCATTTGTTCATAAGGATCCATTAGTTTGATTAAATTTGGGAGAAGGAAAATAGAGTTGATTTGAGATGAAAATTGGGGTGGAAATAGAGAGAAATAGATGTGTGTTTGTGATTGAAATGAGTATGAAATAGGAGTATTTATAGAGTAAATAAATAAATTAAAAAAAAAAACGGCTATAAAATTAACGGTCTCATTACCGTTAATAAAAAAAAAATTTTTTTTTTTATTAAATTCGAATTTTTTTTAAAAAAAATGAATTATTGCGTCATCGGGACGAAGCCCACTCGCGGGGCAGCGAGTGGGCTTCACGCGTCGAATGGGAGTCCGCCACGTCGCCTCGGCGCGTGGCGGAACGTTTCGTTCCGCGTTCCGGAGGAACGAAACGCGGCACGGCATGGGAACGGTGGCGGCACGGAATGGCGACGGAACGCACGCTGCAACGCGTGCCGCCGCGAAACCGTTCCTCCGGAACGGCATAGGAACGGCGACGGCACCGCGTTGCGGATGCTCTAAATAACACAGAAAATGGGCTCCTCACTCATCTCTTTTGTTATTTTTAGTGAAACCATTGTTTTGTTCCATACTAAATGCAGATTCGACCTGCAATATGACACAATGCACTCATCGTAAAATTTAAATTTAAGTTTTGCTTTATATCCTTGTGTGATTAATTGCATATGATGTAAAAAAAAACAGTTTTATTAAGTTCAAAGTTGTCTTTTAGTCGTATAATTGTTCTGTAACTCTGTTTGGTGGAAAGTTTTCAAAAACATTTCTGCTTATTATCTCCTGATATAAGTGACCTAATCCGAAAAAAATACTCTATTACTTTTTACACAGAAAAACCTACCAATTTTAATAAACTCAACCACTTTACACATAAATAAATTGTTTACCCTATGTTCCCAACTCCATAATTCTGTTGACTAAGATTCTAAGAATATGAGACTCATTTAATTCGAAGATACCCCAATAAAATTGACTCACTGAGAGTAAAGAACAATGGATTGTCAATATCATATGTTCGTGTTCATAAATGTAGAGATTGCTGTATAAGAATATATACACACATAATATTACAACTACTAATTGGATAAATAATAGTAGTAAATTTATGTTACAGAGATATGGAAAAATGATACTATTAAAAAATGGAGATGCGGGGTATCGATCCCCGTACCTCTCGCATGCTAAGCGAGCGCTCTACCATCTGAGCTACATCCCCATTGGTGTTAACTTTCTATTAATATAATTATATATAATGTAAAATTGGCATTCTTTTGTTATGTTGAAATTGGATTTGCCTTTAAAAGTGTAGAGTTTATTTTATGATGATGCATAAGGAATCTCAATATCTAACGAATGTCATAGTTTTTGTGTTTATTCTTTTTTAGCTTTCTCTTAAATTCAAAGTTAATTTGTTCTATTAAAAACGTGTAGAAAGAAACAAGAGAGAAAGAGCGCTATCTAAGTTTTTGGACTGCGCAGCCTTGGTTTTAGACACGATCAGAGGTTCAAATGTTGTCAGATCGGAAGACTCACCGAGCTTCATGTTAACCGAGTGAAATAGAATTTGAACGTTTGGATCTTCAGTTATGAATTTTTGAACGTGACCGCAGTTTCTTCATATTTTTATTTCAACTTTTTTAAGTTGTGTTGAGTTTCTAGTGCAATCGCTGTGTTATTGAGAATTAGATATTACTGTAAACTTCTTGGGTGTATTCTGTCTTTAATGATAGTGGATTTGGTAGACAGATGGGTCTCGTCACCTTTATCTCTTCACATTAAAGAGAGTTTTCCACGTAAAATTTTAGTGTTGATATTTTCTATTGTAGTTTCTCATTATCATGTCATCATTGATTCGCCTACATTAGGTGCTATACATTTTGCCAATTTAGGAGGTTTGTTTATTGTTGTGCCTTAGAATTATGCCACTCCTCCCAACATAAATGAATTTCTATAATTTTATCTCACTATATTTTTAAATCGCTAAATGTATTATAATTCAACACAATGGTAAAAGTATACCAATAATATACGGCACAAAAATACGCAGAGAGATGTTAGCTAAGTATTGATGGGTGCATGATTAGGCAGAAATTGAAGTGTTGCTCGTGATTCGACTGACGTGTTGCTATTGATTCAAACTTCAAAACATCCTATTTTAGCTGACATCACTGCTGTACTTAACATTCATAATTCAAGTGTTCACGGACTTGCATCCGGTTCGAACCGCCCGTAACGGTCGGTGTATTTTTTCTGAACCCAAATCATCACCAAGATAAGTGGTTGCGATTCTGATTTTCCGTATTTTTGGAATTTTATTTATGTAATTTTTAGTTATTTATTTAAATTTCACAAATACTTAGTAAAAACATGCATAATAATTTAGAGCATCCGCAATGGGCGGACGATGGCACGCCCGTTGGCGCGCATCGTCCGCGCCATCCATCGTCCGCACCCATTGCGGGTGCGCGCCATAGGGCGCAGACGATAGTCGCGCCCTATACTTCGGTCGCGGAGGATAGCACGGACGATGGCCATCGTCCGCCCCATTGCGGCTGTCGCGGACGATGGCGGACGATGGCCATCGTCCGCCCCATTGTGGAGGTCGCGGACGATAGACCGCGGACGATGACACGTGGTTTCGTTTTTTTATAAATACCGTTCATTTGTAACATTTTATTTCACGCGATTTCATTTTCAAAACTTACATTTACATAATTACTACGAAATAGATTCAAGCCCCAATAGTCCTACGTTTAGCGCAGGGGCGCATTGCCCGCGGAATTGGTCCGACTTAGTTTTTTTTTATTAGTTCAATGATGTAACTTTTTTTTATTAAAACTTCGTCGATGTTATTTAGACCGTTTTTTATTTACTCGTTACTTGTTATTTGAAAACAGTTAAATTAATTAAACAAAACAATAAAATGATGATGTGGCGTGCCATAGGGCGCACCTTAGGGCGCCCCACTGCAGATGGGGAGGTAGGAGGATAAAACTGCTGACGTGGCGCGCCTTAGGGCGCCCCATTGCTAATGATCCTTAAGAGGATCGCGAATTTACAATATCTTTTGTCAATTTCAAAAACTTACACTCCATCTATCTCATATTAAGTGATTGATTACTTTTCAACACGTGTTTTGGAAAAACGATAATAAATATTTAAAGTGCAGAGAAATTAAAGTAACTAAGAGGATAATGTATATACGACGTACTTCTATATTATTCTCTATTACTTTACTTTTTCTCCACTTTAACTATTTATTATCATCTTTGCAAAATAGCGGCCGAAAAGAAATCAATCACTTGAGTTGAGACGAAATCAATCACTTGAGTTGAGACGGGGGAAGAATATTACTAAATGTTAATTTATTTTCTTAAAAATGTTACGTTTACATAAAATGTGTGTTAATTAGTAAGGTAAGATCACTTCATATCTCTGTTTAATATGTTCAAGTTTTTAGTGATTTCGAATGCGTTTTTATGTACGAAAGTGTATCTTAACAGCTCATAAAAAGTTTCAAGTTTTTAGGGTCAAACCTCTAAAATATTTATTGCAGTATAAAATAAAATTTATTAGTATAATATAATAGAGGAGTGATCAAGGTCTAACTAATTTTTAATATATAACTAGACAATAAATCACAACCATACAATATATCAATCCAAAGGCTAAAAATAAAGACACCAAATCTTTCATATTTAATTAACAAAAATAGAATAAGGGCATTATTGGAAACCAAATTTTATGCTAGATGCATTCAATCTCACCCAGAATTGCTCACACAAAACAAACTCGGCGACACCGTCTTCCGCTCCGTCACCGCTCGCAGCACCGACAGACCTCCATGGTCGTGCCCTCGCCTCCTCCTGCTCCAGTCATTTCAGTGATGGTTGGCGATTAGACATATTGTGCATCATTTATTGTATTTAAGAATAAAGTTGGATCCACAATTGCAAAATTGTGTAGCATTTATTGTATTTAAGAATAATTGATAGTATATCTGTATATGACATTGCAAAATTCACAAAATATCAGAGTTTGCAATTGGAGAAAGTAATTAATACTATATCTTATTTTATGAACAATTGAAGCATGAGTGTAAATTCACAAAATAATGGTGAGAATTTGCATTTATACAAAATAATAAAATACCCCATAAAACACTTTTTGAGCAAAGTTTTGACCAAATTTATTGACTTAAAATTGTATCGAATCTATCTTGTTTTTAGTTGTTTCATCAGATTCATCTCAAAGTTTAAAATTATCAAATTTATCTCTAATTTTCAATAATTTTGTTCTAACCTTTTTAAGCTTATTGATTTTATTTCACTTTTTAATATACACAAATTTTTAATTTTAGAAGTAAATATATGAAAAATAATTGAGTAGATTTGATAGATTAGTAGGTCGAAAATTTTGAGAATGTTGGGGATAAATTAATAAATTTAAAATTTTAGGATGGAATTGTTATGGAATAATTTTAATTATGTCGATTTAGGACTAAATGATCTAGTGTAAATTGGTTTAAAAATTAATAAAATAGACAAACTATACATACATAGGTTGTACATGCACATGCATGTAAATTAATTCGATGTATTATTTGTTGTAGTAGTACTACAATTTATAGGCATGACTTGATACAAGTATTAGAGCATGCACAACGGTGGACGCTGGCAAGGACGAGGCTCGCCGCCGCTGCGCTCACGCCGCTGGCGACGTGGCGGCACGCGATTGGGCAACGGCATAGCCGTTGCCTTTGATTTTTTTAATTTAAAATTCGTTATTTAATTTTAAAAATGATACAAACAATAAAAAAAATATTTTCCAAATCACAAAAATATGGCCGTTTTTTTGCCCTTTTTCTGATTTTTTTTATTTTTCCCCCAAAATCATCTATAAATACACACATTCATCATCCATTTATCACTTCAAATCATCTCTCATTCATCTCTCATTCATAATTCTCATAGAAACTATCAACACATTCATCCCTCACTCAAAACCTCAAATGGATTTCACCCATCTTATGGCGGAAGGGGAGCGCGAAGAACAAGAATACTACGAACAACATCGGGCCGCTTACGAAGCATACGTCGCGGCGAATACCCCCGCTCCTCCTCCTCAACGAACTAGATCAACTCGCCGCTACATCGATCGTGACCGGGAGGGAGCTCACGAAAGGCTCGTTGCCGACTATTTTGCCGACTAGCCGCAGTTTCCGGCAGATTACTTCAGACGCCGTTTTCGCATGTCAAAGCGCATGTTCATGCGAATTGTCAACACATTGTCCGCACGTGTTGAATTCTTCCAAACAGGTCCAGATGCAGCCGGCCGGTAAAGTATCACGCTGTTGCAGAAGTGTACGTGTGCCATCCGACAACTCGCTACTGGGCAAACGGCCGACCTCTTCGACCAGTATTTGCATGTTGGTGAGTCCACTGGAATCCTTTGTCTAAAGAATTTTTGCGAGGGCGTTCGTTCAGCTTTCGGTGATGAATTCCTTCCGGTACCCACCACCGATGATTCCCAACGGTTGCTTCGTCTTCACGAATCAGTCCATGGCTTTCCCGGAATGCTTGGCAGCATTGACTGCATGCATTGGAGGTGGAAGAATTGCCCGACTGCTTGGAGGGGGCAACACTTAAGCGGTCACAAAGGCGGCGGCCCAACACTTATCCTTGAGGCGGTCGCCGACTACCGCCTATGTATTTGGCAAGCATATTTCGGCATTGCCAGATCCAACAACGACTTGAATGTGCTTTATTCTTCACCACTCTTCAATGATGTGATGAATGGTGTAGCACCGGCGATCGACTTCACCGTCAACGGAACTACATACAACATGGGTTACTATCTCGCCGATGGTATCTACCCAAGGTGGTCGACTTTCGAGAAGACGCTCAGTAACCAGCACGACCCGAGACGGGTTGTTTTGAGCAGCGTCAAGAGTCCGCGCGGAAAGACGTCGAAAGAACCTTCGAGGTCCTTCAAGCCCGATTCAATATTGTGAAGGCCCCGGCTAGGCTGTGGTACGTGAATAATATCGCCGACATCATGTTCACGTGTATTATCTTACACAACATGATTATAGCCGACGAAGGACCGATGGCGGCTAGCTTCTACGACGAGGATGGAGCCGAAAGCTCAACCGCGAGGTCTCCCCCACGCCGAGGTGCGCATACGACGGTTGGCCAGAGGATCGAGACAAGGCACACAATGTGCGATACCCGAACCCACATTCAGCTACAAGAAGACCTAATCAAACACATGTGGGCGAAATTCGGCAACGAGTAGTGGTTTTTTTAATTTTAGGATTTTAATTATGTAATTTTTAATTTTTAGGATTTTAATTATGTCTTTTTAAATTTATTTGTAATTAGTAATGTTATTTCGGTTTTTTAATGAATTTTCATATTATGGAAATATTTTTGTTTAATTGAATTTTAAATTGAATTGTGCTCGTCCTTGCGGAGGAGCACAGCTGTGGGTAGGGGTGGCAAATCGTGCGTGTCGGGTCGTTATCGTGTCGACACGATAACGACACGAACACGATAACAACAAACACGAACACGACCCGTTAAGAAAACCTAAAACACGAACACGAACACGAACACGACCCGCTACCCTCAGACACGAACACGACACGAACCACTTCGGGTCAACACGACACGATAACAACACGTATTGGAAAGTGATTAAATATTTAAATGATTTAAATGAGATATGAACATACGAGACTATGAGAGTCAATTTAATAAATATTGAAAAATAAAAATAATAAGAATTAATAATATTAAAATATTATTTGTTAACGGATAACATGAACCCGACACGAACACGACACGAACATGTATTGCTAACGGATAACACAAACCCGACACGAACACGACACGAAATTTTCGTGTCCTTAATGGGTCGACCCGATAAGGACACGAACCCAATAAGCTCTGACCCAAACCCATTAATTTCGTATCGGTTCATGTCATGTTATCGTGTCGTGTCAAAAATTTCCAGCCCTAGTTGTGGGTGTTGTGCTCTTGCCAGAGAGCAGGCAGGAATAGTGACGTCGGGCCACAACCGTGCTCGCTGGCAAGAGCATGGTTGTGGATGCTCTTACTTTAGTTAATTCAGAGGGTTTGTTTAGAATATAATAAATTTAATCATCAAGGTCTCAAATATGACATGACATTACAGAGGGTAGGTCTCCAAGGCAGTGGAGGTCTGCAGTGTAGGTGTACAGGTTTTTGGTAAGTTGACTAAAATGCCCCTGAAGGCATTTGGGCATTTTGGTCCGAAAAATGGCTACAAATATATAATATGTGATTATGTTTAAGGTTAGGGTTGTCTGGCGATTTTTTTTTTGTTAGGGGCCTGCAGTGACACAAATGAAAACGTTAGAGATTTTTGACGTAGTTCACTCCAAAATTTAAAACTAAACAAAAAATATGAATAACAATGATACTACTAAAACTATATTGAAGAGAGAAAAAAGTGGACCAATAGAATCATTCGTACATCAAGGGCTTTCTGAAGTAAATCGAAATGAAATAAATAAAGTGACAGAAAGATAATGATTAATGAAAATTTCCTGGAACCAATTATGAATAATGGGTGCTCCCTCAACTCACAGCATGCCCATGTTCCTCTTCTGAACTTATAATAATTCAACCTCCACGTCGCACAGATAGAAATCTACAACCACTATGATTTTATGGTTTGAAATTTAGTACTAGTACAATATACTACTTACTTAATTGTTAATTCACCCTAAAAATCTGAGTAGGAAAAATACAAAGGATAGCAATAATTAGCATGCATTCATGAAAACTGAAATCCATAGTGGAGGAGTGATTAAATGAAATAGTGAAGAGTAACATAAATAGGAAATCTGGAAAAATCCATTACTAACTTACATTTGGAAAGATGGTGGTGGTTTTATTGGAAGAAGAAGAAATAGTCTTATTGTTATGCATCCAAACCTTGAAAACCTGCCTTTTCACTCCTGTCTCGGCGCAAAACCTCTGCATCTCCGCGTCGTCTTCTCTCGGAATCCTCCACCCCACCTTCTCCGCGAACTCCAGCATCTTCTCCTTCTGCGCCGCGCTGAACTTCGTCCTGAACCTCTTCTGCGGTGGCGCCGGCGCCACCGCGTTCAGATGGAAGGCGCTGAAGTTCAGCTCCTCGCTCGAGGAATCTCCGCCGCCGAAAGCCATCCTGATCGGCTGCATCGCCGAGGCGGCGGCGCGGTGGTGGTGGGGAGAGGGCAATGGCGGAGTGAGCTGGAGCGGGTGGACCATGGCGGAGGCGTGGTGGTGGAGCTCCTTGCGGTGGAAGTTGCGGTGGCAGGAGCAGGCGGCGCAGTTGAGGGCCTCGAGGGAGCCCTCGTCGCCGCCGGGCATGAACTCGCCGCAGCCGTCGGTGACGTTGCCGCCGATGTTGACGGCGTGGTTCTTCAGGCACTCGCGGTAGCTGACTCTCGGGTTGGCGGGTTTCGGTCTCGACTCGCCTCCGCTCATGATATCTTTTTCTTCACCACCACTTAATGACATGACGGGAGTTTATATATTTCTTCTCCTCGGCGAAGGGTCTAACTCTAAGATGATTTCATTGTATGAGATGAGAAATGAGAAGAAAATGATGGGGAATTGTAATTAAATGGTGGTGTTGCTGGGGTTCCAACAAGAGACAGGTTGGTTGCTTGTAATGAAGCTGAGAGTGAGAAAGGGAAGAGTGAGAAGAAGAAAACAAGAATCGACGCAGAAGAGAAAGAAAGAAAGAAGGCCGACAGAGTCATGTTCGTTCTGCCACATGGCCCCATCCCACCCATTCATTAATGCCCCCCTATTTCTTATCTTCATTTCCCATTTAGGAATAGTTATAACTTATAGGACTACTTCTTGTATTTTCACTCAACCCATCTTACCTTCATAACAATAAGATGTAACCAAAATAAACAGAAATATCTTTATATAAATATTCAATTAAAACATGGATTTAAATAAAAAAAGTAGGACCAAATTAAGATCCACTATCGTCTCTAGGCCCAAATGAAAAACAACGTGAGGAATGAAAAACAATGTTGGTATGGGCTTTACCCCAAACCCTCGCCCATCTGCATTCCTAGTAACACATTTTTACATGGACCTATACTACGTAACATTTAATAGTGAGAAGTTTATAAATTAAAACATGCTGATATTGTTTTCGTTTGAATGCAAACCTTATTATTAAAAGGTTATTTTTGTTTCTAAATACACGTCCTTTTAATATATTTTTTAAAAATTTATTTTTGAATATAAATATATAAATTTCATTTTTTCTGATTTTCTTCCTACAAACAAGTCCAGTTAAATTAAAGTTGACGTATCATTTTGTCCGATTTTAAAATTTTTATATACGTATAATTGTGATTAATGCATAACTAGAGACCAAATTTTAGTCACGACAATCCAAATCCAACAAATCATGCATTTTTATTAACAAAAATTTACCTAGGGCATTTATATAAGCAAATATAGTTACTATTGATAGAATATCAATATCATTTTTCTATTTTCAATCATTATAATACAGTAGTTAGTTATCACGGAAGACGTGAGTTACCATTTGATTCTTTCGTCATTGTATTGGATTAGTTATGTGATCCTATTCAACCATTTACGCTAAATTCAAACTTATTTTTGAGTATATGTTACACTAAAAAATAATTTTACTCCAACAAACTACATCATATTTAAAATTTACATTATTTTTGGGTATTTCTCTAACAAAAAATTTGCAGTAACACCAAATATGGTGTTATTCCATTGAAAACCTAAAAAATGAGTTTGTGTTTAATGTATGATTGGAGAAATTGTCTACTCTACAAATAAGTTTTGGTGTATAATTGGAGATGATCTTAATCGTCAAAATTTAACCTGGTGTGCACTGCAAAAGAATATACTACTCTTATGAAAAATAAATAATTAAATAAATTGTCCTCCAAAATGGCTTAGATTCAACTTAAGTACTATTACACGTGAAAAATAAATAATTAAATAAATTGTCCTCCAAAATGGCTTAGATTCAACTTAAGTACTATTACACGTGTTTAACAAGACACTCATTCCTCACACACTTCTTCAACTACTAAAAGTGACTAAGGCCACCCGCAACGCTTCCCGCGGATGGCTTGTATCTCGTCCCGCCGAGACGAGACGGCGGCGAGACGCGTTGCAACGCCCCGTCTCGTCCCGGTCTCGCCGAGACGCCCATCCCACTGAGACGTCTCGCGGACTGGCTCGCCACGCGCCTGCTCCACGTGGCGCGAGCTAGCGCCACGTGTGACTCCCACTCGCTGGCCCGCGAGTGGGCTTCGTCACGCTGACGCAATAAATTATTTTTTAAAAAAAACGAATTTAATAAAATAAAAAAAATTTAAAATGAAAACGGTAATATTACCGTTTTTCGACCTTTTTTTAAATTTTTTTACTCTATAAAGACTCCTATTTCATCCTCATTACACACACAAACACACATCTATTCTTCACAAATCATCTCCAATTCCTCTCCAATTTTCATCTAACCTCTCCAATTTTCATCACAAAATGTCCGGCGACGGAAACGAGGGCGGCTCCGGCGGGTTTGACATCAACGCGTTTGGTGACTGGAGGGCATGTACAATGTCTTGGGTGGTTCCGGTTCCGGTTCGTCGACGCCGGGCTCCCAGGGCTCGCCGACGCCGGCGGGGTACCAACCACCCTATTTTGATGGTGATGCATACGATCGTCCCTCCACCCCGAGGTATTCGCAGGGATTATCCCAAATTCGGGAGGATTGTCCGGATGAACCCACTCCGGAAGAAGGACGAGGCGGTGGAAGCTCCAGGGCATTCGACGCCGTGGAGGAAGAGGCGGAGGCAGAGACGGCCGAGGAGGAGGAGGATGTAGGTCGGCGTCCGTACAGCCGCAAGGACATGATGGCTGTGTACAACGCCTGGATCAGCGTCTCGTACGATCTCATCGTCGGGAATCAACAAACCCGGAAGTGCTTCTGGGAAAAGGTCACCGAGGCCTACAACGAGATTAAGCCGAAGGGGTCCCACCGCCGCACATTGAAGATGCTCTGAGCTTACTTTGACCGAGTCGACAGAGAGGTCAAAAAATTTTGCGGCATCTACAAGAACGAAGCGGCTCATTACCAAAGCGGAGCCACGGGAGCCGACATTTTGAGATCGGCTTTGCGAGTCTATTTCGACGACACCGGCAAAGAATTCAGACATGTCGATATTTGGGAGGCCGTCAAAGACGAGGAAAGGTGGGCCGGCGGTGTCCGGTCCAGCTCGGGCTCGACCTCGAAGCGCACGAAGTACACTGCGGGTGGCCAATACTCGTCTAGTGGTGGCGGTTCGGGCAGCGCCGCACAAGAGGTTGCCTCGCAGGAGGTTGAGGGCACGACGAACTATGCAGGGGGTCCTCCCGTGGACGCCGTCGGCCGCAAGAGACCAAGGCGGCGAAGGCGGCTAGAGGGAGGAGGGGCCGAGACGAATCAAGCCAGGAGGGCTCCCAAGGGCCGCCCTCCTCCTTAATGTCCATGTACTTCATCGCCACGATGGCGGACACTTCCCGCATGACGCCTGCCCAATTTCAAGCCCATCATGTCGGCATTGTGTATCTGGGGGGACACCTTGGTATTCAGCCTCCACCGCCTCCCTCGGGAAATGATTTGTCGGCCGAGTAGTTTTTATAATTTCTATAAAATTGTATTTTAAATTATGTCTTTTTTTATTTATTTTGCCACGAATTTAATTATGTATTTTTTTTAGGATTTTAAGTTGTAATTTTATTTTATTTAATGAAGTGTGTTTTTATTAATTGAATTTATTGGAAATAAAAATAAAAAATGAAATTGAATGAATAGTTAAGGGATGAGATGGTTAAGAGACGGATAAGAGATGGAGGGTTGCAGGTTATGTCTCTTAATTAAGAGATGGAGTGAAAAGTACAATAGAGCTCATGAATAGTTAAGAGATGAGACGGTTAAGAGATGGATAAGAGACAACGTTGCGGATGACATAACCATCCATAACACACCGAATAAGATGCAAATAGCAAGTATTAATTAAAATCTTCACTAATTCAAAATGAATAGGACCATCATCTAACAAGATGCTGGAATATTAATTCTATCTATTCCCGATAATTTTTAAGTATTAACATATAATATTGCAATTTCTAGGAACTAGTTAATTATTCGAGCACATACGAAATTTTTTTATACTCTATTAATTAATTAAATCATTTTTTTATGGTTTGGGATTATGTGTTGCGCTGTTTATCCCGCGCAATGCATTCAGCGATGCAAATGTTTTAGTACTGTTTAATTTCTAAACAAAGAACTTTTTGTTTTCAATTGTGTAGATTCACAAGTAATTTCACCACCAAATCCATTATTTATATTTGTCGTGGGAAATGACAGCCTAATAAAGCTAAAAGCTCCGGTTAATGGAGTATCGTGGGGATGAGAGAAATTCATTTTTGACTTTATTGAATAAAAAGTTGAAATTCATGGCAACTTTTTGTCTTAGAATAAATGTATACTTATTCGGAAAATTGAGTACGTTGAGTACAAATGCAATTATAATCGCCTTTATGAAAAAATCAGCCAGCAAGTTGAAATATATTACAATATATAGTTTCTCTAATATGTTTAAGGTTATAGATCTTTCGATTGGTACCTATTGTATATTTTACATCACTTTTATAAATTTACTTAATCTTTAAAAATAGAATGACTCAACACGAAAAGCATTCGTTTCTATAAATTAAAATATAGTAAAACTCAATATTTGTATTGATCTACCATGTCATCGTTTCATTAACATTGTTCTCGTTTAGTTTACGTTTTTATGATATTTTTTAAAAATCATCATTGACAAAATTAATTTAACAAATATAATAATATAAATTTTGACTCCTTCTTTTATTTAATTTTTTAAAGTTATAGAGAAAATGGACAAATTGAATTTAATTTTTTATGCAACTTGTAAAATTAATATTATCAATAAAAAATTTAAGGTATTAGAATCAAAATTAATTGGATAAATTGAAAAAATAAAATTAACGTGAACTAAATAATAATGATAATCATAAATAATGTTTTTGTATCATACTACCCATTATATATTTATGGGCCAACATTTTCGTAGGTACATAAAGCTCTAATCCGACAAGTTTTGAATATAGAATCCGGTCATAATATATTGTTGTTGAAAAATATATGAGCAGTAAAATATGTATGTTACAGAATAAAATTCGTCAAAGAGATCAGATCGCATCTTGGTATATGCTTGTCGTTTTAGCATACAGTACATAATACATATGAATAAATTATAGTACTCCTAGTCCTAGTACAATAATTTAACTCACTATAGAGTATAGACGAACACTCACTCCTCTCACATCACATGTACGTATCTTCAAATTCAAAAAAAAGAGACAAAAAGTAGCATTGCCTCCTCCCTTTAATTTCTCTCATCTCTCCTGTTTGTGGATCAATTTGTATTTCTTGCGATGTTCTTTAAGCTTTTTCTTTGATACAGTACTCAAATCTCTTGCAAAAACACACTATTATTTCATAACATTACAAAAAAAAAACACAACAAAAATTAAGTAAGCATAATGAAATTCAGGATTACATAATAATGAAATAGTAGTAGTAGGGTAGTAATGAAGCAAACATAAATTAATGATGCATGGATGGATCAATTGAGTTTGAGTGGATAGTCATGTATGCAATCCTCCCACGGTCCATTTTTGGGGGGTTGAACATTGTTGAGCGCAACCCACACAGCACTATTGCATTTGAATCCACTCCCAAACGCAATCTGCCACACTCTGTTCCCCTTCCTCATCCTCCCCTTCGCCTCCACGTACGCCAGCTCGTACCAAATCGAGCTGGACGACGTGTTGCCAAACCTGTGGAGCGTCATCCTCGACGCCTCCACATCCACTGGCAACAGCTGGAGGTTCGCCTCCAGCTCATCGATCACCGCCCTCCCTCCCGCGTGGATGCAAAAGTGCTCGAACGCCATCTTGAAATCCGGGATGTAAGGCTTCATATTCTTCCTCCCAAACACCTTCTTCATCACCAGCGTCGCGAAGAACAGCAGCTGCTCGCTCACCGGCAGCACCAGCGGCCCCAGCGTCGTGATGTTCGTCTTCAGCGCCCCTCCCGCGATCGCCATCAGATCCTTCGACAACGATATCCCCGTCTTCCCCTCCTCGTCCTCCTCCTGGTACACGCACCGGAACGCCTTGTCGTCCGCCCCTTTATGCGTCCGCACCACGTGGACGAGCTCGTATTTCGATCTCCTTTTATCAGAAGATTTATTCGAGAGGAGGATCGCCGCGCCGCCGACTCTGAACAGGCAGTTGGCAATCAGCATCGATTTCTTCACGCCGTGGTAGGAATTCTGAGTGATGTTCTCCGTGCTCACAACGACGGCGTATGTGCTCCGGTGGAGCTGGAGCATGTCTTTGGCGAGATCGACGGAGATCACGCCCGCGCTGCATCCCATCCCGCCTAAATTGAAGGTCTTAATGTTGCCCCTGAGCTTGTATTTGTTGACGATGACAGCGGAGAGCGACGGAGTGGGGTTGAAAAGGCTGGAGTTCACGACGAGGATGCCGATGTCCTTGGGGTTGATTTTGGTGTTGGCTAACAAGGAATCGAAGGCGCCGAAGATGGCCTGCTCTGTTTCTTCCCTGGCGGCCTTCATGGTGGGGGAGGGAGGGATCATGAGGATGGCCTCGGGGAGATGCGTGCGGTCGCCGAGGCCGGATTTCTCTAAGATTTTGCGCTGGAACTCGACGGAGGAGTCGTCGTAGGAGCCGGAGAGGCGGAGGCGGTCGACGAAGGAGTGGAGGGGGAGGCTGTGGTCGTCGCGGGGGCGGTAGCAGGAGTAGTCGAGGAGGAAGACGGGGCGGGGGCGGGTGAGGAGGTAGAAGGAGGAGGCGAAGGCGGCGAGCATGGAGGCGGAGATGACGGAGACGAGGTGGAACTGGAGGTGGGCCCAGAGGAGGCGGAGGTCGTCGGGGGTGAGCTGGAGGAGGACGAGGATCATGAGAGGGGCGATGCAGAGGGTGAGGAGGTGGGATGTCAGGTAGTGGTACCCGAGTTTCACGTATTTCAGCTTCACGCTTTGGAGGAAGTCAGGGAGGCGGTAGGTGTGCTCGCGTTCGGCTGAATTCACCTTCACTCCTTCCATTTTGAGTGGGGAAATTGGATGTGAAGTGAAGATGGGTAGAGAGAGTAGTATAAATGTATAATGTTGTTGTTATTAACGAGGTAAATTAGAGGTTTGTTGCCTTTGGGAAACAGTTTTATAATCTAATTTGGTAATGCATTGCAGAAAGCATATGCTTTCTCACGTGATCCGTCGTGATTCATTATTAAAATATTTTATAATTTTTTATTATAACTTATTAGTTCATATTTAAATATAATTTCATTTTATATTTATGGGGATGTATAAATATATTTTATCTTTGATTACATTTCAAATATTAGTGTTCGGTTAGTGGACTTAGTTTGATTGAACCCGAGTTTTAAAAAATGTAATGAAAAGTGTATAAAAAAATAGTGGGAAATAAGTCCTACTTTTATATAATATTTATTTTATAATAAAATATAAGAGAGATCAAATTAGTGGAATGTGAGATATATTACCAAAAAAAAATGAGACATTTATTGGTAAACCAGTGAAAATGACAAAATGAGACGATTATTGGTAGATGGAAGGAGTATATAATTTTGAAAAGCGCCAAATTTAATACAAGATATTGATTAGGATTTATTCACTTCGTCCAATAAATTTTGTCAAAAATATAATGTTAAGTAGTTGAAAAAGTCACTAGAATGTAGATTCTACTTTTATATACTCCCTCCGTTCCATTAAATATGAAACATTTGGTTTTCGGTACTGGATTTTGTGTAGTGTTGTTTTGTTAGTTAATGAATAAAAAGTAAAGGAAGAGAAAGAAGAAAAAGTAGAGAGATTGTTATTTTTATTTTTAACAAGACAATCCAAAGAGAAAAATATTTCATTTTTAATGGGACATGAGGAGTATTAGCAGTGTACTAATAAAATGTGAGTATAAATGAGTTAATGGAATATGAGGTTCACTACCAAAATGGAAAAAAATGAAATGTGACAAATTTTGTGGACGATAGAAATGGAAAAATATGACAAACTTTCTGGGATAGTGGAATTATATTGTAATACTCTCTTTATTTGGTAGAATATGATATGCTTATTGAATGACACGGGATTTTAGAAGATGCTTATAATGTGTTAAACGAAGAGAATAATGATTAAATATGTTAATGTCTAGGGAAAAAAGATAATTAAAATTATAATTGAAAATTTGAGGATCCATTTTAAAAAAATAATAGTGGGATAAAAAGTGTAATGTTTTGTGTCGGTGGAATGGACTGTTTTTCCAATTACAGCTTATTAAAGTAGCGAAGGATGTAAGTATAATGGAACACAAAGAAAAACTGTGGGACATAATCATGATGATAAAATAAAACATTTTGGTTGATTCAATGGCCGATCAAAAATCTATTTTCCTACTTGATTTGATGAATTAGTACTACTACAACATAAAAATAGAAATGATAATTTAGTGACTACTTTTCATATGACTTATTCACGTTGTATTTAATTCATTTTCATACAGTATCACAATTTATCCATTGGTAAGTTAGAAAAGTGATATTCCTATGGGAGCGGATATTGGGCCGAGAAGCCCATATATGATTTGTTTTGTTTTTTTGTATTTTTTACACCTGAAAATAACAAAAAGAAAAAAAAAGAATTCCGTTTGCTCATTGCGTTTTGCATTCCATTTTCAAAACTCGAACTGAAATTGGTACCTACCAAAAAAGCAAAAGATGGATTCTACTGCTAACAATCAAGAATTCAAGGTGTTTTAACTGATATTTCTGTGTTCCTCATTTGAATGAAACTGGAAAAATGCAAATTTGTGAATGTTTGATGTTGCGTCGCAGATAATCTTGGGCTCATCTTCTGTTGCCCGCAAAAAGATTATGGCTGATATGGGTTTCAAATTCACTACCATGGTATATTAGAATTTTTCGAGCTTTACCTTCAATTCAATTTAGTTTCATTTAGTTTTTATAATTGGTGTGTGTAGTCTGCAGACATAGATGAAAAGGCGATTCGCAAAGAAAAGACCGAAGATTTGGTTATGGCTCTTGCAGAGGCAAAGGTGCTCTCTGTTTCCATTCATTTTGTTTAATTAATTACTAATAAGACTGGTATAGCTTCTGGAGAAATAGTATAATTTGTGTGTTTGCTTTAGTAGGGATTTATTTATGCCCTTTTCATCTTTTAGATTGTGATGAGTGGGTTCAGATGAAAATTGTGTGTATAATTTTGTGCCTCAGGCAGATGCTATAATAGGTAAACTGGAGAATCTTGGGAATGAAGAGAAGGATTCTAAGCCTACAGTTGTAATATCTGCTGATACTGTATGTCTTTCATTTCCCCTGTGAATCTATGCTCTCCATTTCATTGTATTGTTTGCGTGTCTAAGTATTAACCCGAACCCTCCAATTAAACTCTTCTAATCTCTCTTTAATGTACATAATCTGGCAAGTGCCAGAAAGCTTCTGAGTGCTGTTTGTTTTAGGTCGTTTCATTTTAAGCTTATGGGCTTAACTCTAATTTTTCATTAGGTAGAAAATGTCCAACCAAAGCTTCATGGGAAAGACGAGGCAGAACCTACATTGCTAATCACCTGTGACCAAGTATAACACATTTCCTTGATTCAACTTATATAAGTTTTTGGACATGTTTATCAAGTGTTCTCATTCTACATTCTCCGATTCTAATAAATAATTTTAGAAGCCTTTCCCCTGGTTTGAAATTAACCATCTTAGGTTGTGCACTTGTGCTGCTAAACCACTGTTCAGCTCTGTGATTTGAGCTTATAGTTGGAAGTACTTATTTCAGTTATAGGCATTCGACTTAACTTACCTGGAAAGTGGTTTAAATTTTTGATCCTACAAACATTTAGGTGTTAAAACCAGTAAACCACACATGTGTACATCCAATTTAATTCTGAGGTTTTTCAATTGTCCATTTACTTGAGTTTTACTGTAAAGTAAAGTAGCTGGCTATCTTCAACCTGTTGAGTAAAATTTACCCTCACACCTGTTGATTCTAACTCCTTGTAACTCATTGTGGAATCCCATAATCTTGAATATCCCAGCTTCCATCTCTAAGTTAATTAAACCTATGTGTTTGGTTATGGTGTGCTAGGCTACAGAAAAATCTCTTAATCTTCATATTCATCCCTGACTCTATCTTAGAAGAACAACTTCTAGATTTTTTTTCCATAAGGTGAAAATTAGTACCCAATCACTCATGTAAGTTGATTATGATTATTTGGCATGAGATACCTACCAGTATCTTCTGAGCGCTTAATTCAATGTTTTAGATATATAGATTGCTATTACACCATGTTTTCTTTTGTCTCACTATATTCCTATAACAATATGGAGGTTGTGGTGTATGAAGGCATGATAAGGGAGAAACCTTCTAGCAAAGAGGAGGCACGTCAATTCATAAAAGGTTTAATGATATCATATACTCATCCTTGAATCCATCCTCTGTAAAATAGTAGTTTGCCACTCACATTGCCTTGCATATTTGTGTCGTAGGCTATTCTGGTGGGCATGCTGCCACAGTGAGTTCTGTTCTTGTAACAAACCTTAGCAATGGATCAAGGAAAGGGGGATGGGACAAAGTTGAGGTAATTTTGACTTAGGCTTCTTAATTTCATATTTCTGTAGTTTGTGACCTACGGATATGCTTGATAAATTACATTCTAAGCTGATAACGTAATTTTGTGGTTCACATAACATGCTATTACATGAGGAAGAAAACACACTTTAGAACACCCTATTTGTTATGAAGCTCTAATAATATGGAGACGTATAGGAGAAAGCAATAAACCGTATATTCACAGCAACAGAGTCTCCCCATATATAGGGAATGAAAAGCGAGGATTCCTACCAGAGAACCAGGTCAAATAGAGTCCTAAAATAACAATAGATAGATAAGTAAAACCTAGATACAAATATGATCAACAGCATTTATAATGTTTAGCGGGTATAAAACTTGGCGCGCTCTTGACGAAGCATCAATTCGAAATTAGTTCAATACCTGCTTTTTTTATGTTTGTAGTCTCTTCTTGTTAACATAAATTTAGTAGTCACCTTTCTTAATGCTCAATATGAGATGATCTGTCAAGGTGATCTGAATAGTCATACGGAAGTGTGTTAGTCACTTGGGAAACTATTATGACGTCATTAAGCATAGTGATTAGTGAGATTTTTGGAGATTATGTTATGGTGAAGTTCTTAATTGTTTGCTTAGTTTCCATAATCTGCACTACATACCAAGTTTTTGCAGAGAATGCATGTCTCCCTTTTGTTATTACCTGGTCAATATGTCAAGTGCAAGCTTCATGTTGTGGATAAAAATGCAACCTCTTTTGGTTTGAAGATAACTCTGGTTTTAAATATGAGAAGTGGTACTCATGATGTATGATATATTAGAAACTTTTTGTCTTATTGCTGATTGATTTCCATGAAAGTGCTACACCATGATGAGTAATTTGACTTGTGCAGATTCATTTCCATGATATACCGGAAGAAGTCATAGAAAAACTGGTATGTTGTTTAAACATATACCATTGTAGCTTGCCTTATGTATACGGTTACCAATGTTTGTTCTGTTTATAGATAGAAGAAGCGCTTGTGCTCAACGTAGCAGGAGGGCTGATTATTGAACATCCTCTGGTTGCACCATACGTTAAAGAAGTGGTCAGTACATCCTAATTTTTGACTTACTTCCCTAAGATAATGTTAATTGGAGCGACAAGCTAGTTCAAAATATATGTTAAAAGATGGATTTTAAAATATTTGCAGAATTTCATTCAATGTTTATAGAAGTGCCACACATTGCAGATTTTACATGTAATCTTGTGTCTCAGTGACTTGTTAAACAATTGAATCACTCAATTTTGAATTTTTAATATGGCAGGTGGGTGGAACGGATAGTGTAATGGGACTCCCAAAAGATCTTACAAGAAGATTAATGAAGGAGGTTCTGTGAATTGACTTCATTGCAGCATGAGGCATTAGTGACATTGCTGAGCTCTAAACATAAGGTTTCCTAGATTGTGAGGAATCTTATATTGCAATTTATTATCTTCGTGACTCTGAATATGTTCCATGAACATGTTTCAAGTACGTGGAAGTGCTAATTAACCAATTTTCATGCTCTATGCTGCTGGAGTAGTGTTGTAGTATTTCGTATTTCGTCGTGGGTAATTGGCACGTTATATAAAGTTGATTTCTTTCAACCATTTTTAAATTTGAAGGAACTACCAGATTTTGTCCATAAGAAATGGCAGTTCTGTATGAAACGATTTTGCATCAACGTAGAGATTTATTTATCTCTAAAATGAGTGTACGAAAAGCTAAAAAGAAGCACGTAGATTACGATGCATACAAATGATACAAAGTAGAGTGAAATATAGTAGGAAGGAAAAGAAGAAGGCAAATTAGAAAATAAACATATGTAAGCTAAGTAAGAGAGATGAATCAAGATTTGTAAGGATTGGTGGTGGTGTTGTAATTAGGAAGAGGGACCTTGCCGGTTTCAATGCGGTTGATATCTTGAACAAGCTTCTGGTAATGGCGTTTCACCTCTTCGACGCTCTTCCCGCCCACCGCCTCAGCTACATTCTGCCACCACTCGGCCGTGCCCTTGCCGTAGCTTGCCAATGCATCCTCAAACACCTTGTTCTCCCACGCCGTCCACTTCGAGTTTGAGCTCATTTTTTCTCTCTATCTTTCTTCAATGCATATCACTCACTACCCACCTCTCTTATATAGTGGCTGTGTGCTGCTCTACTAGGCTTTGCTTTTTTGGTAAATGCAACCTTGTTTCTATTGATAGAGTCGAGAGAGAGTTTTGGGATAGGTGGGGATCGGATTCTCTCTATTCTTATATTTTCGCGCATTACTTGGGTGCATGTAAAACCGAATTTACTACTTTAATTTATGACGTCTCTACATTTATATACTACTACGGATTAAGGCCGACCGAAAGTCTCCCAACGGGTGACGGGGTTTGAACCAGTGACCTCAAGGTATTGCTTCGCACTGTCAACTACGCTACGACCCGTTGGTTACTACTAGTAGGAGTATAATTTATGTTAGCATTGGAATGTTTAAAGTCATGTACAACATATTAAAATTTTGGTGCTAGCTAGCATAATTTTAAGAGTAAAGATCAAAATTGGCCCTGAATATATGCTCATTTTATGATTTTGGTCCTAGACTTTATCTTTTGAATTTTTTGATATGCAAATTTCAAATCGGATCACAATTGGTCATCCGTTAACAATTCTGTTAATATTTAACAGTCAGCGATTTTAATTAAAATTTTGACCAACTTAAGCAATTTTTAATGGGATTACCAACTCCTAATCATAACCTTAATTATTTTAAGGATATATCATTTAAAATACCAAAATACGAGAATTAAAAAAGAAAATAAAGAGTAAGAAATAATTTTACAACAAACAGATAATTTTTGAACAAAAACGAAAGGTCACGCTCTCTCACTTCGACGGCGCCGTTGTTCTCTGAGCGGCGAGCGGCGCGACGAAAGCTGAGCTAGTTTATCGGCAGAAGGAAGAAACTCTAGATGGAGAAGGAGAACGATAAGTCGACGGAGAAGGAGAACGAGAAGGGGAAGGGGAAGGGGAAGGGGAAGAGCACCCGCCTCTCAAAATCGAATCCGACTGAGAATCGACCTCAAGCACCGTCTCCTACTAAGAATCGACCGCAATCACCATCTCCAACTCAAATTCCACCACCTGCCTCTCAAAATCTACCGCGACCACCACCTCTGACTGAAATTCCACCGCTTCCAAGGCGTAATGTATGGGCCCCGACCGCTTATCGTTGTGCCTCCTCCTGTGCATCTGCAGGTTCTGATCCCTCTGGAACCCTTGGTTGCAGATCTCGCACACGTACCGATCCGACTCCAGCAACGTCTTTGGCGACAACGACACCACCTCCGCATCCGGATCTGCTAGTTTCAATTAATTTTTGGAAATAATTACATATATGTATAAATTAAATTAAAAATAAATAAATACCTGGGGTTCCGGCGGGGTGGCGCTTGCGTTTGGTGGCGGCGGCGGTGTGGCAGTAGGAGAAAGGGGGCTCCGGTGCGGCGGAGGGATCAATGTTGGTGAGCATTACCAGGATTAATTAAGGAGATGATTGATTAATTAAATTGGGCCGTATATTTCATTTTTGTTTTTTATAATATTTGTTTTATATTTTAAATGAAAATTTATTAAAATAATTAAGGATATAATTAGGGTGTAAGTAATCATAATTAACAGCTTTAATTGGTTAAAATTGTGATTAAAATCGCTAGATGTTAAATATTAACGGAATTGTTAACGGAAGACCAATTGTGATCCGATTTAAAATGTACATGACTAAAAAATTCAAAAGATAAAGTCTAAGACCAAAATCGTAAAATGGATATATGTTCAGGACCAATTTTGGCCTTTACTCTAATTTTAACTTAGAGTTGAATTTGAATTTAGGTCAATTTTGATAAAAAAAAATAAAGTTTTTTTTAACTATAACTATGAAGCTAATTAATCACTATTTTAAGATTTTTTTTAATTTCTTATACTCCAAGATAATAGTAAAAAGGGGTGAATTAATACCGAAATGTATTATACTACCTCTTTTACCCAAAATGGTGAACGACACGGTTGATGTAAAATTGGTAAAATAAGAGAGATAGAGAGAAAAATAAGTTGAAGTATTATTAGTGAAAAATGAGACATACCTTGTTAGAAAGAATTTCATAATTATATAGAGATCAATTTTGATGGACAGTCTAAATAGGAAAAATATAACTATTTTTCATGGACAAAGGTAGTAGCTAATTAATCACTATGATGGTTTTTTATGTTTCGACAATGGGCGCTGCATCTTTATATTATAGTGGTTTTTTTTTAATAGTTATTATTCTGTTAGAGATAAGTTTACGGAGTATTATACTATTAGAGTTGATTTGCTTTAGGAATCTAGTATTTATTTTCAAAGTTTTATTCAAGTTGGTCTTTTATCGAGTCTTATAAAAAAGGATTTACTCCCTATTTTGTAGTATTCACAAATAAAATTTGGTTCATCTATACAACATAACCTATTACCACAAACGAATATGTGTTTGTTAATAACTTAATACATATAGACTTTTGCATTTGAGAAATTGTTTATTTCGTACACATGGAAAGTAGCAGTCGTGAAAAAAAAACTAGTCAGTTCACTAAAATCTAAGTTCGACTTTGTTAACTTATGATTAATGAATAACACGTGTTTCTTCGAGTTTCGCCCTTACTTGAGTTTCATGTGTCCGTACCATGCAAGTACAAGCATTATCTTGTAAAGTGAAATCAATGTCTCCATCTTTATATATTTATATTGCTTTTCTTTAGGGAGTTTTGTTGCATTACTAAACATTTTATTTATTCAGGGGATAGAGGTAAAATGAGATTTCATTTTGTTACAACACAAATAGGTCTGATTAATTGACTTTAAAAAATCTGTTCAAATTTGATTGTCGTCATCACATTGCACTTTTTCATATGTTTCTTTTAACTTTATGATCTACTCCATCTCAAGATAATCAAAAAATGAAATTAACAAATGAAAAGCCACATTTTAGTGGACCCTTGCATTTGAAGTTTTTGCCGAAAGTAAAAATTTATCATATCTATATCTATATCCCCTCCACATACATAGTTGATTTTAATTTCTAATTAATCAGATCTATAATCAGCGATGTTTTTACTTGATAAACACAAAACAATTTATTTTGCATGGAACCCTGAGCTTAATCTTGAACACTCACAAACATAGCTATATTTATAATCACTATCACTTTTACCAAAGAAGTTTGTACCAACACATGTTTAAATCATGTTGTTCAACATCAAAGTGCGTGTATCTCTGTGTTTGTGACATATATTCTCTTGGATTGCACTGCCTAACATTGATAGATGAAATAATGATCATTAATAATCTCACACTATTCTTATTAATTAAAGTGGTATTGGCCTTTAATTCACGAAACTTTCCCAAATTTTTTTAGTAGAATGAACTTTAAACTTGAAATATAATATCACGAACTTAAATAGTTATTGAATTTTTTCGCTGGCAACAGAATCGGACTACATTAAAATAAGAAGAATAATTAACCATATCTGTGTTTTAGGGACTTAATAACATCATGACTATCATTTTTCGGTGGTAATCATATCTACTGTGATGTGATGACAAATGAGATGTAGCCGGACTTTGTCGACGATGGAAAAATTCAACAACTATTTAAGTTTATGATATTATTATATGTCAAGTTTTAATTAAGTTCGTGGAAAAATAGTTTTTTGGAAAATTTCGTGATATTATTAGGCAATTCCTCTTAATTAAAATATGAAGTATCCATCCGTAGGAAAATGAAATAAAGTATGAATAAAATATATGATTCTTTATGGTAAAAGATGATCCAGATATATATGGAATCCTTATCATCCACATTGGCATCCAGTAAAAATCAATCTTTGATGGATTATTTGGGAGTTCACTTTCATAACCTTTAGACCAACTTTGTGGAAGAGATGCAATTTAGAGATAGAATCCCCATTGATTCTTCATCCACAGATTCAATCTTGATAAGAATAGGTAGTACCAAAATATACGACCAGATTTTTGAATGTAACAGCCAGTATATATATTGATGCAAAATGCCTTTTAGGTGGTTGCATTAATTTATGCAATTGTGATTGATTAGACACACCACGTGACAATGTTTTGGTTCAACAAAATTTTATTCCAGTCACATTGTTGGCTAGCAATAATTCAGGTAGCAAATACTATGATAGAGACTTTAAATGAAGTCACTCTTGTTAGATGTGAAAATCTATCAAGTTTGAAGATCATCATAAGGAGTGTGATCGAGTGGCATGAGACTCATCCATCCTTAACTAAATGGTCAGGGGATCGATCCCTGCCTTTGGGTATGGAGCAGCTTTAAATCATTGGACCAGCTGTCCCATTCTTTGAGGTGCCTACAAATCAGGGCATGGAATAGTCACTGGCCACCCGATGGATACCTTGTTAATTATCAAAAAAAAGAGAGAGAGAAGATCATCATAACTGTAATCAAATTGATTAAAAAATTCAAACTAAACTGAGAAAATAATTTGTGATTTTTCTCTAATTTCCCAATTGCCAGCTTTACAACAATGCTTGATGTGATACCAACTTTGGTTGGAATCTTTGTGAAAAATATGTAATATGCTTCGAGATACAGAATTCTACTGATCATGCATAGATCCCTTATATTTCTATTTCTCCGTATCTTTAATTTATTTATTATGACTATATATATTCTTAGTTAATATTTTTAACGTTTAACAAGTGAAAGAAATTAATTAATTTTTAAGATCCTTTAATTAATAATTTTACTCATGTGTATATATAGGGCATGAATAGATATGCATCATGGATTGGACTACTATTAATATAAATCTACTACTACATATTCAAAGCAAATTTTTCAGATTGTTATATTTGATCATATCTAAGTGAAAGGAAAGATTCACTTTGTTGGAACTCATAATAATTGCAGACTAATTAGAAGAATCCAGATTTCAGGCTTCCTATTAGTATTATGAAAGCAAATTTTAAGATCAGACTTGGACATTGAACAGATTGATTCTACCTTGCAATAATTTTGGAAGAATTCTTTAGCTATCAATTTGTTTTGACGGAATATGAATGAGATAGAGAATATAGATGCATGTTGTCACAACCAACTTGACATAAATTCCATTTCATCTCATTAAATTGTATGGCTGTAGTCTTTTCACATGAGATTATACTACAATAAGATTGGAGTTGGGAGATATGAATTCATACAAGAATATTACAGTCTGTTGATGTTACATGTATATATGCTCCAACTTTGGAACCCAGCAAATTTTCGAGGACGCCCAATCAAAAATTAAGGGCATCTTTGTGTCATTTTCCCATGAATGACCGAGCTTGTTATATTGGCAATGGCGTCTGATTCTTCTTTATTTATAATGGTTTCGATTTGTTTAATTGCAAATAAACTCACACGATTTGATATATGTAATTGAGACATGGTGTTGTAACTAAGGTCGAAATTGCATTGGTGATTGAGTATGTATTCATTGTATTGGTGATTTCTCCAATCATAATCTAGCCAAAATAACAGCAGGCTATGTAGGTAACCATATCTAGTTGCATAAATATTACCTGGATTATCACAAATGTAATGTTGTGAACAATTCCAACAGTATTAAATATCAAAGTGAATAGCAAAACTAGCTAGTATTCTGTAATTTCAAACTAACCTACAATAACCACCAAAGCAAAAGACCGTTTTAGGGTTTGCATGAGATCGAAAAGAGTCTTAATCGATTGTAGCTACACAAATATGAAAATACAAGATTGGCCTTTCTGAGTATTGCATATCTTACCAGTCACTCCTGTACAGCATTAAGGTCGTCAAAAGTGGTTGCACTCTCATGGAAGACCTCAGCTGGCGACTCAGGTGGAATTTCATCTCCTGACATGCTACCTGTCTTGCTTGGTTTGTACTTTCTGAGCAATCTATCTTTGTTTTCTGTCCACCATTCTTCTGCCTGTTGCCCAGAGAATTTTCGCTTACTGTGATAAATTTACAAACATTAGTGATGCTTCTACACACATATTGAGATTACTTGCACATTAGTGTTCATAATGACATAACAACCTACCTTACCCAGCAGATTATCCAGTTTAATTATTTGTTTGCATCTACCATACAGAAGATGCTGGAGCAAAGAATGGAATGTAAATGAATGGGAATGACAAAGTTCAGCTTGTTGAAAATGGAAAAAATGCATTTAGGTATAATAACAATACTAAAAATGCTACTTATAATTCTTTCAGTAGGAATTGCATTATTTAGAATCCTTGGCAAATAAAATCATATAGAATAAAAGTTTTCCTAGTTGGGAGACGATTGATTTAGTTAACGTGCTATAATATGTTAAGATCATCGTAGCTCAAGAACATCAAGGTTTACATCGAAGTTAAATTATGCATGGTGATATATTGGTAATATAACCAAACATCTACACTTCCAAAGCATATTTATTAATTAGGGGCCGTTTCATTGGGGAAATAAGAAAAATCAAAGGGATCCATGCATCCTTCTTCTCCCACCACCCTCCGCCACACTGTTGCCACCGCCCACAACCTTCCCGACCTCCTCCACCACTGTTGCCACCACCCACAATTAAAGTGGATTCTCGCGTCTTGAACCACGTAGTCGAAAGGGGAATCAGAGGGAACTCAATTGCCTTATCTGATGATGAACCAAACAAACAAATCTTTTTATTTCCCTTTGTTAATTTCCTTACCTTACTTAGTCCTTTTCCTTTCCTTAGGTTGAACCGAGATCACTTAACTTGGAACCCTTGTTCAATTATTTCAAAGATATATTTGCTTGACAATCTTTTATATTCACACAGAAATTATTGCATGAAGTTAATCATATTTAGTTATAAGTATTGATGATTATGGTAAAAGTAAAACTGGATTTAGTCTCCTTTTTTCAGATAACATTTCATTATCTATTAAAAAAAGATATGCTCCAAATTCCTTAATAAAAAAGGCAGATTATGCATCTTTTGTAGGATATTTGATGGGACTGTAGTATAACTAAGTTAGAGAAGCGCACACATTAACAAATTAATGTAATAAGTAGTATATTTTAATTTTATAGTAACCATAGGCATATCGTGATATTTTTCTTGATTTTTATTAACGAACACAATCAACTTTATCTTCTTTAGAAATGATACTAACTATTGTTCATGTGAAGTATTGACACCTATTCCACAAGCTACCAGTGACTTAGCATTCATTTATGAAAGCAATGCCTTTTGTTGTAAAATTGAATTATACAGACATTGCATTGAAAGTTCATCTAAACAGAGAAGATCACAATATAGCAAAAAAAAAAGTTCTGCCACATACTGCTCTAAGTCGCCAAAAATTCAGGAAAATGAGGTTACTGAAATATTCGTTCATGTTGGGGAGTTTGGGCAAATGGATGCAGTTATGATATGATTTTCAAAGTTTTAAAATGATAATAACTGAAGAAGCTTGAGATAGTCTGACGTATACCTGAATTTAATCCTTTTAAAGCACTTGGTTCCATTTGGTAGCAGATGGAGTGTCACATAAACACCTGGTTCAAACTGCTCGATTACTTCTCTTTGTGCCTTAGCACTTGCAGTTTCGGGCGTACCAGGGACGCCTTCGACTCTTGATTGAGTATTTCTAATAGATGAGCCACTATTATCAACTGAAGCTTCGTAAATATTCTGGGTATTCAATTCGCGTGTTGGTTCAGGTGGCCTCAGAGAACTACCTTCAGATGCTAGAGCCCCGCTTATATGCAGAAGAGATTCAACTTGAGCTTGCACTAATTTGAAGGAATCACTCTCAGATATCTCAGGAGGTATTTTCTCCTTAATTTCTTTCACCTAGAAAGCAGGAGCAAGTACGACAGATCCTATTAGCTTCTGTACTAAAATAACATGTTTATGTTATTATACCTACTTCACTTAAAATTTTCATGTTTCTTGGGAGCATCAATTGGAATAAATTAAAAAAAAAACTAGTGCTCTAGGAAAATATATACGCACAAAGAAAGAAACAACCCATGTAATAGTTTTAGTGGGAATTATTTATCCAACTGATAAAACAATGTTTAAAGTGTTAGTAAATGTTAATGTTCAAGTCATCTCAATGATAAATTGGCATGATAAATTCAATGGGGGTGCAAATTTATATGAATAAACATTTCAACAATTTAAATTAACCACTGAACAAATATGGCTGAAGAAGTGAGAAAATAGGATTACTTTTTGTGAGATGGCCTTGACATTTTGCACTGCTTGATAACATTTGGAAGACCCAGCAGCAGCCAGATAAGTAGTTTCTTGGGCAGCTTTCTTCAACTTCTGAATTTCTGCATCTTGGGATTCATTTTTCTGTTTTAAACTCTTAACCTAACTTCGAAAATTAATAATCAGCAATCTGTTGCAATAAGTGAGTTTTAAGGATAAGATTAAGCTTATTGACAAGGGATGCGTACTTGGTTATGCAGTTTGGAAACTTGTTGGGTCAGTATTTCGTTTGCAACCTGTAAACTATCTAAGGCAGCCATTGACATTGCAGAATTAGCTTGTGACTGTGGAGAAACAGGTCTTGAGTATGGCTGAGGTTGCGGTGAGGCCTGCTGAGGATATGGAGCTGTTGGATATGGAGCTGTTGTGGTAACAGGCTTTAGAGCACGTTGCAGAACAGTAAAGGAGCTTGGGAAAGAAACATCCCTTAGCTGCAAACGTGACGGAACTTGGGAAGGACTTGTTCCACGTATCCCGGACTTAAACTCAAGGTACCTTACTGGGTCCACTCTGCTGCCGAGAAGTACTTGTGAAGTTTTTCCTACTCCCCTATCTATCGGCTGAGAAATTCCTGGTGCTCTCTGAGTTACACTGGCTCCACTTTTAGTATCAGCACCCTTTTTAAGTTTAAGATAGCAGGACTCACATACTCGGTGTGGTTTACCTGGAGTTGGAGCAAGTGCTGCTCTCAACGACTTTTTCGAAAGGCAACCATGACAGTGCACCAGGCCACAGTTAAAACAGTCATGCCGCTTTCGAGTAAAACCAAATGGCTGCTTACAAGCAGTACACAAGGATTGATCTGGACCGGCGACCCACTTATGGATGCATATGCTTGCTGTGTAGTTTGAACCACACACAACGCTCTTCACATGTGTATCTCTGAGAGCTTCAACCATTGTTGGAACATTGCGATCTTCCAGATCCCCATGTCCCAGCCTACCATTGGCTCCTTTCCCCCACGTGAATACTTCATTTCTTCCAGTAAGAACAGCAACATGATGTGTACCACATGATATCTGTTCAACAAACTGTCCCACTAATGCATCTTGTACCAGTCTAGGCCGCTTTCCATCTGATTGTGGATCACCGAGCTGACCATATTCAGTACTTCCCATAGTGAAAACATGGCCTGATGTAGTAAGGGCAACAGTTATGTTATGTCCGCATGCTAGCTGCTGGATGTTGTAATCAATAATATCAGAAACACGAGTTGGAACAAGATAAGTATCCTTGTTCCCATGACCCAGTCGATTTTTATCACCATCACCCCAGGTGAACAACTTTCTTGAGGAAGTGATGCCTCCAGGATGGGTTGAAACTTCTATAATAGCAGCAGTGTGCCACGCTCCACACGAAATGGAAACCGCTTTCAAACCTCTCAGTGCTTGGACCTCTTTTGGATATGCAACACTTTCATGATCACCGTGACCCAAAGCTCCAAATGTACCATCCCCAAAAGTGAACAAATTTCCAGTGGAAGTCACCACTGCTGAATGCCAGGTTCCACAAGCAACTGATGTAACATGGAGGCTCTCCAGAGATCCAGAAACTCTTTTTGGTATCCAGTGGCTACAGTTTTTACCATGACCCAGAAGACCCACATTATGGGTACCATCACCCCATGTGTATAAGTCACCTGACGTAGATAGTGCAGATGTATGGAACTCACCACATGCAACAAACTCAATATTTGTAAAAGCCAGAAATTCCACTAGTCGAGGACCACTGAAGTCCTTCTCAATTCCATGACCCAGTCTGCCCCCAGATTCCTCTCCCCACGTGAAAACCTCACCCTGCCTTGTAACAAGTGCAATGTGCTGAACGCCACAAGCAATTTTCTGCACATCAAGAACTACATTTGATTGCACTACTTTTGGAGTCAATACATCATTTTTTACTGGATTTGGATTCCTAGCTCCGTTAACTATTTCATCTTGCAAAATCTCCCCCCATACATAAATATCACCAGGAGATTCTGTGTCATCTGTTCCAGAAACTTGATTTGAACAACTAGGAGTACTTGAGATACTAATACGGAAAGCATCTACATTACTCGTTCTCATTTGTATAATGGTATATTCACATCCCACATGTGAGTAGAACTGTTCAAATAATGATCAATATAACTGGAATACTTCCTTTATTCTCCTTAAAATGAGCAACTATAGTGAAAGTTATTGCCAGCACCATGCACCTGAAAACTCATAGATGTTAGTAATGCACGTGACTAACTAAAATGTTTAAGCAAGCAAGTCAAAATACACAATTGTGCACTGAAAGTCCACACTTTTTAAATTTAGTTGATCCAGTACAACCAATGTACCAGAAGTGTCGGTTAGGGAGAATGGTAAATGTTGATATCCTTCGTAGTGTATTATCAAAAATATTTCGAGATGCTTAGAAACACAAATATAGAAATACTATGCTTTTATCAAGCTATCTATACTTTTTCCCAACAAGAAAATGGACATAAAAGTACTCACTCTTAGCAATTTGATTATATCTGTAGACTATATAAAGTGCAAATAGTAAGGGATTAACTTGATGATACCAATCACCATATAAAGGGATATGTAGTCCTCGGGAGCTTTGACTAGTGCAACAAAAGAATTGATTTCAGTAAAATTGGTGTCAGGTTTTATATTCCTCTGTATTTAATTCAGTGCTGAAGTGTGCAGGTAGATTTACAACATTCCCTGCTTTTCATTACTTTGGTCAATGAAATGTAATTAAAAAATAACCTCAACTTATGTGCTTGCATAATAATGCACAGGATCTGGAGGCACCCAAGCCCCAAAACCTTTTGATTTTGTATGTTGCCAAGTAATTTGGATACAACACTCTAAAGAAGGACAACACTCAAGTGGCTACGCTGGGGAAACTCCCCTCCTTTGTCCCTCCACGAGACAGGGAAACAAAAGCAAAAGATAAAGAAGAGCTACTCTACCTTTTGGAAGATACTCATCTACTACCACATGATATGAAAGAGTCTATTTACCTCTCTTCAAAAGAAGATCGCTGTTCAACTGCACCAATATAAAACCTTAAGCTACAGAAGTTTATATTGGCTTCTCTTCTACATCCTAGAGTTTTCAACAAATGCTTGAATGGCATCAGATATAAAGGAATAGTGATGGAAGATATAGGTAATTCCAGAAGTTGGATTTCTATTGATTCCTATACCTGCTCAATAAACTTGCAAGACACATTAATCTGAAAATATAATCTCACATATAGGTCCTTATTCAAAGAAATTGCTTACTGTCAAAAAGTCTGATTACTTGATCAGCAATACTTGATCAACTGTGTTCCTTCCTTTAAAGCAACTAGTGCCTTCAAAAGAATAATCATATTGTTATAAGGAATGAATGCACTGATCAAACAAAATAACCCATGACAAACAATACATATGTTCATAGTAGCAAATAAGGATGCTGAACTTTGACACTAATAACCTAGACAAGAGTCAGAAACGAGGGAAAAAGGATACCTGCTGAATGTGACGATCCGTGCATCCATCATCCACCATTCCATCTTTAACCAATCCTAGGAGGTCTTCAGATGTAACACCAATGGTCGCTCTTGTGGCCAATCATCCACAGCCTCATCTTGATCCTGGGATTTTCTGTCGAGCGCTCGAAAAAATTGCAGGATTAGGAGTGGTGATCGGAGCGAAATTAGTATTTGATGCAGGTAAGATTCACCAATAATTACAAGAATTGGATGGAATTCTGATAAATGCGCAACGAGAGTGGATGGATTTGCGATCATCAGAGCGTTGGCAGGGAATAGAGGGAGAGAATGTTGGAGGAATTGGGTGCGAATTTGGCGCGCATTTTATCTGCCCCGTCAACTACCTCTATCAAAATAGAAATTATAACAGTTGTTAAAGTAGAAATTATAATGCATGTTGACCGTAATTTATGCTCTATAGTATAGTACCAAGGTATTTATACTACCAATCTCCTCGGTCATCGTAAACGTGTCTCCATCTCTCTTTATATATCAATCTCCATTACTCATTACACATTCTTTTATCTTTCAATTTACCATACTTGTCAACTTTTACTACCACACACTCATCTCTCTCTCTCTCTCATAAATTCATAATTTACCATACTTGTCAACTTTATGCCGGGATTGGGACGACGGCGCTTTCTCCGCAGTCGAAGTGGTCCACGTGCGCGTCCGCATCGACGCGGGAGTCGTATCAGCCGTCCGATTCAGCTACCTGAAGAATGAAGGCTCGGATTTCTTATCTCCTTTTCACGGTGGTTACTGTGCGGGTGAGACGCATAGTAACACATTCCCAATTTGGTTAGAATAAAAAAATTGTTTATCGATTATGTGGTTTGCAAATTGCAGATAATGTTGGAGGAGAAAAGAGTAGTTGATAGAGGGATTGAAGGGTTGTATGGAGAAGTGGAGGGAATGGGGAGTTTGAATGTTGTAGTAATATGTTTGAGCTTTGTAAACAAATGGGCACGTGCGTGAATTTGGGTGATAGTAATGGCAAGGTGGTGGGCTTTCATGGCCGAAGCACGCACGCACCCATTATTTTTCATAGAAAATTTCCAACTCTTGTTTTCGGATGATTTTTTGTTTCTACTTTCCAAGCTTGGACAATGACAATCATACCTGCATTATATATGTTGTTAATTTTGTTGTAACATAATATTTGCTCTTTAATCCCTCTTCATCACTATCCTTTCCTTTGCTCTAACAAGATATGTACTTAGAAATCTGGCAAATTTACATAAGCCGACTAATTACATCTTGCTTAGTTTCTTAACACATTTTTTGAACCATCATACAAAAATAATTGCTTCACTTTTTTGGTTCTGGGAGTAATATTTAATTTTTTTCCAATATCTTGGTTTTTTCTTGTTGATGCTTTTTTTTTTGACACCATACTGAATTTTCCAATACCTCTCGTACCAAAAACACAAATTGATAGTTCTGTTTCTCCTCCATCCCAACCAAGCAAATATATATGAAAACAAATATAAAATGAGACTCATATTATACTAACTTTTTCATTGATATTTTAAATCAATTAATAATATGTGTAATTATATAATAAGTACTATAACAAAAAATCAGAGTACAACTGTACAATTATACCTCTCTATTCTCAAGTAGATCTACAATTGCATACGTGATCGCTTATGTTTCTACAGGAGTCTCATAAATGCACCACTATGGACCACTCTTCCACATGCAATTCCTAATTATCACATTCGTGTTTTGTATTTTCATTTTATTTTGTTCCATACTATACAATAATCTAACTGATAGTTATATTTTTCGTAATACTTCAGCAGAGAGGTTTTTGTGCTTCCTTCTTTTTGCTGTTCAAAGTAGTAGTAGTATTTTTTAAAATTTAAAAGAAACTGTGTATAATTTGTGCTTAAAATTTTCATTTGCTAAATTAAGGACCAAAATAAGGCCGATTGATTCTCTAATGTGGCTTAATCATAGAAAAAGGCAAATGTAGGAAAATATTCAAATATGAACTGTTAATATATGTAGATACAGGAGTAGTATTTTATTAATAGAATGAAGTAGAAGAATGAGGGTGAAATTCAATAATCTCCGATGTCATTTATTTCTATTTCAGACAGACAGAAATCTGGGACAACATAAAATCTTCAACAACAATTCTATCTATCTCATCATTATCAATAGCAATATAGCAATCATCTATGGCAAACACATTTGTAGTAGTAGGCGGTGTTGATGGGATCATTTCTTTCGATTGGGACTTGCTCAGCCATACACCTATACTTGCAACCTTTGCATTCATTGAACGTGCAAATTGGAGCTACTGATCCAATCAACAATCTCTTCCATCCATCCTAAAATAAAAATATTAGTACCATGTTCAACAATAACAATTATATATGTGTGTGTATGAATTCATGGTTGATATCAATGTCACTATTAGCTTCTGACCTTGTACATTGGTGTATCATGATTGTTTTGCGAGATTTGAACTCGAGACCCTCTTATACCTGAGGTATTTAAATCATAAAAAAAATTGAGAAAAAAGTCATTCAAATGGAGATATTGAAACAAGATAAAATTTAGGAATAAAACTGAAATCTCAAGTTATTATTGCAATTCAGTTACAAATGTATCAAATCCTTGTTTTAATCAATCAATATATCAACATGTTTATATTTGCAGGTAGGTAAGCATCATCACCTTGAAGAAGAAGTGGTGCAAGAAGCAGTATGAGTATTAAGAAGTGATGGAAGGGATGTTTGGGCTCAACCATTTTCAGCTTGCAAATTCTTTGGAAAAAACTAAATAAATGAGGTATGATGGAGAAATAAATGATGTGAAATAGGAAGAGAGATTGTAATGGTAGAACATAATATAGAGCATTAAGAAGATAGAGTAGCTAAAAAATGCACAACTGCAAACCTCAAAGAGGTCCCCAGTAGCTGACATGAGAGAAGAGAGATAAGTATCTGTTAAATTTTCTTGTATTTTCAATTTCAGTGTGTTGTCTGGACTCAGGTGTAATGGGCTCCATATAAATCCTGACTTTTGTTTTTCTTCATCTCTATTTTTTTTAATGCATGATGGTGAAATTCACTTGTTTTTTACTAGTCAATGTTTTACTAATTTTTAACTGCTACCTTTCCGTTTGGGAAATATAGGAAAACACACAAATTATGTCATCACCATGCTGGGAGCATGACGCCGTTCCTTATGTAAGAACAAATCCAAGATGGGTTGAATTTTAGAGCATTTACTACGGGGAACGGAGAGGGAGCCGCGACGCTGCCGGCACTCGCGGCGCTTGGCTTCCCCATTGGAGGGACCTGTGGTGGGTGTGGGGAGGGGAGGGTTATAATTTGTCCATCAAAGTAAAAGAGAGGGTGAGAAAAATGAGGAAAGTAAGAAAGTATAGAATTAGTGGATCGTGGGGTCCACTTCTTAAATAAGAAAGTTTAAAAGTTTCTAATTTTAAGGGACATACCAAAATGAAAATATTTTCTATTTTTATGGGACAAAAGTAGTATAATTTATATATGCAACAACTACTTGCGGTGAAGTCAAAATCAAAAAATACTCTGCAATTGTTAATAATAATATTTGGACCTCCCCACTGATTGAGTTAATTTTATTTCTGCGTGATATGTCTGTAAGTTTTGTGTCTCACGCATGTGATAAGAATCCTAAATAGAATTGAATTTTTAATATAATACATTAACTTGGTATTAGACACATTTTTCCCTAAATTAATTGATATAATTGGAATGAAAATGGACGTATAACCAATTAGCCATAATGTATTCCCTAAATCATAATTAGTCATTATGTTTGACTAATATCACGCTCCTATGCTAATAAGGAAAAGGAGAATATATGAGTGTATATATGTGCGGATTTGATTGCCATTAATTGGAAAAATTGTGGTAGTCATTGTAGTAAAAGAAATATTTGTTCTTTTGATTACTGAGGAAAGAAAATAATATATATATATATATATATATATATATATATATTTATATATGGGGTTTTGATCTATGCAAAACTAGATTTAAATATAGAAACGCAGAACAATATCATACGTAGGGCACTTTTAGGTCATAGTTAGTTAATTTTTAGGTCATGCTAACAAACTATGACCTAAAAGTGCCCTACGTATGATATTGTTCTGCGTTTCTGTATTTAAATCATATTTGAGCTGCATTACTGGATTTAAATGCATTTTTATTTTGATCATCTCCCTCCCTATGATTAGATGATCTAATGGTCAATAATTAACCAAAAACACGGAAGATCATAATTAAGCAATTTTAGGTCATATTATAATATTTAGGTTTAATGTCATGCTAAGATCATTTTAGGTCATGCTTTGTTAACATGACCTAAAAATTAACTAACTACGACCTAAAAGTGTCCTACGTATGATATTGTTCTGCGTTTCTATATTTAAATCTGATTTGGAGCGGCATTTCTGGATTTAAATGCATTTTTATTTTGATCATCTCCCTATAGATGATCAAAATAAAAATGCATTTAAATCCAGAAATGCAGCTCAAATAGGAAGATGATCAAAATAAAAATGCATTTAAATCCAGAAATGCAGCTCAAATCTTTGCCCTAGGATTAGATGATCTAATGGTCAATAATTAACCAAAAATACGGAAGGTCATAATTAAGCAATTTTATGTCATATTATAATATTTTGGTTTAATGTCATGCTAAGACCATTTTAGGTCATGCTTTGTTAGCATGACCTAAAAATTAACTAACTATAACTTAAAAGTTCCCTACATATGATATTGTTCTGCATTTCTGTATTTAAATCTAGTTTTGCATAGATCAAAACCATATATATATATATATAGGGTTTTGATCCATGCAAAACCATTCTTAATACAAAAATGCAGAACCAAGCATACAAAAGTCATTTTTAGGTCATTGTAAGCTTATTTTTACGTCATTATAGTAAGGATGACATGAAATGATCTTAACATGACCTCAAACCCAAAGTTTATAATATGACTTAAAACTGCTTTACAATGACCCTCCGTGTTTTTGTTTAATTATTGACCATTGGATTGTCAAATCTCATGGTCAGGATTTGGTCTGGATTTTGTATTGAGATCAAGTTTTGTATTGATCATTTTCCTATATATATATAGGGATGTATATATATATATGGTGTAATTTGTATTGATATATTGTTGATCAACAAAATAAAATTAAATTATTATGGTCAATTATTTAATTTGATTTTGGTATTACTTGGTCAAAAAGAAACGTCCTAATTAAATAGCCACTTTGATGGAAAGGGCTTTAACGTTTTATGATTAGGGTTTGTCCTCTATCTGCCTATATATACAAGTGTGGTAATCCCATCAAATCATACACATTACAAAGAACACATAAACGAGGGAAAGATAGAGAAACAAATCCTTGGAGTTGGAGTTGCGCTACTACGCCAAAGAAAGTTCGAGGAAGTTCTCTCGTCTTCCCCAATCGCTTCCGCTATGGATCGTGAAGGTAAGTTTTCGATCCATTATGTTTATGGTTAATACGTGAAATACACAATGTTCAAATATCTTATTTTATATTCAATTATTATTTTTGAATATATGATGATAAATAATTTCCAGTAATGTCATTGGATTGTACTCGTCTATGGCCATTTTTCTTGTTCATTCTTTGATTGACTACTCAGACACTACGCAACCCACTTCCCTCAAATTATCACACATACTCGCACACTAGTATTTTGCCGGATCTTTTTCGAAACGTAAAAGAGAATCGAACAACACAAAATCATTGGATAATTACATAAATGTGTATCTCTTTCCATTTAAATTTTAAAATATAAAATAGATAAACTTCAACAAATCTTTGGAGGTATTTAATTATTTACGCATATGCATGTATTCTCTGTTAGTTAAAATATTGGTAAAATAGATATACAAAATTTAAAAACTTATGAAATTTCTACTTTCTTCATAATGAAATTTTCAGTATGTTTGATCTGAATTGACTATACCAAAATTACCATACATGTGCACGACCATCTTATAATACATACCCATAGTTTTAGTGATAATTGTTGGCAATTGAAACTAAAAATATAACATATAACTGTCCCACATCGGTATCAAGAGAAAACTGAAACTAGTATATAAGTCTCATGGGACCCTCCTCCTATCACCAATTGGTTTTAGGATGGAACCCATGGATTTCTATCATGGTATCAGAGCGGGTCGCCGACTGTGGGTCATATTTAACTGACCCAGCAGTATATCTGGGCCGAAACCGAAAAATGACTGACCCAACAGTATATCTGGACTTAAAAATTTGGGCCAAATGGTCCAACCGATCGAAAAAAAATTGGGCCGATTGTCCAATCGATTAGAAAAAAGTCCAACCCATACTCAGGAGTAAATTGATACCTCAAAATTAATTAATCATTGATCCTGATTTATCCCGATTTACGCTCTACTGGACATGCTTTGGTACTGATTGGGTTGTATTTTTTTATTATACCGTACACGACACATTAATCCCACATGATTTGAAGCCATTCAATATTGTAAATTTTTGAACAATCATGAATCGATCAATTCGTGAAACAAATATTATACTAGTACATAAGATTTGAATTAACTCTTGGAGAAAAATGGTGATAACAATTAAAGGTGAGAACAAGCACAAATAAGCTTAATATGTCTAGCAGCAACACAGGTTGTGCAGTCGTCTTCGTCTTCGTCTTCGTATTCTTCGCCTGACCAGTTATTTGTTCGCGGGCGGTAGCGATTGTGGTGTTTGCTACAAAGCAACCGCGACTGACTAAGCAATGGATTCAACACCCAAATTTGTCTCAGTTCCTCTATCAATTTTCTGCAGCACAATCCCACCCTTATTCCATCTTTCTTAATCTTGGCAATCATTCCAACCCCCCTCCTCTGGTTCCCACTTAAAAGCATCATAATGCAGCAAAGGTATAGGGCTTGTACGTGCCCTGCTTCAGCCGCCTTGGAGAATTTTCGAAGAGCTAATGCATAATCTTTCTTGTTGAAAAAATCCAACTGTCACGCCAACCAATTATACACAATTAACTTATGTTTCCTATTTCAAATTTGATACTATATAGTTTAGAAATATATACGCACCAGTGCTTCCCTATACCAGATTTCAGGATTAGAGCTTTCTTTGCATTTGTTGAGAAACTTTTGTTTCTTCTCACATATTGGACTCCATTCAACAATTGGAAATTTGTCTAAACTTGCATGTTGGTAGACATATGAATCTTCAGCAATTTCACGTAATTCTTGACAACTGCGGCCCCAAATCAATAAATATACAATGAGTAAAGTTAATTATGAGTAATTATAAAACACACACAACGCATAATTAACTGAATATAAACGGCTAGGGCAATATTACATAAAAGAAAAAGTGGTTGATCATCTTGTATTAAGATTTCCATGTCTAAAAGTAGGATTTACTAACATTATGATCCAGTCTAACTTTAAATATTAAGCAACGTTGCAGTTTTCATAAAATTGTAGTTAAGGATATTCAAGATAGTAAAATAAAATTAGCCAACTTTGAGAAACAAGTAAGCAAAATCAACCGTGAAAATTAAGACATACCTTTGCTTAATGCTAGAGAGGTCGGCTGCGGAAGATGCTGCAACTCGAGACAGAATATGGGTCGTCAATTCACGAGGAATAGTTTGAAGATATGAAACTTTGTTCTTCTTTGGAAATCTCCTCCTCATCCTCATGATTGATAGTTCTTTGTGTTTTGGCGTCTGCAACTTGTATAGGGACTACGCTTTTATAGATGGTTTGTATTAGTTTTAATTGGGGATTGATTCCTAATCCAGCTCCAACATGAAAATTTGTTGAGCTTATTTTAGGAAATTTACCTTTCGAGTACTATTAAAACTCACGCAGTTTATTATGGAATCTGCAGATATGTACGTAATCGTGGATGGTTATTTAACAAAGAGAAATTTCTAGAATGAATTTTTAATATAAATTTCTAGACGCTTTGTAGTATTAGTTTTGGATTTTGATTAGGGATTGATTACTAATCATACTCGAACATGGAAAAGTTTCGGTGGTGGGTTTATTTTAGGAAATTTAGCTTTCGTAAAGATGTTGTAAATTTGCAATTATGAAAGCTCCACACTTTATTAATTATGTAATCTGCAATAGTTTTTTCCTTATTTGAGATTTAAATTCGACGGTGTAAACGGCAATTCAAATTCACCTAATATGATTCAACAATGAGATATTTCTAGAATGATAGAGTATTTAATTATATTGTTACATTTTTTATTATTAGAAACGTTTTAAATTTAGTCTAATATCAAAATAGGCTAAAATCCAAATTTAGCCATCTTCATTATTTCAAAAAAGTTGTTTTCGTTTGTCTTCATCATAAATTCTTTTTTTTATGATGGAGTACTGTATTAAGTGTGTTAGCTTCTAGTCTTAAATAATATTTTTAGTTATAATCAACAGTTCTATAAAAAATTGTAGTGAATTGCATGTTAGTCATTAATTTATTAATTGTTATTCTAATCAACTAGATTAGTGATTTCATTATCATTCTAATTAAAAAATAAATAAATAATATTCTTTTCTATGTCCCACCATGAGCAATTTGTACTTTTTTTTAACTTCACATTTAAAATGAGTCATTTATTTTTAGTAAAAAAGTAAACACATTTACTTTCCCATTGTCTAATTTTCTACCTCTTTCACTTTATTCTCTCTCTTATTATATTCTTTCTTCACTTAACTTTCTAAAAGTCATTTTTCATAAATCTCGTGCACAAAAAAATGTCTCGATTATAGTAGGACGGAAGGAGTACTTAAATTTAAAAAATCTAAAACTGAACCCCCAAAATGATGTTTTGCGAAAATGAAATTATTGATGATTACAATAAAACTCACAATGAAGTTAATAATTATAAGTACGCTGAATTATTAATAATTTGATTTTTATAATAAAAATAATCCAAGAATTTTCTTTTGGTTGAATGAGCGTCTAAGACCTCAAATAAGGAAACAAAATTAAACTGCCTGAGTTTTCATAATTATAATATGTTGACCGAAGGTAAATTTTCTAAAATAAACTGAACTATTTTCCATGTTGGAATTTGATTAGGAATCAACCAATCCCTAATTAGAAATTTTATACTCCCTAATCTGATAGCAGGTGTGAAAGAAAGAATATTTGCAAACATTTTGAGGTAAAGGATGAAATGATTTTTCTTGATAAAAGTGGAAGTTTTACATATTGTTTGAGGGAGGCTACGGGTGATCCCCAAGCTGCTTATTTCAACGCCGATTCATACAACAGAGCTTCTCATCCTATGGAAGATTTAATTCAGCAGGGACAATGCGGAAGATGATAGTGTCGTCGTCGATTTCGTTTTCTGGATCCATGATTAATAAAAAGCAAGATATATATAAATGATAAATTATGAGTATAATTCAGCAGGGACGATTATATTTCAGCAGGGACGATGCGGAAGATGAAACAAGGAAGATGAGAGTGTTTGAACGACAGAAATGCGCAAATTAATTTTGTGTATAATGTAAAACCAGAGTGTAATTTATCTAACGAAAAACTAAATGTTGGACGATTCTGTTAATACAAACGATACGGATCCAGGCGGACTCGAACCACCGACATCTCAAAGCGTGGAAGCTATTGAGCGCTCTCCCATTCGAGCTTATGGATCCATTCAACATAACTTTTCTACATAACAAACCATCTATAAATAAATTTTACCATAATCCAACGACTAACTCAATCGACCATTTACTACCATATTTAACAAATCAGGCAGGCTCAAGTGAAATACATATTTTTAAAAGGAAAATGTTTTGGAGACATAATGTCTAAGACATAATGAGGTTAAAGTAGTCATTTTAGCTTGTTTTATATTTTTATTTAAATAAATGTTTTGTATATATACCATACTACCCTTATGCATATAAAAATATTTATTTATATATAACAATTACTTGATTAGGAAAGTTGTGTGTATTTATATGGATGGCTTGATTTAAGCAAATTATACTCAAATTGTATGAAGTGTATTAAATACTCCTATGATGCTAAGTCACGAATTTTATTTTAAAATATAATTTTAAATAATGAATTTAAACTTTATTTAAATAGTACATTATACAATTATATTTTTTAAATTCTAAACTTATATGTACTTAATAGATTTAATACTCAATCTTAATTTTATCATTACAAAACATTATTGAATCTAGAATTTATATGTTTAAAATTAATAAATCAATTTAATTGCTTGAGTTCTTAGAGCATCAAAATTAAGATTTGAAATTTATACATGTTTTAATTTATTAATGGACAAAATGTTAGGGAACAACAATTTAAATATGTATACTAGAATTAAATTGTCAGATGGTGTCAAAATAATTTAATTAAGTAATAATTTAGCTATATAAATTTAATAGTCATATTTCACAATTAAATTTTTTCATTTTTTATACACACCCTTTCTTTCATGAGATTATAACAAGTAAAAAATTAAGTATATATACATACATCTATTTACTAAAAGTATTTTAAATTTAGAATTTTAAACATTATTAATAATAAAAAAAATTGGACGTGAATAACTATTACTATTTCGTTGGATGATAACACTAAAAAACTAAGTATATATATGCATGTAGTCATTTTTATGATTCAGAATTTAAATAATTATTTAATACTAATAAAATAATTTGATGAGAATGACTAATACTATTTCATTATACTAGTCTTTTACAATTTAGAACTTTAACGATTATTTAATAACAAAATACTTGGATGCGAATGAATATTCCTATTTCGCTGGGTAATAACACTAAGAATTTAAGTATATATACATGTAGTCATTTTATGACTTCAAATTTTAATAATTATTAATAAAACAATTTGATGCAAATGACTATTATCATTTCACTAGATGATAACAAGTAAAAATTAAGTCTATAACATATTTATACTACTACTATTTTACAATTTAGAATTTTACACATTATTTATAGAAAAAAAATTATTGTATGTGAATGACTATTATTATTTTGTTGGACGACAACACTAACAAATTAAGTATGTATATGCGTGTAATCATTTTTACGATTCAGAATTTTAATAATTATTTAATACTAATAAAATAATTTGATGAGAATGACTATTACTATTTTGTTGGATAATAACAATTAGAAATTAAGTGCATATATACATGTAATTATTTTTATGACTTAGAATTTTAATAATCATTTAATACTAATAAATAATTTGATGCGAATGACGATTACTATTTCGTTGGACGATAACACTAAGAAATTAAATATGTATATGCATGTAGTCATTTTAATGACTTAGAATTTTAACAATTATTTAATATTACTAATAAAATAATTTGATGAGAATGACGATTACTATTTCGTTGGACGATAACACTAAGAAATTAAGTATGTATATGCATGCAGTCATTTTAATGACTTGGAATTTTAACAATTATTTAATACTACTAATAAAATAATTTTATGAGAATGACTATTACTATTTCGTTGGACGATAACACTAAGAAATTAAGTATGTATATGCATGTAGTCATTTTTATGACATAGAATTTTAATAATTATTTAATACTAATAAAATAATTTGATGCAAATGACTTACTATTTAGTTGGACGATAATACTAAGAAATTGAGTATCTATATGCATGTAGTCATTTTTATGACTTTGAATTTTAATAATTATTTAATACTACTAATAACATAAATTGATGTGAATACGTTTACTATTTCGTTGGACGATAACACTTAGAAATTAAGTATATATATACATGTAGCCGTTTGTATGACTTATAATTTAAATAATTTTTTAATACTAATAAATAATTTGATGCTAACTATTACTATTTCGTTGGATGATAACAATTAAAAATTAAATATATATACTTATATGTATATTTTTTACAATCTAGAACCTTAATGATTATTTAATAATAAAATAATTGAATGCGAATGAATATTTCATAGTATTAAGAAATTAAGTACTCCTATGACTATTAGATGTCAAATGTTTTTATATAATGCAAATTTGTAGAAAGTCAATTTATAATATGAGTTGACTTTTGATAATAATTTGATTGATGTATATTTAGATAAAAGATAGTAATTTGATATGAATTGCCTTTCCTTTTATGATTAATTGATATATATTTATTTATTCAATTATTATTTAATTCAAAATAAGGGTATGTTAGTCTATACAATAATTTGGTTTATGTCAAATTGACATAGGGGTATTATGTCTTGGAGACATTATGTCTCTAAATCATCACCCTTTTTAAAAATATAATCCTACGCATATTACGGTTGACACAGAAAAAAGCATTTTGAGTTAGCTGGCTTAATAAATTTCATTTAATTTGATAAATAAAATGATACTATTAAAATGCCAAAAAAAAACTTTGCAATATTCCTGTAACCGATGATAAAATTCTAACCAAGTAAAAACTCTTCCCAAAGGCAATAGAGGTCAACTTCGCTGTATCTTCTAACCATAATTCATAACTTCAAATCCCCAACTGACAAACCAAACCCTACAAAATGCAAAGCAAATAGTATTATGATAACAAATCAAATGAGCATTTAACTTCAAAACAAAATCAATAACTATAATTCATAACGCTTGCTCCAGATCGCTTCACACATTCCAAACAACTTTAAAACGCACATCCAACCTTATTTTTACTAAAGAGGGCAACCTTAATCCAGATATTAAGGATACAACTCCCAAAGAAGGAATCAATCGATATAGACAGGATGAACAACAAAGACCATCCCGAGTACTACTAATATAACATAATTACCATAAATTACTATGTATACTTTGTAACATAAAGAGAACCCAGGTTCCTTGCACCTTACTTGACAATAATCATCAGCAACAACATTTGAAGAGACGAACGACGTACATGCTTATATGCAACTGAAGAAGACAGCAATGAGAACAATCACAACTAGGCCTCAGAAAATTCTCTTAAGTAGCAATACATATACCGCCACCGACAAACACATCACCAGCATTAGCTGATCGCAGCACGCAGAAAACCAAAGCCAAACAACACGGCAGCAGCACTTCGTCTATACAGCCAGCATCCAAGGGGACAGAGACAAAGACCACCACCACCACCACCACCACCACCACCAGGTCACAAGTGGCGGAAAACCAAATACTAGACGCCACAGCAGCAGCACATCATGAATACAGCCAGCATCCAAGGGGACAGACAGGAGAAGTATCACACCGGAACCTCCACAATAAGCAACCAACCATCTACTGAATAGCTGATCTATTACAACCATGCTATAGCTTTAAACTAAAGACTACAGAAAGCCAAGTTCCTTCAACCATACAGATGGTTGATAGTGATAAGCCAACATACATCAATAATCATAAGCAATACTAGAGCCCCGCAACAGGGGAGCAAAGGTAACCAGATACGGAATATGTTAAACAATGAACAATAGAGGTTGAAGTGCAAATTGCAAAACATTATGCATATAGTTCGTTAACAGTTTGCTAATGTAACTAGTTATCATTTAATATAACTCTGTGATTAGATTTGACTGGTGATCACAAATTACTAACTATGTAGGATAGTGTTGTTAAAAATCATTGACAAATGTAAGGTTAACGTTTCCAGTTTGACGCACGTAAATTTCCATAGTTAAAAACTGCAGAAGCAAGGGAACGTGTATTACACGTCAATCTATCAGCCGTTGCGTGAGTTACTTGATTATTTCCTACATACCAAAGAACATTGCTAGTTACCAGAAAAATGCTAACAGTAAATTGTAATTAGAAAATACTAAACCAAGTAAAAGATACCAAATTCCTAGTTAATGATAAAATTGTTGCAGTATTAAGTTAAGAATTGAGAATGTTAAAGATTTCCAAGTGTAGTATGATGAGATATTGAAAAAAAATGCAAACTTGTACCTCTTGTTGTAGTGGATGCTCGGACGTTTATTGAAGCCTTGTTCCCGAAGTACACTCTCAAATATTGGAAATGATTTTATCCTGATCGAGCCCTTTTTTTTATAGCGACGCATTCAAGGCAACGAATTTGGCGTGAATGGACTACTATATTTATACTTTGTATGCGTGCATAATATGGGCAAGAAACGAGCAGGGAGAGTTCAGAGAGACTAGGACACCACACAGAGGGGAGAGCCGGGCAAATTCCCGTACCATCTCCCCTCAAAACCAAAAATGAAAACTTTTATTAACGGGCGACCTGCCATGCGAGCGCACCCATCATGGCAAAGGTCATGCAGACAACCAGATCTCACCTCACTTTTCACATATCACCTCACTTCACTCACTCATTTTTCATTTTTTTACAGTCTGATACCTCAACAATTAGCCGAGTCTACAGACAGAAAGAACGCATGAATAAACGACACAAAACAAATCACTTCCCTTGAGCCACTCGACCAGAGCCCCGTAGACCGACTAATTGATGGATAAAACTCAATGACTCCATACCGGTCAATATCCACGGTCTGATGATCGTGTCTTCACAAGATGCTTCGTGTTTCCAGATCCAGAAAAATTGTTTCCAATCAATTACGGAAAAGCGATTCTGCATAAATACAAGACAAATATATAAAAATACTTGGTTGATCAAAAATTCAAATCGAAATCCACCTCAAGAAAGAAAATCGTCAATTCAAAATTATCATCCAAAGAATCAACGAATCTGCCAAATAAATCGAATACGAACACACACGAAAATAGATCTACGATTTACCTTCAACGATCCGTCCAGCACGGTTGCAGATCCAGTCAAACCTCGTCGTTTCACAGCCGCAGCAGCGCATAAGAAACGCAAGTTTCACAACGGCAGCCAGGGTATAAACCCAGGGACAGAGCTATCAAATTGAGAAAAAATAGCAGGCATAATAAAACTCAGAAAAACCGTAACCACGACGAAGGTCGCCTCATGATCTAAATGAATCTGATGGAATAAACAAGAAAATAATCTGGCCTGCAGAAAGAGGACAGAAGCCAGCAGATCGAGGCAGCTTCGGAAATGAATGGATGCAAAGAAGAGATGAAACGATAAGGTGTATTTATTGTAGGCGGTTGACGATCCAACGGCTGGAAATGAGTGGGTGGGAGATATTTTGAACGGCTGGATGAGAGCAAACGGCGTCGTAATGTGGAATTTCAAGCAGCGTGGAATAATCGGACGGCTGTGCTTGCAGCTTGTAAAGCGGAAGGTTCGGGATAGATGTTGGTTGACGCAAACTATTATGCGGAAGACAGGTATGCAACGTGTTTCACAATATCAATAATATTTACATTTTGTCCCTCAGCTTTCGTGAAATCTGTGGTACTCCCTCCGTCCCATGTTATTTGCACGGTTACTTTTCTACTCGTCATAAACTCCTTACACTATTTATACTTTAAGTTAAAATTAATACATTTAATTAATATGTTAGATTAAGTTAAGAGCTCATTTTTTAAATGATGTCTCATTACACTTAAAATTCTAATTTAATTACACTAAAAAATCAATCACAAATTTACGACATAAAATTAAAAGTGCGAGTAATATGGGACGGGTGGAGTATAACCCAAGATAGTGTTGATCCAGTCAATATGGATAAGTTAGCTTGTGTTTTTATCTTGCTCTGTATAACTATTTATTTTCATGGAGTATAAATAACTATAATTTTCATCCATGTGGCATGTGATGTGTATTTTTAGAGCTTTAAAGTCAATGAAAGTTTGACACTCAAGTTTAAAATAATAATTCTAAAACTATAACTTAACTGTAAGAATACAGCTGTAGTTGTAATACTTAGGGTGTCGAACCACAAGGAGGCGTACTGTTATCTAATTCGAAAGCAAGTAATTTTGGAATTTTTGAGTTGAGAAACTAAATTGAAACAAAAACAAGTGAAGAAATAAAATGACTACACAAAATATAACCATGAGATTGAGAACATTGCTCATAATATGCTCCAGATGTGAATTAACTTAATGGACCAAATAACCTAAGGATTAAAGATTAATCTAATGAAAGTTGTAATAATCTCGTTCATTCTACTTACACTAAACATGTTCATAGATGCTTGAATTTAACATGACTGAACACTAAGATCAAATTCGTACTCATCGGATTATCACTTCTACAAACGCATAGTAAACTCTAATCCAACTTCTAATTTCCAACGTACATAATTCATTTACAAAATCAATTGAACATTCCTACGGAAGTGTGATCAATACCCAACAATTATTGCAACGACATGTAAATTAACTTATCCAAGATTCATATGTTGAACACGATACAAATCTCAAACTCTTTATCTACTTTTAGGCCTGTCAAATCGGGTATCCGGGGATACCCGATTCGAAAATTTCGGGTACCCGATCCCGAATTTCCTAAAATCTAGTACCCGATACCCGATCCGGTTTTAATTTCAGATACCCGGATACCCGACTCGGGTATCCAGTCCCAAATAATCCGGTATACAGTCCCTATTTCAATAGTCGGGTATCCAGTCCCAAATAATCCGGTATACAGTCCCGATTTCAATTTCTATTACTAGGAGAGCAGGGAAGAAGAGGGCGGCGGCGCTGGGAGAGGAGACGGGCCGCGGCTGGGCAGTAGAGGAGAGCTCGTTGTGGCCGCCGCTGGCAGAGATGAGGGCCGGCACTGGGAGAGGTGACGATGGCGGCGTTGGGAGAGGAGACGGTGCCGGCGGTGGGAGGCGCAAGTGAGAGAGTAGGAGATGGGAGGGAATCGTGTCTGTTGTAAGTCTGTGTAACTCAGTAACTACCATTAACCTTAATATTCAATTATTTAAACTTTAAAAATTAGAACTAATATATTAGCAATTAGAAATTATAATATAAAGCGGACGGTGGGTTATTCATAGTATTTGTGTTTGTAAATAAGTGAGAACGGGAACACTGTTGGGGTACAAACCCATCCCACATCGGATGAGGGAGGGAAGTTGGAAGGTGTATATAATTTCTGTCCAACCCCAATTAGTTTGAGGCCTTTTGGGAGTGACCCAAAAACAAATCCGTGCGGGCTTGACCCAAAGCGGACAATATCAAACTAATGTTGCAGTCGACGATCCTAACAAGTGGTATCAGAGCCCCACTGGGATCTGAGAAAAGAAAGCAGCAGCTTTAGAGTGAGTCACGAGAGAAAAAAAAATGAGTGAAGAGAAAAACTTTATGCAGCCCGCCATACCACGATTCGATGGTCATTACGATCATTGGAGCATGTTGATGGAAAACCTTTTGAGATCTAAAGGTTATTGGAGTCAAGTTGAGATTGGTTATGAAGAACCAAATGCAGGAGCATCGGTGAGTGATGCTGATCGGAAGAAACTGGAGGAATTGAGGACCACGGACCTCAAAGTAAAGAATTACCTGTTCCAGGCGATTGACAGGACAATTCTTGAGCAAATTCTGGAGAAAGGCACCTCGAAGCAGATATGGGATTCCATGAAAAAGAAATTCGAAGGAAATGCTAGGGTGAAGCGTGCAGCCCTACAAGCGCTGAGAAGAGACTTCGAGATTCTTGAGATGAAAGTAGGTGAAACCATCACCAACTATTTTGCACGGGTCATGATTGTTGCTAACCAGATGAGGAGTTATGGTGAGCAGATGAGCGAAAGCACCATCGTCGAGAAGATTCTTAGGACTTTGACCAAGAAATTCAACTATATAGTTGTCTCGATCGAAGAATCTAAGGATATTGATTCACTCACAATTGATGAACTGCAAAGTTCACTGATTGTGCATGAACAAAAGTTTCACCGGAGTCATGGAGAAGAGCAGGCACTCAAAGTAACACATGAAGAAAGGAATGGTGGGCGAGGTCGTGGGAGAGCTGTGTTCAGAGGAGGAAGAGGCAGAGGAAGAAGTTCCCAATTCTACAACAAAGCCACTGTTGAGTGTTACAAATGCCATCAGCTTGGACACTATCAATACGAGTGTCCAATGTTGCAAAAGCAGGCCAATTATGCGGAGATAAATGACACTGAAGAAATGCTTCTCATGGCGTATGTAGAGTTGCATAAAGCAAGTCGAAATGATGTATGGTTCCTCGACTCAGGTTGCAGCAATCATATGTGTGGAGATCGATCAATGTTTTGTGAGCTGGATGAAGATTTCAAGCAGATGGTTAATCTCGGAAACAATATGAAGATGAGTGTAGCTGGAAAGGGCTATGTGAGATTGTGTCTCAATGGTGTCACTCACATAATAAGTGGAGTGTTTTATGTGCCGGAGTTGAAGAACCATCTTCTAAGTGTTGGGCAGCTGCAGGAGAAAGGGTTAGCCATTCTAATTCAGTCAAATGAATGCAAAATATACCATCCATCAAGAGGTTTGATCATTCAAACCAAAATGACTGCAAATAGAATGTTTGTTTTGCTATCTGAAGTTACTAATAAGCAAATAAAAGAGGAAGTGTGTCTTCAAGCAACAACAAAAGATCTAGCTCAGTTATGGCATCGTAGATATGGTCATCTCAGCTATAAAAGCCTTAGTACTTTGCAGCTCAAAGAAATGGTGAGAGGTTTGCCTAAGTTCTCCGAGTCCAGTGATGTATGTACTGATTGCTTGAAGGGAAAACAACATTGAGACTCAATTCCCAAAAGGAGCACATGGAGAGCATCCCAGAAACTGGAACTTGTTCATGCTGACTTGTGCGGACCAATATCTTCGATCTCCAACAGCCACAAAAGGTATCTGAATAACAAGTGGTATCAGAGCCCAGGTGGCTATGAGTTGTGTCTGGATGAGCCCCGGTTAGGGTCGGGCCCTGAAGGACTCGGGTTAGAGTCGGGCCCAGGATGACCCAGGGGCCAGGGCTGGAACGACCCATGTTCGTGTCGGCTGCGTTCCCGATGTGGTCTCGGTTTGTGGGGAGGTTTGTTGGGGTACAAACCCATCCCACATCGGATGAGGGAGGGAAGTTGGAAGGTGTATATAATTCCTGTCCAAGCCCAATTAGTTTGAGGCCTTTTGGGAGTGACCCAAAAACAAATCCGTGCGGGCTTGACCCAAAGCGGACAATATCAAACTAATGTTGCAGTCGACGATCCTAACAAACACTATACTCCCTATACTCTTATAGATACAACATCCATTCTATAGGAGCATTTAGATTTAGAGATGTGGGGTGTAGATTTCATCAACTCGAGTTACATTGGACAATATTTTAGTTGCGTAGGAGGATAAACTTGTCATTTTCTAATAAGAACGCCTACTCTGAAATAGGAGCAGAGTTTAAGCGGTCATTCCATGCACGGTCAGTCTACTCACATTCAATTGCAATCTTTCAACTATCTCCCCAAATCATTCAACTCTCTCAGAAAACACTCACATATCGCCATTCATTCCAAAACCCTAGTTTCATCTCTCCCCTTTCCACAAAATTGGTGAGAAAAGATCACGAAATTGAGAACCGAGGTTGCATCTCTTCCTAGTAGCGACCATAGATTTATTACGCCGGCTACATTCGTCGATTTTCCCTTGGAGAGGTCAACTGCGCGTTAGTTTATTCTGAAATGGCTAAAAGCGTGGCATTTCCAAGCTCCTAGCGGTTTACACCAAAGAAACTTCTGGAAATGGTAAGTTACTGGTGTTTTGGGTTTCTTGTTCTTGTTCGAAAAATTTAGGTTTCTTGTTTTGGAAATTTAGGGTTTTTTTCTAAATTTTTTTTAAAAATATCTAATTTAGTGTTCATGGTCAATTTTGTTGAAATTTATTCCGTAAGGAGTGGGTTTCAACTGTTCATGATTGATAATTGTTCGCTTAATGATGTCTGGTAATTGCTTAATTGGAGTATTCGATTGGTACATTAGATTTGATGTCTGATACTTGCTTAATGTTGTATTCGATTTGCTTTATTGATTGATGTTTTGCTTAATTTCTGCGAAAATTTGATTTATTTGTTTGAGAATTTGCTTAATTTTGCAATTTTTATTGTGAAACTTTGCTTATTTTGTACGAAAGTTTGCTTATTTTGTGCTACATTATGCTTATTTTGGGCGAGCATTTGCTTTTGTTGTGCAAAAATTTGCTTAATTTGTTCAAGAATTTGCTTATGTGGTACGACAGGTTGCTTATTGTATCATGTAATGATATGCGCACAAAATTATTATGTATTCCTATGTTTAAAACTGCCGTGTAATGCGTTGCTTAATTTGTTGGATGTTTTGCATATTTTGTTTGAAGTTTGCTTAATTTGTCTTGTTAACCCAATAACTGAATTGGTTCTATAAGAGCATCTCCAATAGAAATAGCTCAATCATAGCCTAATTATAGCGTAACCATAAACTCCTTCTGCCACATCGGCAGCACTAAAAACTCCTCATGCCACATCATCAGGACAAGCAACTGGACAAGCAATAGCTCAGCCATAGTCTAGCCACAATAAACAAAATTATAAAAACAAATAATTAACAATCACACAAAATACGGAATTAAATTTACGACACAGATACGGGAAAACTCAATAATAATATTGAAATTTTAAAAAGTACATTAATTAAAAAAATTACATTAATCTAAAAAAAACTCCTCCGCCACACACGAGCCCCCCGCCTCCGCCTCACTCCTCGCCGTCGTCGTCGTCGCCACCACCGTTGTCGCCGCTATCCGGGACCCCCAAATCTGCGGCATCTGAGCCCGCGTCTGAGCCCCCCACCTGTGCCGCGGTGGGATTTAAATCGGCCCGCATACTCACGAGCATTGCGTGAAGAAAACTCTTCTCCTCAGGGTCAGTTGTCGCTCTCCATTCAGCTAAGATCTTGTACATCTGAGCTCGCGTTTGTTGACGTGCGAAGAAGAGGAGCTCGGCTGTCGACCCGCCAACAGGGGGGATGCCGACTGGACATCTGAGCTCGAGGAGGTCGTGGGAACCGCCGCTGCTGCCGCCGCTGTAATCACCGGTATAGTTCAGGCGCTGCTTCTTCGGCCAGCTAGCATCGACACCTGCCCGAAACTTCTCGGAGTCCATCAGCACCTCATAGCAGTTCCAGTAGATGAACTCCTTGTAAAGCCCGGGCACGGGGAAGGCTTTCTCATCTATCCTCCTGCAGTCCTCGTCAGTTTGGCCACTGGTCTGCATTCGGAGGACGTTGGTGTACAAGCCCGAAAATCGGGAGACCCCAGCCCGGATTCGGTCTCACCCCTTCCGGCACTCCTCCTCGTCAGTTTGATGATCCTTTGATTGTTCGAGGCGAGGGGATCATCGCAAACACTCACCCACGCCTTGGACAACGCGACGTTCTTCGCGTCCGTCCACTTCCTCCGTGCCAGGCTGTCGTCACCAGCCGGCTGCGCCGACTCGCCGACCACCCTCTTCCCCTTCTTCTTCTTTGGTGCACCCCGACCCCGCCCTACTCTCCCCGTTTGAACGAGAGTGTCCGCATCCTCGAGATCTATCCCCAACTCCTCTAAGGAGAAAGTATCACACCCAATGCATCCCGGGTGCCCACCCCGGCATCATCTGCATCCCGGGTTGCATCCCCGGTACCCCCTGCCATCCCGGCATACCACCCCTGGATGTCATCCCGGGCATCATCTGTTTCCAAGGGTACATGTTGTAGTACCCGGCCATCGGACTCCATCCACCTCCCACGGGTACCGTAGGAGTTTGAGACTCTCTCGTCCCTGGAGTAGGCTCGTTGTTGTGCTCCATTTCGCATTGTTTCTCTTGTACAGAAATTAAGATAGAGAGAATACTCGTTAAAATAAGTGGTGCAAATGAAAATGACGTGCAAATCACGTATATATAGTGTTTCGAAAATTAAATAATAAAAAAAATTCTGTTGGCCGATCGGGAGCCTGCAATGGCGGCCAGTCGATCGGGGAGCGCATCGGCCAGCGCTCGGGAATCGGCGTACGCTCGCCGTTTTTCTCGTCGCCGCCATTGTGGATGCTCTAAGGAGGTTTCTTAACTTTGTTCAATAGTATTCAATAGGTGCGTTTATCCTTTCTAAAGTTTCCGTGGAAAAATTCCTCTACCGGCGCAGTCAACTCCATTTGTTAGAACAGCTTCCATTGAGTCTCTGCACCTATCCCTTAGGAAATGTCGAATCAAACCATTTGCCCTTATTTCAACAAAAGAAGCACGAGCTTCTTGACTAGAAGAACTCTTTTGTCTTGGTCCCAATTCAATACTAAACAAGTCCGAACTAATTGAATATTTGTATCAAAAATTCCTCGGATCAAGTAAAGGCTTTGGGTTTTCAACAAGCTACTGCTACATCCATTTAAGGATCCCGTAAAAACTTCTTTCGAGCAATGGGCCGGGTATGCTTATTGTCTTCGATAGCCTGGTTGTTGTCTTGGAAGGTGATACGATTATTATTATTATTATTATTATTATTATTATTATTTAGTTAGTTAATTATAGATTGACATATCTTTTTCATATCTTTTGTCTTGCTCATTAAGTTAGTATCCACTATTATAAATAGTGGACATTGTTCTTTAGTTCATCAATTCAAGAAATATCAATTATCCTTCTATTTTATTTTCTCTTATTCTCTTTCCTTTCAAAGTGCAAAACGCACAAAACCCTAATTTTGACGCCGGATTGATCGACGGGCAAAAGCTCCCGCGACGTTCGACGCAAAATCTACGAGTTAAGGAACTTCATCCTTAACAATTGGTGCTTTCATCGTGATCTCTTCCCCCGAATCGTTGTCTACATGTCGTACAGCTACACCGGATATCAACTCCGGCAGGCGGATTACCACCCATGGCAGCCCGTATCTCAACCCCTGCTCCATCCGAACAGAGCGTTAGATCAACAACCATCATATCCATATCCACAGGATGGGAGACTCCACCCACAACACCATCCCTACCAAGCCCGTCAACCCACTTCCTGGGACCCGCCATGGCTGCGCCAGAAAACTGCGTATCAGCAACCGTCTTCCTACGAGTCAGATTTGTACTCGCCACCACCGCCCTCTTGTTGGGACCCGCCAAGGTTGTGCACGCAGCATGGATACTCTCAGCCTTATCAACCGCCTCAGCAGCCACACCACACCGCGCTCAGACAACCCACTAGCTGGGATCCACCTGCCTACTGGGAGACACCGGGACAACGCCCCTTCCACGAGGTCTCGGCATACGATCATCCGCTGCCCCCCAACCATAACTCAGGATGGAATCAGCCCGCGCCACAGCCACCTTGTCCAGCCACCACCACGGCACATCCGACTCTCGCACAACTTCAACAATTGTTGGAAGCGTGCTACAGGATGGAGTCTCGCCTTGTTGCAGCCGACCGACGCATCGACAACATGCTTCCTCCAGAGCTGCCTGAACCTGCGCAGCCCTACGGCTCTCAAATTTTTAGGTTTGGGGACCTCGTTCAGCACCTTCCTCCATCAGGAAATAGCAAGGCTTCGCCGGGGCCGTCGGATTTAGTCCCCTACGACTCATTGACTCCGCCGCAGCAGTCGAGTACAACACCACCACCCTTTGCGTTGCTTCCCGATACTGCCCTCGAGCCGCCGTATGCTCTGTCCAAGACTTCAGTTGGGAATGTTCTAGAGTGCAATAAGAAAGAGATTGTGATTCTTGACTGTGATCGAGTCGAGGAAGGATTTGATGATTCTTCGGAGAAGATTCTACATTCTTCTTCTCGTTTTAGTGGAGTTGAAAAGGTTGAGAAGATAGAGAAGTCCAGTTTGGATTCCGCACGCAAAGAGAAACCGGTTCACGGTTGCATCGAGATTCAGTGCGCGCGACAATTGAATGCTTCTCGATTCAAGATTCCCCAAGTCCAGATTGGTTTGGGTAGTTCCATTGTGGACAACGCATCGCTGAAATTATTGAGTGATTCATCTCATGTCAGGGTTGTCGCAAGTATGAATCATCGATCAACATCTCTCGACGCCGATGCCCGGTTGATTCCTCCGCAAAATGACACTCTATGCTTGAGCATTCATGGACGCATTGATACAGGGAGACGCTCAACTATTCAGTGTATGTTTGACCCAGGAGGATTCCTCGACACTCATCGTTGCTTCATGGTGCCCACCTTGAGGACAAGGTGGATTTCAACCGTGGGGGAGTTGATACGATTATTATTATTATTATTATTATTATTATTATTATTATTTAGTTAGTTAATTATAGATTGACATATCTTTTTCATATCTTTTGTCTTGCTCATTAAGTTAGTATTCACTATTATAAATAGTGGACATTGTTCTTTAGTTCATCAATTCAAGAAATATCAATTATCCTTCTATTTTATTTTCTCTTATTCTCTTTCCTTTCAAAGTGCAAAACGCACAAAACCCTAATTTTGACGCCGGATTGATCGACGGGCAAAAGCTCCCGCGACGTTCGACGCAAAATCTACGAGTTAAGGAACTTCATCCTTAACAGAAGGATTGCGTACTTTGATGTTTAATACACTTCAACCTTCAGGTAAGAAGCGGCGGAAGCACGGAATCACTTAGGCCGAGGCAACAAATGAATCCAAGAGTGAAAACGTGCAACAGAGAGTAAAGCCAATAGATTCACTACATTTTAGGAATTGTCATGCTTGATTTTCTGGTCTGATTGCATACCTCTATCGCATATTCCAAACACTAGTAATAAAGCTCAATACCTCTATCGCATATTCCATACACTAGTAATACGTACACAACAATAATTCTTCAACGACAAAATTTCAAAAGTATGTCCTCTTTCAACACGGTCTACTGACAACGATGGACAAACAATATCCAAAAAGAACATTAATTGAACATCATCAAAAACTCGCCTTTGAATGAATTGGCCATTTCCATTAACGCTAATCTTTGATTGAAAATGAATGAAATTGTTTCGATAATATATGATATCAAAAGCTATGGTTCTGTAAATATATGTGAGGTTGATTACAGAGATTGTAGTGATGGAGTACGTACTAACCAAGCCCAACAGCAGTAAAGCCCATCAGCCTAAGGCCCAAGAAAGAGTTCAGTTCGGCATGACTAAAGAGTTCAGTTCGGCACAACCAAAGAGTTCGGCCCCAGCCTACAGCTCGGTGAAAGCCAACCAATCAAACTCTGCACTCAGGTCGGCATCAAGCTCTACTCTCAGATCGGCAAAAGCTGCTCGGCAATAATTCAGCAGTTCGGTCTCAGTATTCGACCGAACTGGGAGATAGTGGACTCATGCAGAACCTCCACGACCTCCACTACACCCACGATCTATTTAGTGGTGTCAAGCAGTCATTAACTCATGCAGGATAGTGGACCCATGCAAGATCGCCACGCTCTCCACGACATCCACTACCTAGTAAATAGCTGCATGCCACGATCTTGGTCCTTTGTATAAATAGAACCTAGATCAGATAGATAGGGTGAGCTTCTAGACATTCTCTCGATCTCTAGAGATAGAATACAAAATAGCAAGTCTGTATTGTAAGCTGTAGAAAACAGATCAAGCAATACAACTCTGCCCTCTTTTCTTCCCGTGGACGTAGATTTACCTCAGTAAATCGAACCACGTAAATTCTCTGTGTCGTGATCTGCATTTTCCTGCATTCATCACTATCCGAAGTAGAGCCGCCAGACTGCTGGAGCGGATTCGTAGATGGAGCTTCAAACAAGATGGGAAGTGGAGCTGGTATTTTACTCGTCGCTCCCGACGGACACGAGGTAACCTACTCACTTCGGTTCCTATTCCCCACTACTAATAATGAAGCCGAGTACGAAGCCCTCCTGGCCGGACTCCAGTTAGCGCAAAGTCTGCTCGTCAAATCTCTCAAAGTCCATTGTGATTCACAAGTCATAGTAAATCACATGTTGGGAACAAGTGAAGCCCGTGACGAGAGAATGAAGAAGTATTTGGACAAAGCGCAAAGCATCAGCCGAAGTTTCTCCTATTTTCGGATAATCCGCGTTCCCAGAGCGGAAAATAGCTGATGCGAAGCATATTTCTTATATTTTTCCCCCTAAACTACACACTTTCCATGTACTTGTCACTCATCAAAGTGTATTTGTAGGGAAGTTTAGGAGAGTGAAAGCTGGAAGTTCGCAGGTGAAATGGGCAAAGCATGAGAACGCCCGGTCGGGCGATTCTGAGCTTCAAAACGCCCGGTCGGGCGTTACGCATAAGGATTCCAGAAAGTTCGCCCGGTCGGGCGGTTAGTGACGACACAAAACGCCCGGTCGGGCGTTTCACCGCGATACCCCTAGAAGCCTTTCGCCCGGTCGGGCGTTTCGTTCGTTAAATTCGCCCGGTCGGGCGTATTTGCCGAGTAACTTCTAAATGGCAGTTATTTCAGAAAAGGAGGGGATAAGTTAGAGGAAAGAAGAGGAGAAAGGTGACGAATTTGACAGAGAAAAAAAGACAGAACGGAGAAGAATGAAGAAGAGAAGAGAAGGAGGAAAATCTACCCGACACTCCGACGATTCGACTCCACCATCCAATTCTACTCCGAAAGAGCATGCCTTCTACGGTTTTAATCAGTGAATTTATCATGTATCAAGGCTAGGCTCATTTGTTGCTCCAAGTTGTGAATTAGACTCGTTAGAATGCTTCTACACTTTTGAACTCATGTTTGATATCATTGATTGTGTTTAATGCGTAATTCTATTACTTTAGAGGCATCTTTTGTGATAGATATCTAATCCTTGTTTATTGTCTCTTTAACATGGACATGGATGGATTAATCAATTGTTATGCTATCAAATTAAAATTGTTCAGAGGATAATTTGATAGTGGATTAGGTAAGCTCGTATAGTAGATGATGTTAGATTCCCGCGCTTCCGCAGGAGTTGAATGCCTTCGAAAATTAATTCATGGAACAAGTGTTCAGCTGACTGTGAATTATACGTCGCAAACATGTTCAGTGCAAGCGATTAGGTTGATAAGTTAATCCCAATTTTGTGTGTGATAAATGTGTAGAATGATTCGAGTCTAAGGAGCAACTTGGAGTGACCTGTTTTTCTCGTGTTTAAAATCCTTGCGTAGTTAGTTTGTTAACTTAGTGTCATTAATCATCAAAACCAAAAATCGAACCTTTTTATGCTTTGTTTAGTGTTAAGTTTTAATAATCATTCCCTTCCCTGTGGATCGACACCTAAAATACTACACACGAAGCTGTATTCTTGCAGTTAGTGATAATATTTGGGTAATTAATTTGAACTTGCGTGCGAAATTGATCTGTTTTACAAACCAGTATTATCCACATCAAGTTTTGGCGCCGTTGCCGGGGAAGGCAATCGATTATTTAGCTTATAGTTTTTGTTTGTTTTTATTTTGTTTGATTTTTCTTTTTGAGTTTTTTAGGTACATTGTTCGTGTTCTACGGTGTGATAGCCATCTACCACGTCCGGACTTGAAGACGAAGGAGTGTATTATTTTAGGTAATTTTTACCTAACTCTTAGTTTAGTTTTAGGTAGTTTTGTTTGCACTCTAGCACACACTTTTTATAGTACTTACCCCGAAGTTGTCGAGAGGTCTCGCTTTCGGTAATAGGAAATATTTTGTGCTTGTGCTTGGTGTATTTTCTGTTGTGTAGGTATTAAAAAAAAAACAAAAAAAAAAGAGGTGAATGCACACGAGATCTCAGGGTACACCACCTTTCGGATTACTCTGTTATCAAAGAAGGAAAGGGTCAGGAAGTTCAGCCGGGTTTGAAATTCAACAGGATTCGCCGAGTCCAATCAGAGATAACCCATTATTTGAGAATAGTGACAGTGATCTAGAAGCTGAATCAATGGCTGAGAACAATGAGATTCCACCACCCGCGGTGAGGTTTGGTGACACTCTCAGGTCGGGAGTCGACTTTCTAGGAGAATTCGCCTACGCGAATGACAACGTGAACATTCCTCCTCATTACATTAGCTTGGTGAACGGGGGAAATCTCTTCCATGGGCGAGACGATGAGGATCCAACGAGCCACCTCAACGCGTTCTACGAATTGACGAACTCTCATCGACCCCCGAATGTGGACCATCATCAGATTAAGAGGGCCTTATTCCCTTTCTCACTGAGGGATAAAGCACGGGCGTGGTATGATTCTATTCCGGGATACAACATAGCCACATTCCAAGAGTTGAAGATGTTGTTCCTCTTGGAATATAACTCTCCGATGAAGATCGAGAAGTTGAGAGAGGAGATCACTACCTTCCGACAGAAATATGATGAGTCTTTTGCGGAAGCGTGGAAGAGGTTCACTGAATTGCTTAGGAAATGCCCGAGCCATGGTCTTGCTCCAGGGCATGAGCTACTCAAGTTCTACAAGGGACTCAACAGTGAAGGCACGGGGTTGGTGACTGCAGGCTCGAATGGAAATCTGGACGACTTAACTCACGAGGAAGTGAGAGCTCTGTTCCAAAGGTTGGCAAACAACCAAAGGAATTGGCATAATCCGAGAAGAGCGGCAGATAAGATGGGAGACACGTTCGGTGCTACCAAGGAGACGGAGAAAATCACTGCAATTGAGGCTCAGTTGGCGGAGATAAGCACTCAGATGTGCACGATGACGAAGGCGATAAAATCCTTCCAACTGACTCCTCAACCCATGGCTGTTTTGAAGTGTGGGTTGTGCCAAGGCGGACATCACATGGATCAATGTCCGAATCTTGAAGGTCAGCCAATAGAGGATGTGAACTATATTGGTAACAATCAGCAAGGGTTCAACCAAGGAAACCAGTACGGTAATCAGCAGAACTGGAGGCCTCAACAAGTGAACTGGAATCAGTCCGGTACTAGCAACCCTTCGGGTTCACAATGGCGTACCAATACTCCACCTCCGGGTTTTGAGAAGAAGCCTTCTATGGATGAACAACTGGGACAAATCCTATCTCTTATGACTAAGACTCAAAAGGAGAATGACTACTTCAAAGAAAAGACCGTGGAAAAGTTTGGGCAGTTAGAAGCTACAATGAGGAATCTTGAGACTCAAATTGGGCAGATTGCTACAGCATCTCACACAAGAATTCCTAATGTTATCCCGAGTGATACAGTGCCCAATCCTAAAGGTGTTGAACAGTGCAAGGCAGTTAAGTTAAGAAGTGGAAAGGATCTTGAGTCTCCAATCATGCTAGATGCACAAAATGGCTCGAACATCTTGCACGCAGGGGCGGACGAGAGGATTGAGTGGGCTACTACCGAAGCTAGGGAAGGTCAACAAGAAAAAGAAGAGTCAACCATGAGTGATATCCACAAGAAGAATCCACTAAGTCCGGCAATGGACCCGAAGTGTCCATTTAATTTTCCAGATTTTATCCCGCCACCACCTTTCCCAGTCGAGAATAAGAAGAAGGGTAGGAAAATAATTCAAGAGAAAGGACTCGATTGGATGATGAACATTATCAGGAAAGTTAATGTAGATGTGTCCCTGGTGGATTTGTTCCTACACTTTCCTAAATTCTCCAAGTTTTTTAAAGATCTTATTGCGAAAAAGGAGAAGATACAAGACGATGGCGTGGTGATATTGAGCGCATTTTGCTCACAATTTGTGAAGGGAAAGATGCCGGCAAAGAGAAGAGACCCGGGAAGCTGTGTGATCCCATGTGAGATGGGAGATAAAAAGTTCCCAAAGTGCCTACTTGATCAAGGCTCGGGAATATCATTGATGGCTCTGAAAACCGCACGGTCAATCGGTCTAGAAGCGAGGATTGAACCAATCGACATTGACCTACAATTGGCGGATCATTCAATTGTGAAACCGAAAGGTATCATCGAGGATGTCTTGGTGAAGGTTGATAGATTTGTACTCCCGGTTGACTTCATTGTCCTAGAGATGGAAGAGGACAAGGATATGCCTATCCTCTTTGGTAGGCCATTTTTAGCAACCGGTGATGTTGTGATAGAGACCAAGACAAATACGGTCATGTTTCGAGTAGATGGAGAGAATGTGGTGATCAAGCAAGAGAAGGCGGGGAAGCGCCTATTGGAGCCTGGATAGAAGGGAAAAGGATGAAGAAGGTCGAGCCAACGACTATAAACAAAGGCGCTGATTGGGAGGCAACCCAAGTTTTTTATCTTTCTTTTATCTTTTGGTTTCATATGTTGGAGGTTTTGTTTGCTCAATTCTTTCCTCCAACATTTATTTTGAATTGAGTGTTTCTTTTTGTAGTTTTTGTTCTTTTTGTAGGAGCAACTGGGAGTTAGGATTGGAGCTTAGGAGGAAGCACACCTGCAAAGGATTTTTACACCCACCCTCCCACCCGAACGCACTATGGACGTCATGCCAAGTTTGGGGGAGTTTCCTTTCCCTTTACTTTATTTGTCTTTTTTGCATGCATTGAGGACAATGACGCATTCAAGTTTGGGGGGGTTATGAATGATTTGTGATGTTTGTTTTTGGGTGTTTTGCTTGATAAAGATGTTTTGAATCTATGTAGTTGACGGGTGCATGCTTTATCTTCGGCTTTCTGGTTGGGAAATCTTGCTTAATTTTACTTGAACTTTGAAGCCTAGGATGAATAGAATGGGTGCATGGATCTTTGTGAAAAAGCATGTCGTGATAACATCCGATTTCTTGAGTTGAGGAGAGTATGAAAATCGCATGACTTGTGGAAATTATGTTGGATTGATTTGCTTTATCGAGTGAAGTGCTTGCGTTCGTTTGTGTTAACGATATGGGAGGACAAGGCACTAGGATGAACTCCATGGCCAAATGATCACATGCCTAGTCCATCAAATGATCCCCTAGAAGCCACCTTGAGCTTAATTTCTTATTCTTTGTGTAAACACTTAGCCAAACACTTAGCCACTGAAATAAGCCTAATTTTAGCCTCATCGAAAGACCTTGCTACTATTTGGGTGCTAAATACTAGTTTGAGCTTGGTGGTTGAATGTTGAGTGTTGGGTGGTGTATTGCAAAAGTGTAGACATTTCTAGACTTGATAGAAGGTGAAAAGAATGAAGTTCTAAGAAAAAAAAAAAACAAGAAAAAGAAAAAGACGACCTCCAAATTCACAAAAGTCGAGGTCTTTACAAAAACAAAAAAAAAAAAAAGGAATAAGTTGATGAAATAAAGATAGAGCTTCTATGTTTGTTTGTGTAATCTCGTCTGGAATAGATCTCAAGTTTGGGGGAGTGTGGGTTTGGTTGTAATTTTTCGTTGGTTAATCTTTGGAAGGAAGTTGTAGGAGGGAAGATTTTGGCACTCAAATGTGTAGCCTTTGAGCTCACTATCCATACTTATCCTACCTCGTCCCTAGCCCCATTACAACCTTGAAATAAGACCTTGGACCTTATCGTTGATGCTTGTGGATGTTGTGTAAAGAACTTGGTAGAGTTAAAGAGGTTCGATTTGAAATCTGTGAGTCTATGTGGTTAGTAGTGCTTGATGAGTCGATGATGACGGTTTGAGTTGTTTGATCGTATGCTCGGACTTACTTTGAAGTGCACCTTAACTTGACGTTCTAGGGGGATGAGTGATTGTTCTTGAGAGTGGGAAATCTTGATTGGAAATGTTGGGGGTTTAGATTTTGTCACTCACGTCCCTACATGATTCTTTGTGATGAAAATCTTTGCGGGTTAGATTTGGTTGAGTCTTGGTGCTGAAAATGTATCTTGCTCGGGGCGAGCAAGAGCTTAAGTTTGGGGGTATTTGATGCGAAGCATATTTCTTATATTTTTCCCCCTAAACTACACACTTTCCATGTACTTGTCACTCATCAAAGTGTATTTGTAGGGAAGTTTAGGAGAGTGAAAGCTGGAAGTTCGCAGGTGAAATGGGCAAAGCATGAGAACGCCCGGTCGGGCGATTCTGAGCTTCAAAACGCCCGGTCGGGCGTTACGCATAAGGATTCCAGAAAGTTCGCCCGGTCGGGCGGTTAGTGACGACACAAAACGCCCGGTCGGGCGTTTCACCGCGATACCCCTAGAAGCCTTTCGCCCGGTCGGGCGTTTCGTTCGTTAAATTCGCCCGGTCGGGCGTATTTGCCGAGTAACTTCTAAATGGCAGTTATTTCAGAAAAGGAGGGGATAAGTTAGAGGAAAGAAGAGGAGAAAGGTGACAAATTTGACAGAGAAAAAAAGACAGAACGGAGAAGAAGGAAGAAGAGAAGAGAAGGAGGAAAATCTACCCGACACTCCGACGATTCGACTCCACCATCCAATTCTACTCCGAAAGAGCATGCCTTCTACGGTTTTAATCAGTGAATTTATCATGTATCAAGGCTAGGCTCATTTGTTGCTCCAAGTTGTGAATTAGACTCGTTAGAATGCTTCTACACTTTTGAACTCATGTTTGATATCATTGATTGTGTTTAATGCGTAATTCTATTACTTTAGAGGCATCTTTTGTGATAGATATCTAATCCTTGTTTATTGTCTCTTTAACATGGACATGGATGGATTAATCAATTGTTATGCTATCAAATTAAAATTGTTCAGAGGATAATTTGATAGTGGATTAGGTAAGCTCGTATAGTAGATGATGTTAGATTCCCGCGCTTCCGCAGGAGTTGAATGCCTTCGAAAATTAATTCATGGAACAAGTGTTCAGCTGACTGTGAATTATACGTCGCAAACATGTTCAGTGCAAGCGATTAGGTTGATAAGTTAATCCCAATTTTGTGTGTGATAAATGTGTAGAATGATTCGAGTCTAAGGAGCAACTTGGAGTGACCTGTTTTTCTCGTGTTTAAAATCCTTGCGTAGTTAGTTTGTTAACTTAGTGTCATTAATCATCAAAACCAAAAATCGAACCTTTTTATGCTTTGTTTAGTGTTAAGTTTTAATAATCATTCCCTTCCCTGTGGATCGACACCTAAAATACTACACACGAAGCTGTATTCTTGCAGTTAGTGATAATATTTGGGTAATTAATTTGAACTTGCGTGCGAAATTGATCTGTTTTACAAACCAGTATTATCCACATCAATAGCCGAGCAGATACCTTAAGTAAGTTGGCCTCAGATCCGAGCTCAAAGGCGGAAGAATTAATGCATCGAAGCATTGATGAAGCCGAGGTACATTCAGTATCCAGCTCGCCGAACTGGATGACGCCGATCTTGCTGTATCTGGATCAAGGACAATTACCCGAGGATAAGAGAGAAGCTCGGAAGATCACGTGCCGAGCACTTCGGTACGAACTTCATGAAGGAGTCCTCTTTAGAAAGTCTTACCTCCAGCCGTTATTGCGGTGCGTAGGACCAGAAGAGACGGACTACATCCTCAGAGAAGTTCATGAAGGATCGTGCGGCAGCCACATCGGAGCTAGAGCTTTAGCTAAAAAAGTTCTAAGATGGGGATATTATTGGCCAACCTTGGTACAAGAAGCAATGCAGCTCGTCAAGACATGCCCGAAGTGCCAAATCCATGCAAATATCCCAAGGATGCCGCAGACCGATCTATCCACTATGCAAAGCCCTTGGCCTTTCATGCAATGGGGCATAGACATAGTGGGACCACTTCCTCAAGCTCCTCGGCAAATGAAATTCCTAATCGTTGCCGTGGACTACTTTACGAAGTGGGTGGAAGCTGAACCATTAGCTACGATAACGAGCTCGAAGGCATTGGATTTCGTCTGGAAGAACATAGTGTGCCGATTTGGCATACCCCACATCCTCATCTCGGATAACGGGACTCAGTTCACCGACAAGACGTTCAAGAATTGGTGCCAAGAGCTGAATATTCAACAGCGGTTCACTTCGGTCTCTCATCCACAAGCAAACGGACAAACGGAGGTAACAAATCGTATCCTGGTGAAAGGGTTAAAAGCTCGGTTAGAACAAGCCAAAGGACAATGGGTAGAAAATCTCCCTCAAGTCCTATGGTCCTACCGAACTACACCCACAACCTCCAATGGTGAAACTCCGTACAGTCTGGTGTACGGCACTGAAGCCGTAATTCCGGTGGAGATCGGCGTACCCAGTCCCCGAACTCTAAATTTCTCCTCAGAAATGAATGACGACGGACTGAGAGCCGAGCTAGATCTTACCGAAGAAAGAAGAGAATTGGCATGCATAAAAGCAGCCAAGTACAAGGAGCAAGTAGCCCGGTATTACAACCAAAGGGTGAAGAAGCTGCAATTTCAAGTGGGAGATCTCGTCCTGAGAAACAACGAAGTAAGCCGAGCAGAAAAGCTGGGCAAGCTCGAACCCACATGGGAAGGTCTGTATCGGGTGTCAGAAGTCCTCGGCAAAGGGTCTTACAAATTGGCTCGCATGTCAGGAGAACAGGTACCCCGAACATGGCACATTTCCAACCTCAAAAAGTTCCATTTGTAAGAGACAGTCCGGTCAGTCAGTCTTGAGTCTTGTTTGCTCAATGTGCTTTATTTTGGTTTACTTGGTCTTTATTTGTCTCTGTGCGTTTTGTTTATGTTTTTTATCTGTCTCTGTGCGTGTCGTCTCTTACAAATGTTACTGAGGTATCTTGTTCTTCGAAGGCTGATCCCCTTCTTAGAACATATACAGGCCAACGATTGTGAGTCAAAGCTTCTACAGAAGATACAAGACCACAATTCAGCTTAAACAAGCAGTTCGTCTGAAACGAGCTGCAATAAGCCAACGATTGTGAAGTCCAAGCTTCTAAAGAGGATACAAGACCACAATTCGGCTTAAAAATCAAGCACTTCGTCTGAAACGAACTGCAACGAGAGTCCGATTCTCGCGATAAAACTTGCCTGAATTAGGACAAGGGAAAGTCCGATCCACGCGATAAAACTCGCCGAATTAGGACAAGGGAAAGTCCGATCCCCAAATTAGGACAACGGAAAGTCCGATCCGAGCGATAAAATTCGCCAAATTAGGACACAAGCGTAGTCCAGTCAAAGATGTTTATTTCATCAGATCAAAGACGAGTCCGGTCAAAGATGTTTATTTCATCAGACCAAAGACGAGTCCGGTCAAAAAAGAGTGCACTTCATAAGGCCGAGGACAAACATCAACTTACCCCGTACCTTTATACAGAATGCCGAAGTAATTCACTTCGCTTTCCGGGGGGGGTAGTGATGGAGTACGTACTAACCAAGCCCAACAGCAGTAAAGCCCATCAGCCTAAGGCCCAAGAAAGAGTTCAGTTCGGCATGACTAAAGAGTTCAGTTCGGCACAACCAAAGAGTTCGGCCCCAGCCTACAGCTCGGTGAAAGCCAACCAATCAAACTCTGCACTCAGGTCGGCATCAAGCTCTACTCTCAGATCGGCAAAAGCTGCTCGGCAATAATTCAGCAGTTCGGTCTCAGTATTCGACCGAACTGGGAGATAGTGGACTCATGCAGAACCTCCACGACCTCCACTACACCCACGATCTATTTAGTGGTGTCAAGCAGTCATTAACTCATGCAGGATAGTGGACCCATGCAAGATCGCCACGCTCTCCACGACATCCACTACCTAGTAAATAGCTGCATGCCACGATCTTGGTCCTTTGTATAAATAGAACCTAGATCAGATAGATAGGGTGAGCTTCTAGACATTCTCTCGATCTCTAGAGATAGAATACAAAATAGCAAGTCTGTATTGTAAGCTGTAGAAAACAGATCAAGCAATACAACTCTGCCCTCTTTTCTTCCCGTGGACGTAGATTTACCTCAGTAAATCGAACCACGTAAATTCTCTGTGTCGTGATTTGCGTTTTTCCTGCATTCACTAACATCAAATTTTCGCGGACTCATCGTATAAAATCTTCAACAACCGTGGAATGAATAAAATGTAAGGAAAGTATTTTAAATTAAATCAAAAAAATAGGAAAATTGTAACTTGACATGTAGTGGGGCCATCAATGTCGTTAATTTAGGAATTTTCCTTAACTGATAAGTTGGTATGTGACAACCTTACCATTCGTACATGAAAATACAATTAAAAAATGATTTCTCAATGATGATGTGGCAGAATCATGGGCGTCTATTGCTGAAATCGTACCACCTATATTGGTGGGAAGTTGTGAACTTAAAATGAGTTACTCCCTCCGTCCCACATAATTTGACCCAGTTTTCCATTTTGGGCCGTCCCACATAATTTGACTCATTTCACTTTTACCATTTTTGGTAGTGGACCCTACATTCCACTAACTCATTCCTACTCACATCTAATTATAAAACTAATATATAAAAGTAGGACTCACATTCCACTAACTTTTTCAACTCACTTTTCATTACATTTCTTAAAACTCGTGCCCGGTCAAAGTGTCCCAAATTATGCGGGACGGAGGGAGTATTTTTTAAGTACATAATATGCAAATTAGAATTAACACACTATTTAAATTTTTTAATAATTACAGTAGTTGATTTATAAAAAAAAGAATTAACACACTATTTATTAATTTAAAAAAAATTAGAAAATTCGGGTATATCCGATACCCGAAAATCCAAAATTCCCAATACCCGATCTTGATCCGAAACCCGAAAAATCGGGTTTCGGGTATCCAATTACCCGACTTTTTCGGGTTCGAATATCGGGTATCCAATACCCGTTATCCATTTTGACAGGTCTATCTACGTTTCCACCTTTTAACCAAGTTAAAGAGACATTGACTAAAAGACATTATTGAATAATAAATCAGGCCGGACTTATAATTCAATGTAAAAAACACCGTAAAAAAAGATCATAAATTAATATTAATCCATAGAATCCTAAAGTAATTCACATCTTTCACAAATTAGGAGCAACGTAAGAGTTTAGTTACACATCCACATACAATAAAGAAGAACCATAGAAGTAATGAAATAACAAATCTCCTCAGAATGATGGAAGTTGAGTGATTGGACCTCCAATCTTCTTCTTCCTCTCTTCCTCCTCTTTCTCTGATAATTTTTGTGTATGAAAATATCTGAATATCCCCCAAAAACTGCTCCATAAACCTATTTGAAAATTGAAATTCGGCATTTTCCGAGAGAACGACCGACCCGGGCGAAAACGATGCCAACCTCGGCGTTTTACATCGTCTTCATCAAATGGCCATAACTTCTTCATTCGAGCTCCGATTGAGGCGTACAAGGTACCCACGCTAAGCTATTTCAAAGACGAAGATAACGGTGGTAAGACAAAAGAATTTGGACATCGTCTTGATAGGCAAAGAACTGTTTGAATCAGACCCCAGATCCGGTTTGGCTCATTATATGCCTTCACTGCATATGTATATCTATCAACTAGTATATACTCCCTCCGTCCCACAAGAATATGTACTCTTTCATTTTTAATCCGTCCTACAAGAATATATACACTTTCTTTTGGAAACTCTTTTCTCTCTATTGAAGTGAGACTCATTCTCCACTAACAATATTTTAATTACTTTTTTTCTACCTCTCTCTTACTTTACCAATTTTGCATTAAAACTCGTGTCGAACCCAAAGTGCATATTCTTTGAGGACGAAGGGAGTAATAATTAAACTTTAATGATTAATTGATAGATGATTTTAATATGAAAATAGGAGAAATCTTGGAGTAGAATTAGCATTATTTGATTTACATCAGTATGATGTAACGCGTTGAATGTATTATTATTATTATTATTATTATTTAATAATATAAATAATGTTGTCTCATATAGAAAATTTAGCGAATTTTTTCTTCCTTATCAAATTATCAATGTACACTTTCATTTCCATGAGACAAATGAAATCAGAAGTTTTCTTATTTGGCATAAAAATATATTTTAGAGTATGTGAATAATTTTTGATTGATTATAAATATCAATAAATTTTGAAGTATTGAAATTTTAATTTAGCGAATTTTTTCTTCCTTATCAAATTATCAATGTACACTTTCATTTCCATGAGACAAATGAAATCAAAAGTTTTCTTTTTGGCATAAAAAATATATTTTAGAGTATGTGAATAATTTTGATTGATTATAAATATCAATAAATTTTGAAGTATTGAAAATTTGTATTGATTAGATCAATTCAAATATCCAAGAAAAGTGGAGTAGTAATTAAAATTATATTTTGTAAATATTAATATCTCATTCATCCGCCATTGGGAGTCTCATTTGAGTTTGAGACAAAATTTAAGAAATATACTTCTATATAGGAAAGTGGATGGAAAAGAGAGTGGAATGTGATAACCATTTTTTATATATTAGTTTTATAATAAAATATGAGTGAAATGTAGCGTCTACATACCAATTATAGTAAAAATAAATAGAGAATCTTAATGGCAGACACAATGAAATGGTGAATCGAGACTCCTAATGGGAATCTTAATGGCAGACACAATGAAATGGTAAATCGAGACTCCTAATGGGGATGAAGTACTTAGTAATAATAGCAATAATAATATACACACAAGTACAATATGATTGGAATGTAGGATCTACATACCAGCTATAGTAAAAGTAAACCGAGAATCTTAATGGCGGACACACTATAATAGTAAATAGGGACTCCTAATGGGGATGGAGTACTTAGTAATAATAGCAATAATAATACACACGAGTACAATCATAATTTTAAAAATTACAGTAAATTTGCTTTGAGGTGATGGGGACATATTAAACTACTCACTCCCCCATTAATTGGCATCGGTTGACTTGGTACGGAGTTTAAGAAATGTAGTGGAAAGTGAATCCTACTTTTATATATTAATCTATCTATACATACATAAAAGGCGAGTTTTGGCATTCTTTAGAAATATTTATAAGTTTTGTCCTATTCTGAAATGTTTATAATTTACAAAATCAATTTGAATAATTATTGAATAACTATTCCTTCCCATGACTATTACATGCAGAAACGCTTTTGATATTGTCATTCCATTTTGGAGATTCCATGGCCAAAAGCGTTTCATTCAGCTAAATAATGACTTATCTCTGATTGCTATAACGTATTTCCCCATTAATTGCGAATTATCGTTGGAATTTAATCCAATAAAACCTACTAATATATACAGTAGCGTCAACCAGAGCCATTATTGCTCATTATTGCGGATGAGTGGTGAAGAAAATAGAGCGACACAAAATGAGAGGGATAAGGGTTTTCGGAAATAATAGAAATCGAGAAAAATAAATTACATCTTTCAGCTATGGAGATCAACTTTGAAACAAATAAATAGGCAGGCTCCATCATCTTCCACACTAAATAACGCGGTATCTCAACTGATTGCCAAAGACATGCCAAGTTTGTATCATCAAATATGGAAGGAGAGCCGGCTCAATTGTATATTTATTAATTATTTTATATATTTGTTGATATTGTACATGTATGAATTCAGATTTTGTATGACCATATTTTTTTTTTATTTTATAATATTATTTTGAAAATTAGTGTAAAAGAAATAAAATAGATCGGTGTGATCCACAGTCCATTTTATTTTATTCAACATGTGTTTGTAGGTGAATATTTTATAGTAGAGATTGAAGAATGTTCTTATATATTGATGTGTGTAATTTTTAGTTTTGAAACAATTATCTGAAATTTTATTGGTATGGTAAATTGTTATTATATATATTTACGAGCTCATAACGGCATATAATGGTATTGTTTTCCATAATCAATTGGGTCGTGCATGCCACTAGTTTTATAATAAAATGTGAGTGGAATGTGGGGTACATTACCTACCAAAAGTAGTAAAAGGTAGGGGTGCCTATTAATGGGGGACGGAAGTACATGAAAAAAATTCCACCAAGGAGATGCAATGTAAGTAATCAAAATGTTGCCCAAATAATTGATAACTCACATAAAGATTGCACCCAGTGGACAGGGATTTAGACAGACCCCCAACTCTGGAATTAAATTAAAATATAACGTTCCAAAACATGATCCTAACCCAAAAGTGATTAGGAGTAGTATCATGTTAATAAGTAAGTTGTTGCTTTAATCTTATCTAGTATATGTCAAAAATAAACAATTGTTAATAAATTATAGTACTTTTATTTAATTTGGCGACAATAAAGAAGAAGATGAAAAAAACCAAGGAGGAAGTAAGGTTTGGAAGTAAGCAACAAACAATTTGCATTGTTTTAACTATTAAGTTCGTCGCTTACAGAGTTATTCACAGTAATTCCTCTGAATCACAACAGAGATAAAATATAAGGAATGTGAACACAATTTGCTTCTTCCACATATTAACCAATCCAGAAACGTTGCATCATAATTTCCAAGTTTAAAAATACGAAGGCAAGCACAAAACGCATACACCACATGTTCAACAAAATGACTGAACCAAGTCAGAAAACCCAAAATCAACATTTCAGCTTTGCCATCCTTCAACACAATACATCATCTAACTTAGCAAATACGCGAAACATTAACCCCTAGACGCCGGTAGATCCAAACCCACCAGAGCCGCGAGCCGTGGCATCAAGATCATCAACCTCAGCCACTTCCGGCGTCACAATCTGCTCGATGATCAACTGCGCGATTCTATCTCCAACCTTCACTTCGAAATCCACTTCGGAATGGTTGAAAAGGATCACCCCAACCGGCCCCCGGTAGTCAGCGTCCACAACCCCCGCCCCAACATCGATCGAGTGCTTCCACGCCAGCCCAGACCGCGGCGCTGCAGTTAACAGAAACCTCCTCACAGTTGTGCAATTATTCATCGAAGAGAAGCAAAAACATTTACAATTAAGGAGTAAAATTACCGATTCGAGCATATGTTCCCTCAGGAACAGCGACGCTGAGATCCGTTGGCACCAGAGCTTTTCCTCTTGCTGGAACCTTCGTCTCCGCGGCGCTATTGAATTCACATAAGTACTTATAAATTTGTCGAAACAGGGGAGGGAAAAAGAGAGAGGATGCTGGTTCACGGAGAAAAAAAGGCATACCTAGAGAGATCGTAGCCTGCCGAAAGAGGGGAACCCCTAGACGGCAACACGGCTTTCTCCGAGAGCCTTTTCACTCGCAGAAACGGCGCGATTGCAGTGGGCTTGGCTTCGGAAACACCGTTGTGGTCGTGGGTCTTCTGAATCTTGGCCGAAGGCTCTTGGATTTCAGGGGTTTGGTTCGAATTCAACGCCGCCTGAGCCATTTTGAGCGAATTTGAAGAGAATTTGCGGTTTTGAAATGTGAGGAGTGTGCAGATGAAATTAGTAGTGAAAGCGGCGTGGGGCTTAAAAAGATGAACAAGTGTTGGGAGTTTGCGGATTCCCGCCATTTCTCAACCCTATTTTTGTGGGCAAATGAAAGATATATTCATTGCGGTTTTTTTTCTAGAATTTAACGGCAAATAACTTAGTGGAGTAGTATAGTAGTATTAAATTTGTAAGAGTAAATTTAATAAGGGGTTTGATAGTTAAAGAGATTTTTGATAGATAAGAAAATATTACAGATATTATAGATATTACAAAAGATATTTACGTTATATATTTATATTTCTGATTGAGTTTACTTTATAATGGATGACCTGTACAGTTTCAGCATTATTAAGTAAATAGATAATACATGGGAACAGCGACGGAACTACGTAGGGACAAGCCCCCGCTCCAGCGGGGGCTTGATCGGCACCGAACCCCGACCCCGCCTTATTCCTCCGTTCTCCGACCGATCTCCGCCCCAGATTAAGCCCTGCACTTCAACCGTCCAGACTCCACGGAATCCGCTGCCGCCGCTAATTCTGCGAAATTGAAAAATTGTTAAAGAAAATGAGACTTGGGCTTATAAGTTTTGGGCCATTTATATAATTGTTTGGCTGCTTTTAATTTTTGGATATAATAAACTAATGATGCCCTTGACATAATTAGCCGATTCAGATTAAAATTTGATATGTAAATGTATATAATTTTATCAAATAAAATAATCTTAAGTGCAGTGTGCAATACTTCTCATGTTTTTTATAAATTTTGTTTGTCCCCAAACCTCCTAATTTACTTGGTACTTGGATTCAGATCACTTGGTGGTTTGGTAGAATTAGAATTAGTAGTATAAAATTATTTGCAATTGTTATGCAAGTAGTAGTTAATAAATTTATTAGTAAGTGAAACTTATTTATGATATCTTTGTAAAATAGATCACTAGGTGTTTTGGTAGAATTAGTATTAGTAGTATAAAATTATTTGCAAGTGTTATGCAAATAGTTGTTAATAAATTTATTAGTATGTGAAACTTATTTAAGATATATTTCTAAAATAGAATGGGAGATAAATGAACTAATAATATATTAGTTGTATACATTGAGGAATAATTTTTTAAAAAAATTAGAATGAGACTATTCTTAGGCGATTTCAAGACATAGCGATTTGTCGAAAACAGTTACTCATCCGCGAATAGGAGTCCCATTTTTTTCATTTTGGTCCGTCCGCAAATAGGAGTCCCGGTTCATTATTACTATAAATGGAAAAGAGACATACATTCCACTAACTCAATCCTCTCACATTTCATTTAAAACTACTAATATATAAAAACGAGACTCATATTCCACTAACTTTCTTCCACCCACTTTTCTTAACATTTCTTAAAACCTGTGCCGAAAGAAATGAGACTTCTATTCGCGGACGGAGGAATGTCATCTAGTGTGTCGTAAAAGCTGTACAAACATTACATGTAAAGTTAAATATTTTAATATTATTATTATTTAAAAAATTTCATCTCTGGCTTATTTAATTTCCTGGTTCCGTCACTACATGGGAATATCCGCTAAATATTATATATATATAAGCTCTTTACGTAAGCACCCCTCTCATTTGATAGTACTTTCTTCGTTCTTAAAGAGTATGAACTTTGAGTTCGGCATGAGTTTTAATGCATTATTGGTGAAGTAAAAGAGATAGATAGAGAAAGTTTTTTAAGTATTGTTAGTGGAGAATGAGTCTCACCTCATTAGAGAGAAGAGAGTTTCCAAAATTAAAATTTCATACTCTTTGGGGACGGACGAAAAAGGAAATAGTTCATACTCTTTAGGGATGAAGGGAGTACAAGTTTAGAGTTATTCGTTTCAATTTATATATTTAGTTTGATTCCAATAGATTTTTTAATTTTATCAAAAATTTTAATCTCACAAAATTCATAAAAGTCAAAGGTCAATTTGCTCATTTTTTCTATAATTTCAAATAAATTAATAAAATAACAAATCAAGCTTTGATTTTTATGAATTTTTAATGACATTAAAAAGTGTATTAGAATCAAACTAAATACATAAATCAAAACGAACAACGTTAAACGTGCATCAATAAAAATAGTACTCACATAAGGCATATAATATATCATTTCTCAGATTATACGATATCAAACTTTGATCAGCTAATGGTTCATGTTAAATATTTAAATTGCCAATAGTGTATCCTAAATTGTCATACTAATCTGATCAAAATGTAATTGACTTTCAATTTTTTATGGAACTATAAATTACTCAATACATTAAACTCTCTCCGTCCCATGTTACTTGCACTATTTCATTTCGACTCGTCACAAACTACTTACACACTATAAGTTAGAATTAATGAATTTAATTAATATGTTAGATTAAGTTAAGAGCTCATTTATTAAATGATGTCTCATTACACTTAAAATTCTAATTTAATTACACTAAAAATCAATCTAAAATTTATGGCCTAAAATGAAAAGCGCGAGTAACATGAGACGGAGGAAGAGGAAGTAGTATATAAAACCAAAATTGTGGAAAACTAATTATAGACTTTTGTCTACTTTTATAACGAAAAAAAACAATGATAATAATTAACAATGTAACAATATAATAACATATCATTATAGAAATATTTCATACTTGAATAATGTGTTCTGAATGAATTGCCGTCTACACCGTCTAAGATCACTAATAAGTAGGAGTAATAAGCAAATAAAATACTCTCTCATTCCGCCCTCCTTTCGTCATTAGGAGTCTCATTTATTGGTAGCACGAATTTTAAGAAACATTAAAAAAATTAGGTGGAAAAGAGTTAGTGGAATATGAGTCTCACTTATATATATTAATTCTAATGAAATGTGAAATATGAGTCTCACTTGTATATGTTAGTTTTAAATGAAATGTAAATTAAATGAGTCAGTAGAATGTGAGACTCTATTACCATTTAAGGTAAAAGTGAACCGGACTCCTTTTCATGGACGGAGGGAGTATGTATGTACGTGTATATATTTTCAGATTCCGTAGTTCTCATAATTACATCTTCGAGAAGTAAATTTCCTAAATGAAGTGAAGCCAAAAGATTATCGATTATGACTGAAATGATTGATAATTACATTAAATTAAATATTGAGTACAATTATTTAAAATTTATAAAAGTATGCTAACATTTAGAATAATATGCACATGAGATAAGGAAACTCCACCGCGTTTTCAATAATAATTATAATAAAAATTCATTCTAGAAGTTTAATTAGTTGAATTATAAGCTCATATAAGGAAAAAAGAGTACATATTTGCAGATTCCATAATTATACTGAGAAGTTTTCATAATTACAATCTCTTCGGAAGTTAAATTTCCTAAAATAAACTCAACTATTTTCCATGTTGGAGTTTGATTAGGAATCAATCCCTTATTAAAACTAATACAAACCACCTATAAAATATAGTCTCTGATACAAGTTGCAAAAGCCAAAACACAAAATTATCAATCATGAGGATGAGGAGATTTCGAAAGAAGAATGAAGTTTCTTATCTTCAAACTATACCTCGTGAATTGACAACACAAATTTTATGTCGAGTAGCAGCATCCTCAGCAGCCGACATCTCTAACATTAAGTTAAGGTATGTCTTAATTTTCACGGTTGATTTAATACTACTTGTTTATCAAAGTTGGCTAATTTATCATACAAAACTTTTACTATATGGAGTAATTTTTTTTATCTTGGCTATCTTGTATATACATTTTATTGAATACGTGCTGCAAGTTTACAACTCTGCATACTAGTACTATTTCAAGTTAAAATAGATAAAAGAAATATTAGCAAACCCTATTTTTTACACATGAAAATCTTGAATCAAGATGATCAACCGTTTCACTTGTTTCTCATAATACTATACTTTTACGTACTATCTTGACTCTCTTTTACGTTTCTTATAAAAACAACATTAGTATTTTACTTGATTTATTTATTTGTTTATGGGATCACAGTTGTAAGGAATTAAGAGAAATTGCTGAAGATGGAGACGTCTACCGACATGCATGTTTGGACAAATTTCCGATCTTAGAGTGGAGTCCATTATGTGAGAAAAAACAGAAGTTTCTCAACAGATGCAAACAAACCTCTAATCCTGAAATATGGTATAGAGAAGCACTGGTATGTATTTTTATTTGTAAAATATGCTATTTCAAAATAAAAATAGAAAAATAATGCATAAGTTAACATGTTTAATGTGACAGTTGGATTTTTTCAAAAAGACAGACCTAGAATCAGCTATTCGAAACTTGGACAAGGCCGTGAAAATGGGGCATGTTAGAGCCTTGTATGCTTGCTGTATTATCTCTCTTATGAGTGGGATCGATCAAGTCAAAGAGGAGGGGATTAAATTGATGGGTAAAATGATTAGGAATGGATATATAAAGACAAGATTGAGATGGTGCCGTCGAAAATTGATAGAGGAGTTGGGACAAATGTGGATATCCAATCCTATGCTCAAAGATCCGCCCATCTTTTGTAGCAAACTCCACCGCTGCTACCCAAAAACTAATAATTGGTCCGACGAAGATGATTGTGAAGCTTGTGCTGCTGATACGCATGTTCAACTTATCTCTTCTAGTTGTGCTAACTAGTTATTTTCTTTCTTTTTGTCAATTTCTTTGTTTTAGTGTACGATGATATTCCTCCAATCTCATTTCACATCCATAATCCCAATTTCCATTTTCAACTCAAATTTTATGTACTAAGTACTTAATATTTACTTGAGACTTGATCAATTTATGGTTGTTCAAAAATTTATCGAAACCTGAAAGTTATAGATACAAATCAAGTAATGTTTATTCAATAGTAAAATAATGCAAACATCGCCTTATACTAACCATATTTTCAAGACATATTGAATCAAACATATTGCGTGACTTCTAATTTATAACCTGTACTACTTGTTTTGTGCATGTTGAAAGTAGATTTACTGCAAAATACTAGTGTGTGAGTGTGAGTGTGCGTGAAAATAAGGGGAAATAGATTGTGTATAGTGTTTCACTATTATTATTGAGTGGTCAAATAAAGAATGAACAAGAAAAATGGCCAGAGACGAGTCCGATCCAATGATTATCTCGCAGAAATAAAATAATTCAATAAATAGTGTGATGCCAATAATATTGCTAGTATTAAATACTATTAAAATTAAGTCCTCTCAGCATGGTGGTGATAAAATAAACTATCGACAAATAAAAAATAAGTATTTCATCATCGTGCATTTAAAAAAGAAAGAGAAAAAAAACATAAGTCAGGATTAACATGGAGCCCATAATATATACACTAGACAACACGCTGAAAATTGAAAATTTATAAAGTTTAAAGTTGCCGAGGACTTCTTTTAGTTTTGCAGTTGTGCATTTTTTTCCAACTCTATCTTCCTAATGCTATGTGTTGTGTTCTACCATTCTCTACAGTCTTCCCTACTTCACATCATTTATTGCTCCATCATATTTATATTCTTGAGTTTTTTCGCAAAGAAATTGCAAGTTCAAAAAGGTTGAGGCTAAACATTCCAAATATAGCCATATTTCTCCGGTTCATTTTTTCTAACTTCTTGTTCATTTCAAATTTATGTTATACATTGGTACTAGTATATACTATTACACATGTTGATATAGTGATTATTTAAAAAGAGGATTTGATATATTTGTCATGCACACTTTTCAGCAACTAATATAAGATGCAAATCTATATCATGAAAATTTAACTAAATTGCAATAATAACTTTAGATATCAGTTTTCTTGCTAAATTTTATATTGTTTCCATATCCTTATTTGAATGTTACATTTTCTCAGATTTTCCTACCTTTTATTTATCTATAATCGATTTTAATACCTCAGGCATCAAAGGGTCTCGAGTTCAAATCTCACACAATAATCATGTTGCATCGATCTACAAGGTCATACAAAAAAAGAAGCTTAATTAAAGTGTTCTTGGTTTCAACCATGAATCATACACATACACATAATTGTTAGAAGATTGTGAAAGTAAATTAATGTAGATGAACATGATATATTTTTATTTTAGGTCAAGTATAGGTGTATGGCTGAGCAAGTCCCAATAGAAGGAAACGACCCATCAACACTGCCTACTACTACTACTACAAATGTGTTTGTCATAGATGATGATTTTGAATTCATGATGAGAGTTAACAGGTTGTTGAACATTTTGTGTTGTCCTAGATTTTTGCCTATCTGGAAAAAAAATGATACTGGAGATTTTATGAGTTTCACCCTGTTTTCTTCTATTAATAAAATAGTTTATCTTCTATTTTCTATTTTCAGGATCCAAGGAAGAATAATATTTCTACATATATTAACAGTTCATATTAGACAAGTTTTCGATTGTAGAATGAAGTCCGTTATATTATGTGAGAAGAAATAAAAGTGTCTCAGCAAATAAACCTCTAAGTCCTAAAATCTGATATAGGAAAGCACTAGTCTATATGTTTATTCATAACATACGCTCCCTCCTTCCCAAACAATTGTTTTTTTCCTCATTTTGATCCGTCCCATAAAATTATTTCACTTCTATTTTTGATATGTTTTTTCTCTTATAAAGTTAGTCTTATTCTCAACTGTTAGAAGATCACACGAAGATCACACGAGATTACAGTAAATCAAGGGAATTGTATGGGAGAATATTGTGCCATAAATATAGCATAGTAATTATTATAATTTAGGTTTACCTTATTTATAGAATATCTTAGCCTATATAACATTGTAGCCTCTATGTTCATAATGTAATGAATAAGAATATTTTTCCCTTTCAAGCTCTAGCATGGCATCAGAGCAGAACGATCATGGCTCAGAAAAATATCAGCACAACCGATAATACCTATTTCTCAACCTTTTTTGACCAAAATCGATCCTACGAATCCAGAACCTACACCAAAACATGTCAGACACAGAAGATACGAAGGAGGTGGAACAGGCAATAAGCCTTAGGAACAGTAAGAGCATTACAGTACCATTCAAATTGAATGGTAGGAATTACCCATTGTGGGCACGGTTGATCAAGGTGAAGATCGGAGGAAGGGGGGCCTACTCCCATATTAAAAACGATCCCCCAGAACCAGGGAGCAAGGGATACGATGAATGGGAAGAGAACGACCTTGTAGTGTTCTCGTGGATCGTCGACAATATTGAAAACGACATCATCGCGGAATTTGCCCATCACCAGACCTCGAAGGCCTTATGGGAGAACCTCGCGGTAACGTTCGAAAGCAAGGCAGACCGGTACCTGATTTACGACCTGGAAGAGAAGGCAATCAACATCAAACAAGGCAATCAACATCAAACAAGGCAACATGGATCTAGAAACATACTACAGAAAGATTCACGGATTGTGGATCAATATAGATCAGAGTCAGAAACAACCGATTAGCTGCTGCGATAAAGGGATCGACCAATTCCGGAACTACTCAAACTCCAAACGGCTCATCAAATTCCTGACCGAACTAAATCAGGAGTATGATTCAATCCGAAGGAAGATTCTGAAGGAAGAACCGGTGCCATCAGTGGAGGCGGCGTACGGATGGGTAAAAACGGAGGCGGCTCGACGGAGAATCATGCCACCGACATCATCCTCACCCACCGACGAAGCCAACGGTGGAACCGCAGCATCATTTGGCGGAGGAATCGGACAAGGGTTTGTCGTACAGAACCGACGACCGTCGCACCGAAACAGCGCGCCACCGTTACGACCCGCGGCCACCAGCCGGCCGGGAAACAGGGTCGACACCTCGAAATTAAGGTGCTCCCATTGCGGAAGGCAGAAGCATACTTGGAAAAAGTGCTTCAAACGGATCGGATACTCGGATTGGTGGGAGGAACGACAGAAGGTAAATAATTCCCCGGCCCAGGCAAAAATCGCCATCGGCGTAAACGGAAAAGGGGTCCTACGGCGAATGGAGGCCGAGAATCATGGGGAATCGACCGGAGTCGGAACTGGGGTACGACAAGAGTCTCCATCAGCCGGCGGCAACGTGAGGGGTGCCGGAAATTTTGCAGAGTGGGCGGAAATTATTCAATTATGCAGATTATAAGTTTCCCCCACTCAAGTTTGGAAAATACAAAAAAGAACCCCATCCACTTCTATATAAACTGGAAAATTAAAAAGGGACCCCCAGTTGCTAAAAATTCTGAAAACTACCCCAATTTTGTGTCAAAAAATACTTTTTCATCCTTACCAGATATTTCCGCTGCATTTCATGTTTATGACATCACTGAAAAGAAATCGAAATGTTGGATATTTGATTGTGGGGCAACTGATACAATGACTCCGGATAAAAATGATTTTATTGATTATTGTGAAGATGCTGATAGATCGTATATTCGAACTGTGAATGGGGAATTAATTACTGTTGTGGGTTCTGGCACGATTGAAATATCACCCACACTCTGACTTAGGAACTGTCTCTATGTCCCTACACTGTCTCAAAGATTGATGTCTATAAGTCATGTGACGAAGGAGTTGAATTGCACACTCCTAATGCACCCTGATTTTTGTATTCTGCAGGATATTCATAACATGAGGATTCTTGGGCGTGGCACTGAGAAGCAAGAGCTCTATTACGTGGACGAGATAGCTCAACATGGAAGTGCAATGCTGGCTCATGGATCCACAAAATAGGAAACTTGGCTCTGGCACCGAAGACTAGGACACCCATCTCCTGGTTACTTTAAATTGCTTTACCCGAACCTCTCTATTTCTTCTGATTTTTTTTGTGAAACTTGTGTTTTGGACAACAGCCACAAACAGAATTTTAAACCTACAAACACTCGTATGCAGTCTATGTTTTCTCTAGTACACTATGATGTTTGGGCCCCAGCGCTTCTTGTTGGTGGAAATGGCTTTCGATATTTTGTGATTTTTGTGGATGAATGTACTAGGATGACATGGATTTATTTTTTGAAACACAAATCAGAAGTCTTTGATAGATTTGCATCCTTTTTCAAACTAATTCAAACACAATTCCACACCACCAAAAAAACCCTTAGATCAGACAATGAGAGGGAATTTGTTAATAGTGCGATGACCCAGTTTTGTAAAGATAATGGGATCATTCACCAAACTTCTTGTGCCTGTACACCCGAACAGAATGGGGTAGCAGAAAGGAAAAATAGAGTGATTCTAGAGATGACCCGAGCCCCTTATGATTGAATCCAAGGTCCCTAAACTTTTTTGGCCCAAAGCCGTCGCTACATCTATCTATCTAATCAATCGCCTTTCGACCAAAATCCTAAAAATGCAAAACCCCCTCGATATCCTGCCTAAACAAGCCCAAATCCCCGACTACCTCAGCCTATCCCCTAAAGTCTTTGGGTGTACCGTTTACGCCCACATACCTAAACATGAAAAAAATGAAACTCTCCCCATGTGCAATAAAATGTGTTTTTGTGGGATATGAGGTGAACTAAAAGGGGTACAGATGCTATGATCCCAACACCAAAAAAATCATTACCACCATGAACTGCAATTTCTTGGAAACCGAATTCTTCTACCACACCCACCTTAGTAGTCAGGGGGAGAGCGATCCAGATAGTACCATAGACTATCTAAGTTGGGTTGTGCCAGTTCCAAGCTCCTCGATTGAGGAACCAACAGATCCAGTTGTCACTTCCGCCGAGCAGGTCTCACCACAAGAGCCTTCTCAACCAAGCCCCAACGATCCTTCTCCGAAGATATCCGAGGTAATATCTGAACCGAGTACAATTGAGATTCCAGTTACCACTGAACCTACTGAAACAGAGGCTCAAGACAATACAGTTGATGGACACACAGGAAGATATGTGCTCCCCTGTCGAAGTACAAGGGGAGTCCCACCGAAACGATACTCCCAGAGAAGATTGGAAAAAAAGAGTCGCTATGTCGTGGCAAACTTCGTGCAAGGGAATCTGACCAAAATGGCTCGAGCGTTTGAGGCTGCGCTGTATGAAGAAGAAGAAGAAGAAGAAGAAGAAGAAGAAATCCCACAAACGGCCGAAGAGGCAATGAAACATAAACGGTGGAAGGACGCAATGGTGGCTGAAATGAAGGCGTTGATGAAAAATAGTACATGGGTACGGAGCAAGCTACCTGAAGGAGTAAAGACAGTAGGATGCAGATGGGTATTCATGATAAAGAGGAAACCAGATGGTACTATCGACAGGTACAAAGCTCGCCTCGTGGCGAAAGGATATACCCAGACTCATGGTGTAGATTATGATGAGACATTCTCACCAGTGGCAAAAATCAACACTGTCAAAGTACTATTCTCAGTTGCCGCTAATAAGGAATGGCCACTTCATCAGTTTGATGTGACCAATGCATTTCTCCATGAGGAATTGCCAAAACCCGTGTACATGGAACCTCCACCTGGTTTCTCCGAAAATTTTCTAGATGGGAAAGTGTGCCAACTAAAGAAGACACTATATGGGTTAAAGCAATCCCCAAGGGCCTGCCAATGGTTTGGCATGTTTACAGAAGTGATGAAGAAGTACGACTACGAGCAGAGTAATTTAGACCATACATTGTTCATCAAGAAGAAGAACGGCAAGATCACGTGTTTGATTATATATGTGGATGACATGATCATTACCGGAGATGATGAGAAAGAGATAGCCGAACTGAGGAAGAATCTGTTTCATGAATTTGAGATGAAGGATCTCGATCTTCTCAAATATTTCTTGGGAATTGAGGTGCTAAGGTCAAGAAAGGGGATTTTTATAAATCAGAAAAAGTATGTACTCGATCTATTGGCAGAAGTTGGGATGGTCGACTGCAAACCCGCAGATACCCCGATGGTGCAAAATCACGGACTACAAATCAGGGAAGGGGCAAGATAAACTGACAGGGGAAGATACCAACGACTAGTGGGAAAGCTCATCTATCTATCCCATACGAGGCCAGATATTGCATATGCAGTGGGAGTGGTAAGCCAATTCATGCATGCACCTCAAGAGGAACATTGGGAAGCAGTCTTGAGGATTGTCCGATATTTGAAGGGAACGGCGGAACACAGACTTATGTTTGCAAAACATGGACACATGGAGATACATGGCTTCACTGACGCAGATTGGGCAAGGAACCCAAATGACCAAAAATCCACTGTCGGGTACTTTACCTTTGTGGGGGGGAACCTCATAACATGGGGGAGTAAGAAGCAGAAGGTAGTAGCTCTATCTAGCGCAGAGGCAGAGTTCAGAGGAATCAAGAGTGGACTGACAGAAATATTATGGTTACGAAAGTTGATGACAGAATTGGATCTCCGACCGGCTCTTCCATGCAGATTGTTTTGTGACAATAAGGCGGTCATAAGTATCTCCGAAAACCCGGTACAACTTGACAGAACCAAACATGTGGAGGTAGATAGGCACTTCATCAAAGAGAACATTGAAGCCAAAGTAGTAGAAATGCCTTATGTTAAATCTGAAGATCAACTGACAGATATCTTGACAAATGCGGTGAACTCGAAGTCGTTCCACGAAGTACTGTGCAAGCTAAGTATTGGGAATCCCACTACCTAGCTTGAGGGGGAGTGTTAGAAGATCACACGAAGATCACAGTAAATCAAGGGAATTATATGGGAGAATATTGTGCCATAAATATAGCATAGTAATTATTATAATTTAGGTTTACCTTATTTATAGAATATTTTAGCCTATATAACATTGTAGCCTCTATGTTCATAATGTAATGAATAAGAATATTTTTCCCTATCAAACTCTAACTTCAACTAACAATATTTCAAATACTTTTTCTTTTCTTCTCTTCTCATTTACTAATTTAACATATAAAACTTGTTTAGTCTCCAAAGCCTATTTATGTGGGCTGTGAAAGTGGGGCACATTAGAGCCCTATATGCCTGTTGTATTGTCTCTCTTATAAGTGAGATCTCTCTTATAAGTGAGATCGATGAGGTCAAACTTGAGGGTATTAAATGGATGGCTAAAATTATTAAAAATGGATATCGAAAGATAAGATTGAGATGGTGCTCCTGAAAACTAATAAATGATTGGTACAAATGTTGATATTCAATCGACTACTCAAAGATTCGCCTATATTTTGTATCAATCATTGTTGCTACCAACAAACTAACAATTGGTTTGGCGAAGACGAAGAAGAAGATGACTATGAAGCTTGTGTTCCCAATAGACATGTTCAAATTATATATTTCTAGTTGTGCTAACCAGTTATCTTCTTTTTCAATTTTTTTGTTTTAGTGTAAATAAATGTTTATTTAATTTGTCCTAAGCCCTAAGGTAAGATGATATTTAACGGTTTCAAAAAAATGAATGGTCAACGCATTTTTACCTGATTGATGAGTTAAATATGGATCAAAACTTTATAACATATACCATTAGGATATCGTTAGAATCTTTATACGTAAACTCACGAAAATTGAATATATGCAATTAGGATATCGTTAGAATCTTTATCAAATCACCTTTAATTTTACATATATGTGCGAAAAAATAATTTAAATCAAGATAATTATACAAATTCAAAGTTTTGAGACATTTTTTAGAGAGACCAAATAGTTAATTATAACCAATTCTTTCATAGTAGACATTAATACCCTTGCTCGATTTTTTTTTGTTACTACCTCGTCCCACAATAGGAGTCACATATGGTGTGGACACGAGTTTTAGTGGACTATGAGCCCCACTTATACATATATTAGTTTTATTATACTTAGTTGAATAAATTGGTAGAATGTGAGGCCTACTTATCATTTATGGTAAAATTGAAATATGACTCTTATTGTTAGATAGACCGAAATAGCAAAATGTGACTCTTATGTGGTGGAGATAATAATAGAATAGATACTCGCGGCTAGATCATCTTAGACCTTAATTTAGTGGATCTAATTGTAGTTAGCATTTTACTAAAACTTATTTTGAGCAATTGTACGAGACCTCAAAGTTTTATATACTGCTATTGTAGGATATTCAACGTTAAAGTTTTTCCAATACTCCCTTTTAAGTTAATATAATTATGTTACCTATTAAGTTTTTCCACTACTCCCTTTTAAGTTAATGTTAAAAGATATGAGTATTATTCATTCAACTTGTTCATTCAATTACAATAGGTACGCCTCTTTTAAATAGGCTAAGGGTTACATAAAAATGGCAAGATTTGCCCTAATACTCATTCCCTAATTAATTTATTTTCCTTGCTTACCTATTTTCCTTACTTACATATTTTCCTTTCTAACACTCCCCCTCAAGTTAAGTAATGAGATTACCCATACTTAACTTGCCCAATACCTCATGGAAGCTTCTTGCATCGACAGCTTTCGTGAGTATATCCGCCAACTGATCTTCAGATCTCACAAAAGGAAGTTCTACTGTCTTGGCTTCTATATTGTCCTTGATGAAATGTCGATCCACCTCGACATGTTTTGTCCGATCATGCTGAACTGGATTTTCAGATATACTGATTGCCGCCTTATTATCACAGAACAACTTACATGACTTCGGTGAGTTTAAGTTCAACTCAGTCATCAATTTCCTCAGTCAACCCACTATTAATCCCTCGAAATTCAGCTTCTGCACTTGACAAGGCTACCACTTTCTGTTTTTTGCTTCTCCACGTGACAAGATTTCCTCCCACAAAGGTAAAATATCCAGCAGTTGATTTTCTGTCATTTGGGTTCCCTGCCCAATCAGCATCCGTGAACCCATGAATCTCTAAATGTCCATGATTCTCGAATAGAATCCCATGGTTCGCTGTCCCTTTCAGATATCGAATAATCCTCAGTGCTGCTTCCCAGTGAGCTACTTGAGGTGCATGCATAAACTGACTAACTACTCCAACTGCATAAGCTATGTCGGGTCTAGTGTGGGATAGGTATATCAATTTCCTAACTAAACGTTGATATCTCGTGCGGTGAGTGACTTCAGCTCCTTCAACTATCCGCAGACCATGATTCTGAACCATAGGAGTATCTGCTGGCTTACAGTCCAGTAGTCCTGTCTCGGTTAACAAGTCAAGTACATATTTCCTCTGACTGATGAAGATCCCCTTCTTTGACCTTAGCACTTCTATACCCAGAAAGTACTTTAGTAATCCCAAGTCCTTCATTTCAAACTCTGCAAACAAATTCTTCCTTGGTTTGCTTATTTCCTCTTCATCATCTCCCGTGAGAATCATGTAATCTACATAGATGATGAGGCATGTGATCTTTCCTTCTCTTTTCTTCAAGAATAATGTATGATCAGAGTTGCTTTGTTCATACCCATACTTCTTCATTGCCTCAGAGAATCTCCCAAACCAAGCTCTAGGTGACTTCTTTAGCCCATATAGTGTTCGTTTTAGTTTGCAAATCTTTCATCCTTCAAAATCTCCAACATATCCAGGTGGTGGCTCCATGTAAATGGGCTTCTTCAGTTCCCATGTAAGAATGCGTTTGTCACGTCGAACTGATGTAGTGGCCATTCCCTGACTGCCGCTATTGAGAAGAGCACTCGAATAGTACTCATCTTTGCTACCGGTGAGAATGTTTCAGCATAATCAACTCCATAAGTCCGAGTGTATTCTTTGGCCACAAGTCTCGCCTTATACCTTTCAATCAACCCATTTGGCCTCCGTTTGATAGTGAAGACCCATCTGCATCCCACAGTTCGAACTCCATCAGGTTTAAGACATACTTCCCATGTATTGTTCTTCATCAGAGCTCGCATTTCTACTAGCATTGCTTCTCGCCAGTGAGCAATTTTCATAGCCTCCTCGGTCGTATATGAGATTTCTTCTTATTCGTAAAGTGCTGCTTCAAACGCCCTAGCCATCTCTGTTAGATTTGCTTTAGCCAGATTCGCCATAGAATATCGGCTTCTACTAATCCTCTCAGGAATGTATCTCTTAGCCGGGACCCCACGAGTAGTTCTGTTGGGGAGTATATAGCGGCCGGTATCACCATCAATTGCTGCATTCTCATTCTCGTCTACACCAAAAGTGTCAGGGGTAATAACTGTATTATCTGAGTTAGTTTCAGGAATTACCTCAGATATCACTGGAGGAGGACTCGATTCAGGCGTGGGCGGTTGAGGAGGCTCTACAGCAGATGTGACTGACTCGGCAGTGACACTAGCTTGTTCTGTTGGTTCCACGATCCAGATACTTGGATGTGGCATCGGCAAACTGAGGGGTCCAATTTTATCACACTCCCCCTGAACAACACTCTCCCCCTGACCCCGAGGTTGGGTGTGATAGAAGTATTCACTTTCTATAAAATTACAATTCATGGTTGTTATAACCTTCCTAGACCCCGGGTGATAGCATCGATAGCTCTTCTGATTTATCCCATACCCCAAAAAAACACATTTTATTGCACATGCAGAAAATTTTCCTCTTTCGTGTTTTGGTACATGCACATAAACGGTACAACCAAAGATTTTGAGCGGAAGTGTGAGAGGTGGGGGAATATCAGTAAGGGATGCGAGAGTCTGCAAAGGAGTTTTCATACCCAAAATTTTTGTAGACAAACGATTAATCAGGTAGACAGCAGTGGCAACAGCTTCGGGCCATAAAAATTTAGGAACATTTGAGTCAAAAAACAGGGCTCTCGTGACCTCTAGGATTATCATATTCTTTCGTTCAGCTACACCATTTTGTTTAGGAGTGTAAGGACAAGTAGTTTGATGAACTAACCCCTTTTCTTTAAAAAAATCGGTCATGTCTTTGTTAACAAATTCCCTACCATTATCGGATCTAAGAATTTTGATCGTGGTTTGGAATTGTGTCTGGATCATTGTAAAGAAACGGGTAAATTTTTCAAAAACGTCAGATTTATGCTTCAAAAAATAGTGAATCTAGTGCAGTCATCCACAAAAATGAGAAAATATTTAAAACCATGATCACCAACAATAGGAGCTGGACCCCAAACATCGGCATGCACTAGAGAAAAAATAGTCTTAACACGAGTATCACTTGATCTAAAGGGTTGTCTGTGGTTTTTTGCCAAAACACAAGATTCGCAAGTAATATCCTTAAAATGGGAAAACTTTAGAAAAAGCAATTTTAAATAACCCGATGATGGATGCCCCAATCTGCGGTGCCACAACCAAGCTTCCCGATTTGCAGATCCGTGAGCAAGCATCGCGGTGCCACCTTGTTGAGTAATCTCATCCACATAATAAAGACCTTGACGCTCAGTGCCACGCCCAATTATCCTCCTCGTCCTGATATCCTGTAATACACAGAAATTTGGATGCATTAGTAACGCACAGTTTAATTCTTTCGTCACGTGGCTGATAGACATAAGTTTATGAGATAATTTGGGCACATAGAGACAGTTTGTAAGCTTTAGGGTTGGGGATATTTCAATGGTTCCACTCCCACCCACAGCGGTCAACTCTCCATCGGCAGTTTGAATTTGGCTTTTAGTTGCCCCATTAAATTCAGAAAAATCTTTCATATCGTAGGTCATAGTATCAGTTGCCCCACAATAAAAAATCCACTCACTCTCCTTAGGGTCAATTTTACTTTGGGCAATGCATGCAATAGGTATATTTTCCAAGGGTGCAAAACGATTTGGGCTTAAGACGGAATTTTCAGACAGTTTTGTGGTCAAACGTTGAATATAGTCTTTCTGGGGTCCTAACTGTAATTTTTCCGGGTCATATTGCATATATTCTGAACTATAAGGACCAGAAATTAAATTACTCATGCTTTGGGGTTTATTCTGAAAATCAAATTGGGGATCGGGGTTTCTCAACCCCAATCTGTTACCTCCATATGACCCGCCTCCTTTCTTCTCCGCGAAGGCTGCCTCGCCGGGCCTGCCGCCTCCACCCGGTTGAGGACCGGTATCTCCTGCTCTCCCACGGGTGTTAGTCATCTCCCTATTCCCTGCTCCTTGCGGAAATAATCCACCTCCATCTTCGACTCTGATGGCTAATCGAGCTTTAGCCTTTTGAGTTTCATCTTACCATTCCGGAAATCCAACGAGGAGGAAACATGTATCTCGAGTATGTCTTTGTTTTCCGCAATGAGAGCACCATAATTTTGATTTGTCGGGTTTGAAACCGCCTTGGCGATTGGGCTGTTGCGCGGCGGTTCGTGGTGGTGGCTGTTTTGGTCGCGTTGATGGCTGGTTTCAGACGGCGAACCCGTGATGATCCATCGTTGATTGCACCGGTCTGGGGATCGATGTCTGCTGCTGGCATGATTTTCAAGCCTGTATGCGGTCTCGGCTGAGGGCAACAGAGTTTCCTTGAGAATATCCCTTCGGATCCCGTCATATCTTGCATTCAAGCATGTTAGGAATTTGAACAGCCGTCTTGTTGCTACATACGTTCGAAGTTGGCTAATCCCCTTGTCTCAGCAATCCACAGGTTGATGTTGGCATCGGTCAATTTCGACCCAGATTCCATGGAGATGTCGCCAATATGTTTCTAGCCTATGTTCCACTTGCACGATTCGGCCTGCCTTTTCCTCTAGATCGTACAACAGATATGGATCTGCAGTACTTTCGAATGTAATTTGTAGGCTCTCCCACAGAGCTTGCGCGGCTTGGTGATGTGCAAAGTCGACAACAATTTCTGTTTCGACGTTGTCAATTATCCATGAGAACACTGTCATATCGGCTTCCTCCCATTCTGTGTACCCCTTCATTCTAGGTTCCGGTGGCTGCGGTGTACCGGTGATATAACTGTTTGCTCGTCTTCCCACGATGGCTACTCTCATCAGCTGTTTCCATAGGGGATAATTCATCCCGTTGAGTTTAACGGCTAGAGTAACATTCTTACTCATCTTTAATCGTGTCTCCTCCATATTTGGTTTCTCTTCATCATCTGACATGTTGCAGGTTGGAAATAACCGCCTTCTTGGTCGGGAAATGTATTAGGCTATGATGATTTTGTTCTGAGCCTTTGCTCTGGTACCATGTTAAAAGATATGAGTATTATTCATTCAACTTGTTCATTCAATTACAATAGGTACGCCTCTTTTAAATAGGCCAAGGGTTACATAAAAATGACAAGATTTGCCCTGATACTCATTCCCTAATTAATTTCTTTTCCTTGCTTACCTATTTTCCTTACTTACATATTTTCCTTTCTAACAGTTAATATAATTATGTTACCTATTAAATGTTGCCCTTGTCATTCAAGATGTGTCATATTTTAATTTGACACGGATTTTAAGAAATGCAATAGAAAGTAGATTGAAAAAGATAGTGGAGTGTTGTTCCTACTTTTATATAGTTTTATGAAATAATAAAATATGAATGAAAGTAAGTTAGTATTAGAGATGAGCCACTCACCTCTTAAAAGGATAGGGGGAGAGTTATGAGATAAAGAGATAAAATCCATCATCGACTTGGGCCCGCTCTGATACTATATTAGAAATGAGTTGCTCACCTCTTAAAAGGTCTTATAAGGGGGAGAGTTATCCATACTTACATAGGTGAGCTAGGATCATCACCAAGTCGACGTGAGATAAGATTTTCAGAATTTTAACCGTTAGTGGAATATAGAGTACACTACGTAATATACGTAAAAATAAAATGAGACATTTAATATGAATAAACCAAAATGATATACTGGCACACATAACGAAGGTCGAAGGACGACGGGAGTAGTAAAATAAATTGAGTCTATCGTAAATCCAACAAATAGTTAAGCATTTTTTTCAACAATTTGAGTCTATCCTAAATCCAACAAATAGTTAAGCATTTTTTTCCACAATTTTTTTTTACATTGAGTCTATCCTAAATCGTAGTCATCAACTTGTTCATCAAACATATAAAGTTTAGCAAGGAAATCATGTACAAAATTAGATATATGCTTCTTACAAATTAGATATATGCTTCGTACAAAAATCTTAGGAGTAGGCCATTAGAGCATCCACATTCGTGCTTTTGCCAGTGAGTATGGATGTGGGTCCGGCCCTACTTTTTCTGTCTGCTCTTAGGCAAGAGCACAACACCCACATCCATGCTCTTCCGCAAGGACGAGCACAAGAGTCCCACCATTCTATTATTCAATTTAAATAAAAACATTTCCACAAAATTAAAATTCATTAAAAATACCCGGAATAATATTACAGATTATAATAAAATTAAAAATTACATAATTAAATTCCTAAAAAATAAAAATTACATAAGTAAAATCCTAAAAATTAAAAATTACATAATTAAAATCCTAAAAAAATAAAAATTACATAATTAAACTACTAAAAAATAAAATTACACAATTTAAGCGTAAAAATGCCCCCGGTGAAGACTAATCATCATCCGGCAATACCCCCAACGTTCTTTGGAGACCCCGTATCATCGCCACATGCGATCGAAGTTGCTCGGGGGTCATATTTGACCTATCGGCCAAATTGAGTTTGGCCAAAACTCCCCACAACGAGTTGGTGGGGGGATTGAGGTGGCACATAGGGAGCGAGAGCGGGTTCGGGATCGGGGGCGGATGGAGTCGCGGCGCGATGGCGGTTGGCCGCTGCCTTCTTCCTTCCTTGCGGTAGGCGTTGGGAACCGCTCGGGCCTGCGTCGGGGCTACCCAAGTTAGCTCCGGCAAGTTGACTAGCCATGTCTTCGGAGTCGGCGTCGGATAGGGATACCGACCTTGACCGTTTGGAGGAGACGCTAGAGGAGGATGTTACGCCTCCCCTATACTTCGGATGTGACCGCATCTCCTGCCAAATGTTGAGGTACTTGAACGGCTTGTAGTTCATGGATTGGTAGGTCAACAAGGCGGAACTGATGATGTCGACCTCGCTCCGGCCCCTCTCCGTCGACCGCTCTTCCTGGAGGTAATACCCCTGGAACTTTTGGATTTCTTCGTTGGCTCTGTATATGGCGTTGCGCACCATACTCTCGTTGCGCTCGATTGTTCCAGCCGGCCGGTTATCATTGTACCGGCGACAGATGTGCCACCAATAATGATCGCCGGATTGGTTCATGCCAATCCGAGTTTACGGTGTGCGGACACTGCGAGTAGAAGGAGTACGAGTTTGGGAGGGGCCGCTCGACCTCGCTCTAGGCTCGAGTGTCCACCCGTATTGCCCTTCGGGGGCATCTTGGTCGTCGATTGGGTAAGGCCGGTAACTACCCGGAACTTCCGAACCTTGGGTTTGAGGAGGGGCCGAATATTCCGTTTCCGGACTAGGAAACGGTTGTGAACCGAACCAATCGGGGTTCCAACCGTGGGAGCCCGGGAGGATCGCCATGGCCGGACATTGTTTTGTTGTAAAAGTAAGAGTGAATGAAAGATTGGATGAGAATCGAGAATGGAAATGAGAGAATTTGGATGATAATTGTGTAGTGTGGTGTGAATTTTTGGTGTGGAAGTGAGGATATTTATAGATGAAAATGTGTATTTTTTGGGAAAAAATTTGAAATATAAATTAAAAGTGGATAGAAAACGGATATAATTTTTTGGGAAGTGGAAAAATATTTTTTTATTTTTAATCGGATTTTTTAATTAAAATATGAATTTTTTAAAAAAATAAATTTAAATTGCCAACCGCTATACCGTTGGCCAATCACACGCTGCCATGTCGCCTGCTCGCTGGCACGAACGTGCTCAATGCATCGAGCATGGCCGTGCCAGTGGTGCGAGCGCAGCAGCGGACAGTGTCTCCGTGCCGCTAACACGGACGGACGGACGCCGTCCTACTCGCGCGTTGTGGAGGCTCTTATGTTTGTCCGAATAACAACGACTTCTCTTGGTAGTGAAATATTAATGGAAAGGTATAAAATTAATGAAAAAAATAAAGATAATACCTGTAGGCTAACATGCGCGAGGGAGGGACACGTTGTTAATCTACGCCATCAATATTTTCTTTCCCTGATGCCTGATTTATCTTACACTTCACCCGCCTTCGTCTATTCTGTGCAGCAGTCAATCATAAGGGTTTTTCGGCATCTCTCTCTCCCACCTCGATCATCAATGGCTGACAAGACTCAGTTTGATTCTCGTCCTAATCTGATCACCAAAGGTTCACATTCTTCTCGTCCTAATCAAAAGGGTTTTCCAGTCGTGAATTGATGCCGCTATTGCGTGTTTCGATTTATGGCGTCATTGTGGGTTTAGGGTTTTCAATTGTCCTCTTCTCGGATTGAAAATGGCACTTTCTTCTTTTTAACTCATGTTAAACTCATCAGTGTGCTTGAAAAATCTCTTCTTTCGATAGCAGTACTTGATAGTGTGAGTCTAATTTGAGAATTTTATAGTCAATAGTAGTTTGGCTTGAAGCTAATTCCTTCCCTATTGTTGGGAACAAGATTTATCTATCTGGTTTTGACTAATGGGGTATTTGGTGGCGGCTGCTTAACGTGAATAATTGATTCGAGTTTCTACCTTATTCCTCACATTTTTAATATTTTATTTCAGTACAGTGTTGCCAAGTAATTTAGCTGGCGGTTCTTTCTAACTCTTGTTAAACTCACCAGTGTGCTTGAAAAATCATTTCTTTCGATAGCTGTACTTAATAACGTGGGGGAATTTGAAAATTTATCCGCACATTATTTTAAATTCACTTCAGTGCAGTGTTGCCAATAATTTGACTGACGGTTATCAGCAGGGACAGAAACACATTGAACTTAGAAATGTGGAGTAATGTATTGCCCTGAGTACCAACTCGAAGAATTAGTATGTTGAATTGTACAACATTTTTGTTCTCTTTCCTACCCTATTGTTTTAGTTGTACTGGTATTTTGTTGATTTTGGAATCTTATCATGAAGTATTATTACTCAGAAATGCCATTTGTTCTTCAACACTATTATTTCTCATCACACTTACATTGTTAGAAATGACTACAGGAAGATGTATTGTGAAAAGAAATGGGTGAATTCTTATGCTTTTGCATCTATGGTGCTCGAAAATTGCTTGCAATCTTTTTTTGGTCTTTAACACCATTGACCATCAAATGGTATTTCTGCAATATTGTCTTGACAATTCAAACAACTTGGTTTCTTGAAGGTTCTCATGTCCACCGATTGAGAGTATTTAAGTAGGATGGCAACAACTTGTAAATTGGTTAAATACATACGGACGTTTGCCAGTTTCTGATATTACTTTTATCCTTTAAAACATTTTAGGTTCATCATTTTGCTTATTGTTTTTCACTATTTTTACAAATTGGAGACAACATAAATGGTATACACTTATTAAAACACATCAAGAATGCTAAATAATATTTTCTATCAGTTTCAGTCCAATGGAAATTGTTAGTTACCCTGTCTCTCTTTTTTATTGGTGTAGATATTCATGGAGCTGACAATTCAATTCCACTATCGCCACAGTGGCTTTTGCCAAAACCAGGGGAGAACAAAGCTGGAGTGGTTGCTGGGGTTTGTTATTATCTATTTAGTCCTTTCCCCCCTGATTATTTCTTTCATTCTTCCTCTAAATTGGAGTTTCCTAGTTGAATAAGCATTGGGGTTTTGAACATTTCTTTCTTAATGTCATTATTTATGCCACATACATGGTTTTCTGGTGCAGGAAAACCATCTTAGTCCACTTCAAGGACAGGGCAGTTCTCTAGATAGTACAAAACTACCTGGAACAGTTGATGGCTTGAGTGATAACCAGAACAAGAAAGATGTTTTCCGTCCATCCATAAGAGATATGGAATCTGGTAGGCAGGATCGTTGGCGTGATGAAGAAAGGGATACCAATTCCTCTGTCCGCAAAGATCGATGGAGAGAAGGGGAAAGAGAGCTTCCTGGTAACCGACGAGTGGATCGGTGGGCTGATTCTTTTGGGAAACAATATGGTGAAGTGCGCCGTACCCCAGTAGAGCGATGGGCTGATCCAGCAAATAAGGAAGGTCACGATCAACGCCGAGAGAACAAATGGAATACTCGTTGGGGGCCTGATGACAAAGAGGTTGAAATGGTGCATGAAAAGTGGGGGGATTCTAGTAAAGAAAATGATCTAATTCTTGACAAAGGGTCTTCTCAACCTCCTGCTCATGCAAAGGAAGAGAGGGATGGGGAGCATTTTCGACCATGGCGACCAAACTTATCCCACAGCCGAGGAAGAGCAGAACCTCACCACCAAGCTTCACCCCCAAACAAACAAGTTCCTGTCTTTTCACATGGAAGGGGACGTGGAGAAAATCATGCACCAACCTTTTCTCTTGGTAGAGGAAAGATTAACTCTATGGGGAGCTCCGTCTCCCACTTAGCCGGTACTCATGGACCTGTCTTAGAAAAAGATGATAGTGTTAATGGTGAGTCCCATGCTCTAAAATATAGCAGGGCGAAGTTGACTGATATCTACAGGTCAGTTGATATGAGATCCTGCACAAAGTTTTTGGAGGGGTTTATTCATGTACCTTCTCTTACACAAGAAGAATATGTGGAGCCCATAGCCTTTTGTGCCCCAACACCTGAAGAATTGGTAAAGCGTGTTACATATTGGTTGCAAAAGTTTTTGAATGCTGGTGTGTTATAAAATTGATTGTGTAGGTTCAATTCTAGGTTATCCTCAAGGGAATTGAGAAAGAAGAAATTGTCAGCAGTGGTGCACCTCAAACCAGTAAAGATGGATCTGCTGGCCGAGCAACTACTGACTTTATGCATTCTAGAAGAAACAGGCTTGGTATTTTTTTATTAGTATAGCACATTATTGTGTGCCTAATTCACTAACTTTAGTCAATTTTAGCAGAAAATTTTCAGCAAATTGAGTTTATGTTTTCTTTTGCATTAGCAGGTAGTAGAGATGATTTAGCAGTTTCTCATGATGATTCCGAAGGTTTGTCTGATGAAAGGCCGATATATTCCCGGTCTAATGCAAAAGTGGACTCCATGCAGGACTATCAGAGTTTTGGTCGCAAACTGAATGCTGAAGGTAAATTCACAATGTATAAATGTATGAAGAAAAGCAAATGAGTGTTGTTAAACCAAACACATAAGTTATCTGGAGGTGTGATTAATTGCTAACTTTCTTAAGTTGCTAACTTTGCTAACTCATCAACGCAGTGTATTAAAAATATCAACACGATGGCATTAAATTGTTAGCAACTTAAAAAGTTAGCAATATAACACACCCCATAGTATCTGATTTACAAAAACTTTCTAAACTTTTGGTGATACACTATCTTCTCTGAATTCTATATATAAATAGTTACTGGTATATGTTGATTTAAGTCATTACAGTAATGAAATGCTATTAGTCATTCCAGTTGGCCTTTGGATGAGTTGATTATTCTAGTCCTAATTAGCGTTCATGCATTTAGTTTATTAATTCTCTAATTCATGCTTTGTTCAGCTTTGAAAGAAAATAGGAGCATTCTTGGCTCCAGAGAGTCTAGTGCCCCGGGACATGATGGTTCATGGAGATCTTCATCTTTTAATAATGCTTTGGAGAACAGTTCAATGGATACACATTACACGAGAAAGGGACCTCAGTTCCAGACGGGTGATCATCCTATGGCGAAAAGACAAACATCATCAGTGTTGGACAGGGAGATTGAGGCACGCAAACTTTCCCAGATTCCACCTGAAGACTTAGTTCTCGTCTATAAAGATCCGCAGGGTGAGATTCAAGGTCCATTTTCTGGAAGTGATATCATTACATGGTTTGAGGCTGGGTATTTTGGCATAGAATTGCTAGTTCGCTTAGCCAGTGCGCCGGCTGATAGTCCATTCGCTTCACTTGGAGATGTAATGCCACACTTGCGTGCTAAAGCACGTCCACCTCCTGGATTCAATTCTCCTAAGCCCAATGAAATACAAGATACATCTGGTAGGTTGAACTATGGAAACATGGGGAATCTTCACCCTATTTTGAACGAGGCTGAAGCGTCGAAAGCTGATTCAAGATACAAACCTGGTTCGGCGAGTGAGACTGAAAACAGGTTCCTGGAGTCACTTATGGGGGGCAGCATGAATCCTGCAGCACTTAAAAATTTTGCTCTCTCAAAAGGTTTGTCTATTTCTATATAAACAAGGGAAAAAAGAAACTGTGTTCCTAATGCTGAGATTACTGCCACTTCACTGCCTTCATTTTATCAGTTTTCGCCTCTGAATCATATATTTCTTGTAATCTGACGAGAATATTATTTGCAGCTATGCAGGGATACACTGGAAATAATTCTAACAAATTTACTTCCGTGGGAAGTAATAGTGGGGATGATCCTTATATATTGGCCAAAAATATGATGCTAGAGAGGCAGAGATCTCTTTCAAGTCCTTATCAATTTTGGCCAGGGAGAGATGCAGCTGCTATTGCTGCAAACACAGATTTAGTGGGTGATGCATCACTGGCTCGCCAGAACCTTTTGTCTTCTATTGCAGACAATGCTCTTGCACATTCACAGAATGTGGACTTAATGTCATCCCATCAGGGGATAGCTGAAAGACCTAGCTCCAATGTCAACAATGGAATGGGTGGTTGGTTGAATTTCCCTGTCCAAGGGGGATTGGACCCACTTCAGAATAAGTTGGACATTCATCAATCTCAGAATTTTCCTCCACAATCTACAATTAGCGAGCAGCAAAGGCTGCAGATGCAGAATCCATCTATGACTAATTTATTGCCCAAATCCATGGACAATCCATCCAACCTATTAACACCGGATAACCTACTCGCGGCTGGTCTGTCCCAAGACCCACAACTGCTAAGTTTGTTGCAACAGCAGTATATGCTGCAGCTGCAATCTCAGGTGCCAGTTCCACCACAACAATCCATTTTGGATAAGCTACTGCTTTTTAAGCAGCAACAGAAGCAGGAAGAGCAGCAACAATTATTGCATCAGCAACAATTGATTTCTCAGTTGCTCTCTGAGCAGAATTCTAATCAGCGATTGGGTGATCCATCATTCCAGCATTTGCAGGCTGAAGCTTTGGCTGCAGGGATTACTAATGTTGATCATAACCCATTTCGACAGCCACACGAGTTATTTAAAATGGGTCTTCAGCATCAATCCCCGAACCCACAGCATGAAAATGTCGTCTTACCTGTTGCGCCTCCCAGTATATCACAAGATTTTAGCCCAAATGTTGCTTCAGAAACATCTATGCATGCCCCACATCCACCTTCTGCTAATAACGTGGAGCAAAGGAATTGGAATGCCACCCTGCCTCATCAAATTATAGAAAAGCAGCAAGAGATCTCTTCTATGCCTACTGATGGAATGGAAGAAATAGGAATGTCAGAAGTGACCAACAACAAGCCATCGGAACGCACTTCGTATGATGATGAGACTGTCATATCTTTAACCTGTGATGTTGCTTTGAGTCCTACACCTGTATTATGTTCAGCGGAATCACTTAAACAGGAATTACCTGCTGCTAATATTCATGTAGAGTTAAATGAATCGAATGAGAGTTCATCTAGAACTCTTGCATATGCACCAGATTTAGGTGAAAAACTCACTAGTGAGTCCTTGCCTGTTAAGGAAATGAAAATTCCTGAGGCTGAGGAAGCAAAGAAGCCAGTAGAGAAGAAATCCAGAAAGCAAAAGGCTTTGAAGGTTTCTACTGAGTTGGTAAAGGGTGCGTCTAAGCCACAACAGCCTAATTCAGAAAGTGAAAGAGCAAACATGCCTCAGGAAAAACCTGAGACAATGTCTGTCCGTATAGATGCACTCGAGGAACCTGTTAACATAAAGGAGAGTAAGACTGCTGATGATGTGGAATTGCTTGGCAAGCAATCACTGTCTTCCTGGAATTCTGCAGGTGATGGGGTCGCAGTTGAGAGCAAGGGTCAGACAGAACAACGTGCATGGAAACCTGCTCCTGGTTTCAAGCCAAAATCATTGCTTGAAATACAACAGGAAGAGCAGAGGAGGAGAGCACAAGAAGAAGTGGCTGTTTCGGATATCTCAACATCTCTAACCTCTGTCGCCATTTCTCCACCTTGGGCTGGGGTAGTTTTGAGTTCTGATAATAAGGCACCTAACATAACTCACCAGGATACCAGTGCCGAGTTCAAATCCGAGAATTCCTCAATCCAGAAGAACAAGAAGAGCCAGGCTGAAGATCTATTTTGGGATGTTGCTGCCAAGTCCGTCGAGAGAGAAATGGAAGTTTCTGAAAGTGCTGCCTGGGGAGTGTCTTCGAAAACAGCGAGTTCACAAAATAAGGCTGTTGATGATGATGACTTTATCGAGGCTAAAGATACTAAAAAGAGTCGTAAAAAGGCTTCTAAAGCTAAGAACGCTGCAGCTAAGGTTGCTCCTGCAACTTCGGTTGACGTGGCTGTTGGATCAAGTTCAAATGAAAAGGGAAAAATTAATCGGCAGATGCAGCAAGAGAAGGAAGCTTTTACAGCAGTGCCATCAGGCCCCTCCTTTGGTGATTTTGTTATGTGGAAGGAGGAGTCTGCGAGCCCATCTCCTGGCCCTGCTTGGTCCACTGATTCCGGCAAGTCTCATAAGCCAACTTCACTCAGGGATATCCTAAAGGAACAACAAAGGTCCATGCCATCTGTACCTGCAATTCCGGTGCCAATTCCTCAGAAATCTGCAACTAACCAAACTGCCCGTGGAAGTGTGTCCTCATGGTCAGTCCCTGGATCATCACCTTCAAAGGCTCCATCCCCTAGACAAGTTTCTTCGCAAACAAAAAATAAAGTGGAGGATGATCTCTTCTGGGGGCCATTGGATCAAGTGAAACCAGAGGCAAAGCAGTACGGCTCTCTCTTTATTTGTGATATTTTACAAATCAGAATTACAATAGTTGTCGATGAAGTAATGTTTCGTGATGATGGTTGCATAGACCTTGAAGCTGGTTTATTTTTTGCATTTTAGTCTTATAGTTTTGCATGTTAATTTTTTGTTGAATAGATATGATGTTAGGTCTTGGATACAGGATTCTTTAACAAAGTTATATTTGGATTGGGTAGAAAAATGAGGTTTGTGGTGTTAAAAGGTATGTGTGGTGTTAAATGTCATAAAACCGATAAATGTCTATTCGTATATCTTAAGTTGTACCAGCTGAAGATTATTTTTCTGTAGGCGATATGTGGTTGTAGTTTTTCTTTTTAGGAAAAAGGGGTATATTGGTAGCGGAACCCGTCCAGAATCTTGTCTGTCAGCCCTGTATCCCTCGAATGCACTGTGATTGGACTTTGGAGATGCATCATCAGGTGTTATGCATGAGTTGGCATTTAATTCTACTTTGGTTTGTTATAATTTTGATAATATGGTTAAAGAGTTGGGAAGCAGGTACTTAATGACACTATAGGAAATGACCAATTATCTCTCTCTGAATTAACTGCAACCAGATAAATTTAGGGACTATTTCCAACTCATGCATGCTCTCTGAACTACCAATTGTTTTAGCACAATGATATTCTATTGCCAATATTCTTCTCATACTTCCATGAATGGTAAAATATTCTCTAGCGATAATTCTTGATTTCTGCATAACGTTTGGCTGATGACATGCGTTCAGGTTATCCTCAACTTGCATCAAGTTTGGCTGCCATAGTGGTAGTTCTTGTGATTTGAGTTTCTACTCTATTCCGTGCAGGTCAGGTTATCCTCAACTTGGAACACAGGGCAGTTGGGGAAGCAAAACCCCACCTGTGAAAGGAAATGCCGGTGGTCCATTGAACCGTGAGAAATCCATCGGTGCAAGGCCTGCTGAGTATTCATTTTCTTCAGCAGCTTCCTCCACTCGGTCCTCGATGAAAGGGAAGAAGAATGCCTCCAACAAAAATTCAGGTGTGCAATTTTGATAAACTTGATTTTTTTTAATTTATTTCTCAAAGAAGGAAAATTAAAACTGAAATTATCTCTCCTATATACTGTGATCAGAGGCCATGGACTTCAAGGAATGGTGCGAGAGTGAGTGCGCCAGACTTGTAGGTTCCAAAGGTATCTATTACAATTGCTTCATTCTACTCTTGTTGCCATTTCTGGTTTTGTTTAGAGTTGACATAATTGTATCCACTCCATTCTTTCTTGCAGATACCAGTTTCCTGGAGTTCTGTTTTAAGCAATCAAGAGGGGAAGCCAAAACGCTTCTGATAGAAAATCTTGGTTCATTTGATCCCGACCACGAGTTCATCGACAAATTTCTAAATTACAAAGACTTTTTGCCTGCGGATGTTCTTGAAGTTGCCTTCAAAAGCCAGAACAATGACAAGGCTTATAGCTCGACAATGAGAGATGTGAATACGAACTTTGTTGATGGATTGGGCTCAGCGAAAGGTGGCGTGGCAGCGAGTGATGGGGATGTGAAAGGAGGTGGAAAGAAGAAGGGGAAGAAAGGGAAGAAAGTGAGTCCATCTGTTTTAGGATTTAATGTGGTTAGCAACAGGATCATGATGGGTGAGATTCAGTCAATTGAGGATTAAGCCCATAGCTAGGAAATTGCAAATACATTTGTGTTGACACAGACTGTAAATGCTTTTGTTTCTCTTCTTTTAGTGAGGAATTCTAACCCCTCTTTATAGAGCAACTGCAGCACTAATTTATTTGCTCAATCAATTTTGTTAAGTTATCCAGATTAGATATCTATACTACTGTACTGACTGTAAGAGTTGAATGCATAGTTAATATTTATGCTACCAGTTTTCATAGTACTTGTTTTTGCCTCATCTTATCAGCTCCGATTTCCAGCCAAGATAATAAGTACATTAAGATAGTAGTGAAAATGTCTATTCTGAATTTTTTAATACTCCCTCCGTCCCGGCTAAGATGACACATTCCTTGGCCTGTACAGGATTTTAGGAGTTATTGATTAATGTGTTTAATTGGAGAGAGAAAATGTCAGTGTAAGTATTAAAATAGAGAGAAAAAGAGAGATGAATATTTTAATAGGAGTGAGAAAAAGTGGTTGAGTATATTAATTGGAGAGAAAAATTTTCCCAAAGGGGAAATGTGTCATCTTAGTTGGGACAAACTAAAAAGGAAAACGTGTCATCTTAAGTGGGACGTCAGTGAAACATAGGGCCAAGTCAGTAATTACTTATTCAACAATAAAATTCAATATAAAATGTCAAAGTTGTTGCTATGTTTATTCAAGGAAATTTTAGTTATATGTCTTTTGTTTACGTTCCTAATCCTTGAATATTGCATGGTAGTATTTGAGAAGATGGGAAGGTCCAAAACTTACTCTTTTCTCGACGCCATACTAATATGTCGTGCCGTTGATCCATCCACACTTGTTAAAAGTTAAGAGTATCCACATACGTATTCTTGCGCGCAAGAGCACAAATGTGGGTCCGAATCCATCTTTATTCATTTTTAATTTCATGCTCTTCTCCAAAAGCACAACACTCACATCCGTGCTCTTTTCGTTAGGTGTGCTCTGACATTATTAATGAGTCTCATCATTCTATTATTCAATTTAAATACTTCAATTACTAAAAACGATTTCACAATATTAAAATACATTAAAATACCCAAAATACAATGATAAATTACAAAAATTTAAAAATTACATAATTAAAATCCTAAAAATTAAAAATTACATAATTAAAAATGAGATTGAAAGAGTTGTTTCGTGCAAGTGTGATTTTTTTGGTTGAAATAGGGGTATTTATAGATGAAAATGTGAATTTTAGGGTAAATATAATGAAAAAATAAATTAAAGGTGGAGAAAAAATGGATATAGCTTATTGGGAAGTGGGAAAAAATTTATACATAGTATTTTTTATTTAAATATGAATTTTCATATTCTTTTCATATTTTATTTTTTTAAAAGAAAAATCCAACGACATAGTCGTTGGCCAACCAGAAGCCGCCACGTCCCCCCGTCCGCAAGAGCACCGGTGCGGATGCTCTTAAACCCCTTTGCGTCACTCTCACATCTCTAAGGCCACCCGCAACACGTTACGCGGGTGGCCAGAATTTCGTTCCTTCGTAACGGAACGGTGGCAGGACGCGTTGCAGCGTCTCGTCCCGTCACCAACCCGCCGGATCGCCCGTCACGCCGAGACGTGGTGCGAGACGGCTCGCCACGCTCTCCCAGGCCATGCGTGACGCCCACTCGCCGGCCCGCGAGTGGGTTTCGTCACGCTGACGCAATAATTCATTTTTTTTAAAAAAAATCAAATTTAATAAAAGTAAAAAAAAGTTAAAAATTCGAAAACGATAATATTACCGTTTTCGACCGTTTTCCTTTTTTTATTTTATTTTTTTACTCTATAAATACCCCTATTTCATCCTCATTTCACATACAAACACACATCTAAACCTCTCAAATCCTCTCTCTTTCCTCTCCAATTTTCATCTCAAATCATCTCTTTTATTCTTCCCAAATTTAATCGATCTAATGGATCCATATGAGCAAATGCGTCGAATAATGGAAGAATCATTTGAAGAAGATCGACGTCGGGAGGCGGAGGAAGCTGCGCCGCCCCAAAGACGCTCCCGGACTTACATCCATCGTAACCGGGAGGAAGCCGCCGCAAGGTTAGTCCGCGACTACTTCTGCGATAACCCGGTGTGGGGAGATACCTACTTCCATCGCCGTTTCCGCATGCGGCGACCGCTATTTCTCCACATTGCAAATACATTGGCGGCCCGGGAAGAGTTCTTCCAAGAAAGGTTCGACGCCGTTGGCCGTCCCAGCCACACGACGTTGCAGAAATGTACTGCAGCAATCAGTCAACTTGCGACTGGACAAACGGCGGATGTGTTCGACGAATACCTCCACATTGGAGAAAGCACAGGGAGAATGTGCTTGCTCCAATTCTGCAAAGGCTTCCGGGCAGCCTTCACCGACGAATTTCTCCGGAAGCCAAGCACGACAGATTGTCAATTCCTGCTCCGCCTTCACGAAGAAGTGCACGGATTCCCCAGGATGCTTGGCAGCGTCGATTGCATGCACTGACAATGGAAGAATTTCCCGGTGGTGTGGAGGGGGTCGTACACGAGCGGCCACAAAGGCACTCACCCCACCGTTATACTCGAGGTCGTTGCCGACTACCGGCTATGGATCTGGCATGCGTACTTCGAGGTCCCCGGCTCGAACAACGACATAAACGTCCTCCACCAATCCGACCTCTTCGCCCGAAGTTTTGGATGGTAAAGTGTCGGCCATCAACTTCACCGCTAACAACCGGCGCTATAAAATGGAGTACTATCTTGCCGACGACATCTACCCAAAGTGGTCAACCTTCGTGAAGACGTGCACCAGGCCTGTGAACACAAAGCAGACGCTTTTTGCGCAGAAGCAGGAGGTTGCTCGGAAGGATGTGGAGCGGGCGTTCGGGGTTCTCCAAGCGCGCTTCAACATTATTAAAGCCCCGGCTCGTACGTGGTTCATGGAGAGCATGATCGACATCATGTATACGTGCATAATCTTGCACAACATGATTGTCCAAGACGAAGGACCCGATGCGGGAAATTGGTTCGACCCTGAAGCCCCCGGAAGCTCTACCGCAAGTAGTCCGCCACGCAGTGGAGTGCATCCGTCTATACAAGAACGGTTGTCTATTCGGGCAAGGACACGTGACTCTTCCGCCCACGCCCTACTCCAAGATGATTTAATGGAGCACATTTGGACAAAATTTGGCGGAGAAGATTATTAAATTATGTATTTTTAATTTTTTAGGAAATTATTAAATTATGTTTTTTTTACGAATTTTAATGTTGTAAGTTTATTTTATTTAATGAAGTGTGTTTTTATTAATTGAATTTGGTTGGAAATAAAAATAAAAAATGAAATTCAATGAATAGTAATTTAAGGGACGGAGGGTTGCAGGTTTCGTCCCTTAGTTAAGAGATGGAGTAAAAAAGTACAGTGGGGCCCGTGAATAGTAATTTAAGGGACGGTTAATGGACGGATAAGTGACAGCATTGCGGATGGCCTAATAGCTCCGATATTTCCTTACCCACTTTGCCATACCTTCCATCTACATCAAATCACATCTCCACCAAATCCAATCATCCTCAAAAAGAAGCAAAACAAAAATTCCAACACAAACATACTATACCACAGTCAAAAGAGAAGATAACCATAAACCGAATGACAGAGCTCTAACTAGGAAAAAAGAGAGAATAATGATGAAGAAACCAAAAGCTTCTTGGGCTGGAAACGATAGAACAAATGAGAAATACGCGCAGGTTCAAACGCTATGGTTCAAAAGATTGGAAAAAGAGCAACGTAGCTGAGCAGACGGAAAAGCTAGAGCATATGCAGGCGATTCAGAATATAGTGGTCCTCAACAGGTCAGATGTAAACAATAACATCTCTACTTTTTCCACTATTTTATTTTAATCGCTCTTTATTAAATCACAAAACAATAATACTGCATAAAATCTCACGTCGGAAATCAAATGGCGAAAGAAAATGATCCTGTCAACACCGCCTACTGCTACAAATGAGTTTGCCATAGATCATAGACGATGAAATTGAGAATGGTAAGAGGAGTGGTTGTTTAAGATTTCTGTCTGTATGTCTGAAAAAGAAATGACACCAGAGAATTTCTGAGTTTCACCATCTTTCTTCTGCTTTATTCTACTAATAAAATATCTTCTATTTTCTATTTTTAGGATCCAGAAATAATATTTCTACGTATATTTTTAGGATCCAGAAAATGAATATGAACTCTTTTTACTTTATTTATTTTTAGAATCACAGTTATAAAGGAGTAAGATAAATTGTTAAAGATGGAGACATCAACTTGTTCATCAGGATGAAATTTAGCAAGAAAATCAATCATAGGACATCCAAACTCTCAAATAGTGAGAGCGCATAAATCGTGCTCCAAACAACGGCGACTTCTTAGGGTGTCCACTATAAGGTGGACACGCCCAATAGCCCCGCCTCAGTTTTTTATCCATAGCCCCAATTTTTTGTCCATAGTCCCAAAATTTTGTGTCCGGTATTATGGTGGACACCTCCAATAGCCCCAAATTTTATAATCAACTTTCATTTTATAATGTTTCAAGTAATTATGAACAAATTTATCGAGCTATACGTAATTAGAAGAAGCCGACTATACGAATAAAACTAAAAATAAAATACAAATTAAAATTAAAATTAAAATTAGAAATACGCACTAAATTAAAATTAGAAATACACACTAAATTAAAATTAAAATTACCTACTACATTGAATCTAGTACAAATCACTACCAAGTTTACACAACGCCACCAAGCTGGACATGATTTTTTATTTTCTGAAAAAAAGTAAATATTTATTTTCTTGGCATGCATGCATGACAAGAAAGAAGAAAATAATCAATGAAGAGGAGAAATGGAAAAATAATCCGAGCTTCCTCTATCTCAATAATTTAATCCCACGGAATTAAAAGTATCCTACAATTAATTTTACTCTCACACAGCAGAAACCGCCGCGGCCTCCCTCCCCCACTATAGGCGCCGCGCCTATAGGCGCGGCTATAGCCCCCTGCCGCGTCCTCGCCCCGCACCCGGCTATCGAGCGTCCGCCGCCTTCCTCCCCCTTCGCCGCGTCCGCCCCCGGGGCGGACACCCTTCCCACTATAAGCCGCCCTGCTTTCGCCCCAAACACGGCGTCCGCCGCGTCCTCATTATAGTCGACGCTCTTATGGAAGTGAAATTTATGACGAAGTTGAACGGATATGCATAGAAAAAAAAGTGAAAAAATAATAAAGATAATACCTAAACGCTAACATGCGCGAGGGGGTGACACGTTGTTAATCTACGCCATCAATATTTTCCTTCTCTGATTTATCTTATGCTCTGCCGTTGCCCTACACTTCACCCGCCTTCGTCTATTCTGTGTAGCAGTCAATCAAAAGGGTTTTTCGGCATCTCTCTCTCCCACCTCGATCATCAATGGCTGACAAGACTCAGTTTGATTCTCGTCCTAATCTGATCACCAAAGGTTCACATTCTTCTCCGCAGCCTATTATTTTTGTTATTGCTTGCCGTTTTTTCCTAATTGTTTTTCTTCTCCGCTTAATGTTTTCTCCGTCAATTGTTTTTTTTTGTGTATGGTTTTCCAGTCGTGAATTGATGCCGCTATTGCGTGTCTCGATTTATGACGTCATTGTGGGTTTAGGGTTTTCAATTATCATCTTCTCGGATTGAAAATGGCAGTTTCTTCCTTTTAACTCTTGTTAAACTCATCAGTGTGCTTGAAAAATCTCTTCTTTCGATAGCAGTACTTGATAATGTGAGGTTAATTTGAGAATTTTTTAGTCAATAGTAGTTTGGCATGAAGCTAATTCCTTCCCTATTGTTGGGGACAACATTTATCTATCTGGTTTCGACTAATGGAGTATTTGGTGGCGGCTGCTTAACGTGCATAATTGATTTGAGCTGCTACCTTATTCCTCACAATTTTAAAATTTATTTCAGTGCAGTGTTGCCAAGTAATTTAACTGGCGGTTCTTTCTAACCCTTGTTAAACTCATCAGTGTGCTTGAAAAATCATTTCTTTCGATAGCTGTACTTGATAATCTGGGGTGAATTTGAAAATTTTACAGTCAATAGTTGTTTGGCTTGAAGCTATTTCCCTCCCTCTTATTTGGAATTAGATTTATCTTATCATGTGTTTTACCGTGTATATTTTATTCAAATGCAGCAGAAAAATGTTATTCCTTATACCTATGTGATTAAGTCAGCCACTCCCAAATTAGTGCCTAATGGAGAAATCGTGCACCTCTGTTTAGAAGTAGTATATGAGGTTTCAAAGAGTCAAATTGTCATTATCTCCAGTTCAGTTTTCCCTATTTTTTTGTACTGGTTCGGATGTTTATTTTCGAATCTTATCATGAAGTGTTATTACTCTGAAATGCCATTTGTTGTTCAATACTAGTATTAGTTTTCATGACACTTAAATTTTACAAATGACTATAGAAGACGTGTTGTGAAAAGAAATGGGTGAAGCCTTTTATGCTTTTGTGTATGTTTCACTCGGCCAATACTTGCGAGCTTTTTGGTCTGTCACACTATTGACCATTAAATGGTATTTCTGATATACTCCATTATCTTGATAATTCAAACAACTCGGTTGCTTAATGGTTCTCATGTCCACCGAACTCCAAACCTTTAGTTGAGTATTTAAGTAGGATGGCAACAACTTGGAAATTGGTTAAATACAGAAGCACGTTTACCAGGTTCTGATTTTTTCTCTTGTATCCACTAGAAAATTTTTGGTTCATCACTTTGCTTATTGTTTTCACTATTTTCGCAAATTGGAGAAAACATAAATCATATAAACTGATTAAAGCACATCAAGAATTCTGAATAATATTTTCTCTCAGTTTCAATCCAATAGAAATAGTTAGTTACCCTGTCTCTCTTTTTTATTGGTGTAGATCTTCATGGAGCTGACAATTCCATTCCCCTATCGCCACAATGGCTTTTTCCAAAACCAGGGGAGAACAAAGCTGGAGTGGTTACCGGGGTTTGTTATTAACTATTTAGTCCTTTCCCCCCTGATTCTTTATTACATTATTCCTCTAAATTAGAGTTCTACATTTTAATAAGCATTTGAGTTTTGAACAATTCTTTCTCTATGTTGTTATTTATGCCACAACACATGGTTTTCTGGTGCAGGAAAACCATCTTAGTCCACTTCAAGGACAGGCCAATTCTCGAGATAATTCAAAACTACCTGGAGCAGTTGAAGGCTTGAATGATGACCAGAACAAGAAAGATGTTTTCCGTCCATCCATAAGAGATACGGAATCTGGTAGGCGTGAACGTTGGCGTGATGAAGAAAGGGATACCAATTCCTCTGTCCGCAAAGATCAATGGAGAGAAGGGGAAAGAGAGCTTCCTGGTAACCGACGAGTGGAACGGTGGGCTGATTCTCCTGGAAAACAATATGGTGAAGTACGCCGTACCCCAGTAGAGCGATGGGCTGATCCAGCAAATAAAGAGGGTCACGATCAACGCCGAGAGAGCAAATGGAATACTCGTTGGGGGCCTGATGACAAAGAGGTTGACGCAGTGCGTGAAAAGTGGGGGGGTTCTAGTAAAGAGAGTGATATAATTCTTGACAAAGGGTCTTCTCAACCTCGTGCTCATGCAAAGGAAGAGAGGGATGGGGATCATTTTCGACCATGGAGACCAAACACATCCTACAGCCGAGGTAGAGCAGATCCTCACCACCAAGCTTCACCCCCAAACAAACAAGTTCCTGTCTTTTCACATGGAAGGGGACGTGGAGAAAATCATGCACCAACCTTTTCTATTGGCAGAGGAAAGATTAACTCTATGGGGAGCTCTGTCTCTCACTTAGCCGGTAATCATGGACCTGTCTTAGAAAAGGATGATAGTGTTAACTGTGAGCCCCATGCTCTAAAATATAGCAGGGAGAAGTTGATTGATATCTACAGGTCAGTTGATTTGAGATCCTGCGCAAAGTTTTTGGAGGGTCTTATTCATGTACCTTCTCTAACTCAAGAAGAATATGTGGAACCCATGGCCTTTTGTTCCCCAACACCTGAAGAATTGGTAAAGCGTGCTATCTATTGGTTGCAAGAGTTTTTGAGTGCTTGTCAATTATAAAATTGATTGTGTAGTTTCAATTGTAGGTTATCCTCAAGGGGATTGAGAAAGAAGAAATTGTTAGCAGTGGTGCACCTCAAATCAGTAAAGATGGATCTGCCGGCCGAGCAACTACTGACTTTATGCATTCTAGAAGAAACAGGATCGGTATTTTTTCTCTCTGTATAGCTCATTATTGTGTGCCCAATTCACTAACTTCAGTCAGTTTTAGCAGAAAATTTTAAGCAAATTCAGTTTATGTTTTCTTTTGCATTAGCAGGTAGTAGAGATGATCTTGCAGCTTCTCATGATGATTCAGAAGGTTTGTCTGATGAAAGGCAGGTATATTCCCTGTCTAATGCGAAAGTGGAGGCCATGCAGGACTATCAGACTTCTGATCACAAACTGAATGCTGAAGGTAAATCACATTGTTCGTTTTGATAGTTTTATGAAGAAAAGAAAATGAGTGTTGATGAACCAAACAAATAAGTTGATATAATAATAATAGTATCTTATTTACAAAAACATTGAAAACTTTTGGTGATACAGAATCTTCTCTGAATTATATATATATATATATATATATACATATAAATATTTACTGGTGTATGTGGATGTTAAGTCATTACTGTAATGAAATGTTATTATTCATTCCAGGTGGCCTTTGGATGCGTTGATTGTTCTATTAGCGTTCTTGCATATAGTTTATTAATTATCTAATTCATGCTTTGTTCAGCTTTGAAAGAAAATAGGAGCATTCTTGGCTTCAGAGAGTCTAGTGCCCTGGGACATGATGGTTCATGGAGATCTTCATCTTTTAACAGTGCTTTGGAGAACAGTTCAATGGATACCCATAACACTAGAAAGGGACCTCAGTTCCAGATGGGTGATCATCCTATGACGAGAAGACAAACATCAGCAGTGTTGGACAGGGAGATTGAGGCACGCAAACTTTCCCAGATTCCACCTGAAGACTTAGTACTCATCTATAAAGATCCGCAGGGCGAGATTCAAGGTCCATTTTCTGGAAGTGATATCATTACATGGTTTGAGGCTGGGTATTTTGGCATAGAATTGCTAGTTCGCTTAGCCAGTGCACCGGCTGATAGTCCATTCGCTTCACTTGGAGATGTGATGCCACACTTGCGTGCTAAAGCACGTCCACCTCCTGGATTCAATTCTCCTAAGCCCAATGAAATACAAGATACATCTGGTAGGTTTAACTATGTAAACATGGGAAATCTTCATCCTATTTTGAATGAGGCTGAAACGTCAAAAGCTGATTCAAGATACAAACCTGGTTCGGCGACTGAGGCTGAAAACAGGTTCCTGGAGTCACTTATGGGGGGCAGCATGAATCCTGCAGCACTGGAAAGTTTTGCTCTCTCAGAAGGTTTGGCTCTTTCAATATAAACAAGGGAAAAAAGAAACTGTGTTCCTAATGTTGAGATTTCAGCAAAGATTACTGTCACTTCAGTTCCTTCATTATATCAGTTTTTCCCTCTGAATCATATCATTCTTGTAATCTGACAAAAATATTATTTGCAGCTATGCAGGGATACAGTGGAAATAATTCTAACAAACTTCCTTCTGTGGGAGCTAATAATGGGGATGATCCTTATATATTAGCCAAAAAGATGATGCTAGAGAGGCAGAGATCTCTTCCAAGTCCTTATCAATTTTGGCCAGGGAGAGATGCAGCTGCTATTGCTGCAAAGACAGATTTAGTGGCTGATGCGTCATTGGCTCGCCAGAACCTTTTGTCTTCTATTGCAGACAATGCTCTTGCACAGAATATTTCACAGAATGTGGATTTATTGTCATCCCGTCAGGGGATAGCTGAAAGACCCAGCTCCAATGTCAACAATGGAATGGGTGGTTGGTTGAATTTCCCTGTCCAAGGGGGACTGGACCCACTTCAGAATAAGTTGGACATTCATCACTCTCAGAATTTTCCTCCACAATCTGCAGTTAGCTTGCAGCAAAGGCTGCAGATGCAGAATCCATCTATGAGTAATTTATTACCCAAATCCATGGACAATCCATCCAACCTATTAACACCGGAGAACCTACTCGTGTCTGGTCTGTCCCAAGACCCGCAACTGCTAAGTTTGTTGCAACAGCAGTATATGCTGCAGCTGCAATCTCAGGTGCCAGTTCCACCACAACAATCCATTTTGGATAAGCTACTGCTTTTAAAGCAGCAACAGAAGCAGGAAGAGCAGCAACAATTATTGCATCAGCAACAATTGATTTCTCAGTTGCTCTCTGAGCAGAATTCTAATCAGCGATTGGGTGATCCATCATTCCAGCATTTGCAGGCTGAAGCTTTGGCTGCAGGGATTAATAGTGTTGATCATGCCCCATTTCGACAACACGAGTTATTTAAAATGGGTCTTCAGCTTCAAACCTCAAATCCACAACATGAAAATGTTGTCTTACCTGTTACTCCTCCCAGTATTTCACAAGATTTTAGCCCAAATGTTGTTCCAGAAACATCTACGCATGCCCCACATTCAACTTTTTCCAATAACGTGGAGCAAAGGAATTGGAATGCCATCCTGCCTCATCAAATTGTTGATAAGCAGCAAGACATATCTTCTATACAAACTGGTGGAATGGAAGAAATAGGCGTGTCAGAGGTGACCAACAACAAGCCATTGGAACGTACGTCGTATGATGATGAAACTGTCAGATCTACAACTTCTGATGTTGCTTTGATTCCTACAGCTGTAGTATGTTTATCGGAAACACTTAAACAGGAATTTCCTGCTGCTAATAATCACGAAGATGTAAATGCATCAAATGAGAGTTCAGCTAGAACTCTTGCATATGCACAAGATTTAGGTGAAAAAGTCACTAGTGAGTCCTTACCTGTTAAGGAAATGAAAATTCCTGAGGCCGAGGAAGCAAAGAAGCCGGTAGAGAAGAAATCCAAAAAGCAAAAGGCTTTGAAGGTTTCTACTGAGTTGGTAAAGGGTGTGTCTAAGCCACAACAGCCTAAACCAGAAAGTGGAAGATCAAACATGCTTCAGGAAAAACCTGAGACAATGTCTGTCCATCTAGATGCACTTGAGGCACCTGTTCCCATTAAGGAGAGTAAGACTGCTGATGATGTGGATTTACCTGGAAATCAATCACTGTCTTCCTGGAATGCTACAGGTGATGGGGTAGTTGTTGAGAGCAAGGGTCAGACAGAACAACCTGTTTCTGCTTCTGATCACACTCATACTGGACAACGTGCATGGAAGCCTGCACCTGGTTTCAAGCCAAAATCATTGCTTGAAATACAACAGGAAGAGCAGAGGAGGAGAGCACAAGAAGAAGTGGCTGTTTCGGATATCTCAACATCTCTAACCTCTGTCGCCATTTCTCCACCCTGGGCTGGGGTAGTTTTGAGTTCTGATAATAAGGCACCTAACATAACTCACCAGGATACCAGTGCCGAGTTCAAATCCGAGAATTCCTCAATCCAGAAGAACAAGAAGAACCAGGCTGAAGATCTATTTTGGGATGTTGCTGCCAAGTCCGTCGAGAGAGAAATGGAAGTTTCTGAAAGTGCTACCTGGGGAGTGTCTTCGAAAACAGCGAGCTCACAAAATAAGGCTGTTGATGATGATGACTTTATCGAGGCTAAAGATACTAAAAAGAGTCGTAAAAAGGCTTCTAAAGGTAAGAACGCTGCAGCTAAGGTTGCTCCTGCAACTTCGGTTGACGTGGCTGTTGGATCAAGTTCAAATGACAAGGGAAAAATTACTCGGCAGATGCAGCAAGAGAAGGAAGCTTTTACAGCAGTGCCATCAGGCCCCTCCTTTGGTGATTTTGTTATGTGGAAGGAGGAGTCTGCGAGCCCATCTCCTGGCCCTGCTTGGTCCACTGATTCCGGCAAGTCTCATAAGCCAACTTCACTCAGGGATATCCTAAAGGAACAACAAAGGTCCTTGCCATCTGTACCTGCAATTCCGGTGCCAGTTCCTCAGAAATCTGCAACTAACCAAACTGCCCGTGGAAGTGTTTCCTCATGGTCGGTCCCTGGATCACCACCTTCAAAGGCTCCATCCCCTAGACAAGTTTCTTCGCAGACAAAAAATAAAGTGGAGGATGATCTCTTCTGGGGGCCACTGGATCAAGTGAAACCAGAGGCAAAGCAGTACGGCTCTTTCTTTATTTTTTATAATCTACATATCAGAGTTACAATAGTTGTTGATGAAGTAATGTTTCGTGATGCATAGACCTTGAAGCTGGTTTTTTTTGGGGCATATTAGTTTTATAATTTTGCATGTTAATTGTTTGTTGAATAGATACGATGTTAGGTCTTGGATATATGATTCTTTAACAAAGTTAATATTTGGATTTGGTAGAAAAAGAGGTTTTGGGGTGTTAAAAGGTATGTGATGGCAGATGTCATAGGACAGAAGTGTCTATTCGTATATCTCATGTTGTACCAGCTGAAGATTATTTATCTCCTAGGTGATATATGGATGTTGTTTTTATTTTTGTGAAAAAGGGGTGTATTATTAGTTGAACCGGTCGATAATCTTGTCTGTCTGCCCTCACATGCACTGTGATTGGAGATGCATCACAGGTGTGAAAAAACAAAAAGATGCATAACAGGTGATATACATGAGCTGACATTTAATTCTACTTTGGATGGTTATCATTTTGATATTATGGTTGAAGTGTTGGGACTTGGGAAGCAGGTACTTTCATTAATGACACTGTAGGAAATGACCAATTATCTCTCTTTGAATTAACGGCAACCAGATAAATTTGGGAATATTTCCAACACATACATGCATGCTCTCTGAACTAACTACCTCTATTGTTTTAGTACAACTGTACAATGATGTTCTGGTGCCAATATTCTTCTCATACCTTCATATGAATGGTGAAATATTCTCTGGTGGTAATTATTGATAATTTGCATAAAGTTTGGCTGTTAAAATATTCTCTAGTGGTAGTTTTTGTGATTTGAGTTTCTGCTCTATTACGTGCAGGTCAGGTTATCCTCAACTTGGAACACAGGGCAGTTGGGGAAGCAAAACCCCACCTGTGAAAGGAAATGCCGGTGGTCCATTGAACCGAGAGAAATCCATCGGCGGAAGGCCTGCTGAGTATTCACTTTCTTCAACAGCTTCCTTCACTCGGTCCTCAATGAAAGGGAAGAAGAATGCCTCCAACAAAAATTCAGGTGTGCAATTTTGATAAACTTGATTTTTTTTATTTATTTCTCAAAGAAGGAAATTTAAAACTGAAATTCTCTCTCCTATATACTGTGATCAGAGGCCATGGACTTCAAGGAATGGTGCGAGAGTGAGTGCGCCAGACTTGTAGGTTCCAAAGGTATCTATTACAATTACTTCATTCTACTCTCGTTGCCATTTCTGGTTTTGTTTAGAGTTGACATAATTGTATCCACTCCATTCTTTCTTGCAGATACCAGTTTCCTGGAGTTCTGTTTTAAGCAATCAAGAGAGGAAGCCAAAACGCTTCTGATAGAAAATCTTGGTTCATTTGATCCCGACCACGAGTTCATCGACAAATTTCTAAATTACAAAGACTTTTTGCCTGCGGATGTTCTTGAAGTTGCCTTCAAAAGCCAGAACAATGACAAGGCTTATAGCTCGACAATGAGAGATGTGAATACGAACTTTGTTGATGGATTGGGCTCAGCGAAAGGTGGCGTGGCAGCGAGTGATGGGGATGTGAAAGGAGGTGGAAAGAAGAAGGGGAAGAAAGGGAAGAAAGTGAGTCCATCTGTTTTAGGATTTAATGTGGTTAGCAACAGGATCATGATGGGTGAGATTCAGTCAATTGAGGATTAAGCCCATAGCTAGGAAATTGCAAATACATTTGTGTTGACACAGACTGTAAATGCTTTTGTTTCTCTTCTTTTAGTGAGGAATTTTAACCCCTCTTTATAGAGCAACTGCAGCACCAATTTATCTGATCAATCAATTTTGTTAAGTTATCCAGAGTAGATATCTATACTACTGTACTGACTGTAAGAGTTGAATGCTTAGTTAATATTTATGCTACCAGTTTTCATAGTACTTGTTTTTGCCTCATCTTATCAGCTCCGATTTCCAGCCAAGATATAAGTACATTAAGATAGTAGTGAAAATGTCTATTCTGAATTTTTTAATACTCCCTCCGTCCCGGCTAAGATAGATACATTCCTTGGCCTGTATGGGATTTTAGGAGTTATTGATTAATGTGTTTAATTGGAGAGAGAAAATGTGAGTGTAAGTATTAAAATAGAGAGAAAAAGAGAGATGAATATTTTAATAGGAGTGAGATAAAGTGGTTGAGTATATTAATTGGAGAGAAAATTTTTCAAAAAAGGAAATGTGTCATCTTAGTTGGAACAAATTAGAAAGGAAAACGTGTCATCTTAAGTGGGACGAAGAATAAGTGAAACATAGGGCCAAGTCAGTAATTACTTATTCAACAATGAAATTCAATATAAAATGTCAAAGTTGTTGCTATGTTTATTCAAGGAAATTTTAGTACTGTCTTTTATTTACTTTCCTAATCCTTGAATATTGCATGGTAGTATTTGTGAAGATGGGAAGGTCCAAAAGTTACTCTCTTTTCTCGACTCCATACAAATATGGCGTGCCGTTGATCCATCCACACTTGTTAAAAGTTAAGAGCATCCACGAACGTATTCTTGCGCGCAAGAGCACAAATGTGGGCCAAAATCCATCTTTATTCATTTTTAATTTCATACTCTTCTCCAAAAGCACAACACTCTCATCCGTGCTCTTTTGAGTTGTTCATATATCTTGGACTCATATGCAGTGAAGTGGCTTAACCCATCACACATTTCTTTCTTTCTTTCTCTCTTTATAATTAATTTTTCCAAAATTGTTTCAGATTAATTTTTTGGCCAATACTAAAGACAGATGACGACCGATTGTTAGATGTTGGAGATTAGGAAGGGCTAAAATTAGTTAATGAAGAAAAATGATTGCAAAAGATTGGTCTAAGAAAGAATGAAAAAAATGTTAAAATGACGAATAGAAACTAAAAAATACTATCAAATATTCCCACATTAATCAATCTTTTGCTATCACTTAGATTGAGTTGCCATAAAGCAGCCATTATTTAAGTATAGATTCTGTTACTTGGCCTCTCTTGATTTCTATATATAGAGATGGTCTTGGTGAATCAATACCACTTGCTCTAACTTACTTTCCTACTCTTTGAATATTGCTTGCATTGAGAAGATGGGCAAAGGTCCAAAACTCGGTCTCTTTTTTCTCAACTCCATACAAATCTGTCGTGCCATTGATCCATCCACACTAGTTAAAACCCCTCTGCCTCACTCCCACATCTCTAAAACCTATGATATTTCACTACCCACTTTCCCAGACCTCCCATCTTCATCAAACCACCTCTCCACCAAGTCCAATCTTCCTCAAACTGAACCAAGATTATTCATAATGCACAAAAAAATTCCAACACAAGCATTTACCAGAGTCAAAAGAGAGGATAAGCACACACTGAATGAGAGAGCTCCAACTAGGAAAAAAGAGAGAATCATGATGAAGAAACCAAAAGCTTCTTTGGCTGGAAATGATAACAGCTCTTCTTCTTCTATTCTAAGCTGTAAACAATCAGAGGAGTCTCGCAACACAAATGAGAAATCTGGAAGGCCAATGCGCAGGTTCAAACGTTATGGTTAGAAAGATTAGAAAGACAGCAACATAGCAGAGCAGACAGAAAAGCTAGAGCACATGCAGGTGAATGAGAAGTTTGTAATCCTCAAGAGGTCAGCTGATCCCTACCCAAGACTTCAAAAGATCGATGCTGGAGATGATTGTGGAGAGACGCATTTTTGAACCGACCGATTTGGAGCAGCTCTTGATGAGCTTTCTCTCTTTAAATTCAAGGATGCATCATAAAGCCATCTTGAAGGCTTTCTCAGACATGGAAGGAAGTTTTCACTGGACCCTAAAACCTAATCTCAGAACTACAAATTACTACTCCCTTATTAATAAAAGTATATATATCGACATTGATTGTACTATATATATGTGCGTGTGTGTGCGCGCGAAGTAGTAAGAGCTAGTGATGATAAAAAAAAAAGTGGTTTTGATGTTGGGATCTCTCTGTCATGCAAAGATGATATTCAGTTGATGAAATGCAGCTAGACAGAAGATACAAATTAAGATTGTGGGATCTCTGGCTCAGTGAAACAACTAATAGTAACTCAAATTTTCTACTAAGTTGAAAATCTAGATAGAGCACTACATCAAAAAGTGCCTGCTTCATATAAAAGTTGGATTTCATCACCATAGTAAAATTTACCAAAAAAGAATGTGAGTATTAGACAGGAATGGGAAAACCCTTCTTCGCCATGCTATCAAGAATTTCATTGAGAGCCTGACACAAGCCAAATATCTGCCAAACAAGTTAAATATTAGCCCATGATCTAGGTAAAAACTTAAACTGAATATGAATTTAAGGGAATAATAATCTAAACTCTAAGAATAAAGAATTCATGGACAATCTTTTAGAATACGAAATTAAATAATGACAGTTTAGCAATACTGACTAGCTAATCAAGCATAGCCAAGTCGTAACCATTTCTCGAGCCTCTGACACTTGATCATGTGTCTCAGTAATTAAGGTATCATAGATCAAGCCTCCAAAGCTCGAGTCATGGTTGTTGCTTGAGGGTTGAGATACGTTGCCTCAAGCTCCAGACACGTGGCTCAAACTGCAACTGTTAATTCACAGTGGTCGAGCCTCTAAAGCTCAAAGATGATGTGTCTCAAAATATATATTTGCAATATGCTAACATAACAAGATCATAGTAGGAGGTAAAAAAAAACTGTATGTCTAGTTTGAAAGCTTGAATATATGCATGCATCATTACCTGTTGATCCCATTGCTGCAATTCCTCGGCGTCATCCTCAAAATGAATAACAGCTTCGACCTGGCAAAGTTTGTTATTGAATGAATAGAATATTGCTAATTATATCTTAGAACCAAGAAAAGAACCAGAGAGAAAGGGGATGAATATTGACTACCAAAAATCAAACTTTAAAACAGAAAGAAGATGAAAACACCAAAGAAACAGTAGGATTGAAAATTAATTGGAAGTCTAGTTTTACCTGATCAATAGATCCCCTCATCCTATCTTCACAGATCATTCTAGAAGCTATTTTCTCCGCCTGCCAAAAATGATTGAAGCTTTAGTAAATACTGAAAATTCTCCAACCCTTTAGCAAGATTTGGAGAAACATAGGGATTAAAAGTGATTTAGAAAAGGATATGGCATTTAAAAAAAGGAGTATAAATTATTTATGACTTCAGTCTGTCAAAACCAGCTGGTATCAAAGTGGTAGAATTAGCAAGTCACAGCCTAATGAGCATATTAAAATTGGAACTTAAGGCAGAAAAATACGAGGATCTAGCAGCACCCAAAATATCTCATCTTAGAATAAGCTTTCTTTTGCCTAAATATGAATAAGACAAGAGATAAAAAGTCTCCAACTCAAGAAAATTGAGTTATGAAACAAATTTATCTATTCCTTTAGATCTCTAATTCAACAGAGTGATGGTATCATTTTTTATTGGAGATAGAAGAGAACCTTTTGAGGAGCGATACCCAGCAATGTGCCCAACTCTTCAAAACTGTACAACAGACTCAGAGTTAACCATCATACAAACCAGAAGAAATTATGAAATCAGTATGTTCAAATTTCAATCAACAGAAAGGATCCAAAGACATGCCCACCCACCTAATATTTGTATAAAGTTTGCTAGCACTAAGAAGATTATGCTCAATCATGGCTCGATCAAGAACAGTAAAATTGTCAGGCAAAGTTGCTTTCTGTCAACATTCAGAATCACATGAAAAGATTGTCAACAATATAATACTAAATGAACTTGAAAATGGTATGTATGTAAACTCTTTAATGCACCAACCTGATGAGGCTTCAGTTCTTCAGAAAATGCATCAATTTCAGGTTTCCTCAAAATTCTCTCAAGGTATACCTAGGAATTTTGATATTAGGACTTAATCGATTGTTTATATTTGAATGTGTCTCTACTTGTTATGCACTAACTGTGCCTTTTAAGTTTAAAAGCAATTTTGGCTAAGAGGAAGTCGGCATAATCAAGAATAAATGGATTACCTTCTGCAAGATTGGGTAAATCTTTAGCTTAGAGCACCGTTCATCCTGGTTAAATTGAAACAAATAATTAAGTTTAAACATAATTCATGACCCTCCACACTACTCCGACTAATAGGTGTGCCATTTGCAGTGGAGAATGTATAATGATGTCATACTGACTAGAGCAGCAACCAAGTGCCAAGTATGAATAATCATGTGTGTTTGCAAATGGCAGGCAACACATATATCATACAGAAGTCAATGCACTTCCTTTTCAACAAATAAACAAGTGCAAAGTGAGGAATGCAATACAATTATGAAACAATGCATTAACTCAATGAGTAACTAATTTAGCAGAAGGGAAATTTGGACAAGAATCTAAAGACCCAAGCTGCTATAATAGAACTTTTATAGTAAAATCAGCAGAATTCAGACAAGCATTCCACTTAAAACATTTTCTATACCTTGTAAAGGGTTGCAAGAACTCGAGAACGACGAGGCCCAGCAGCTGCCAAAATTGTGCAGGTCACAGCAGCAGCGAGAGCTTGCTCCAGTGCTTCTTCATCAATCTCTCTACATTATATTCATAAGCCTACATCAATCTCGTAAGACTCTTACATGGAAAAGAAAATATGCGAAGATTCACACTCACACACAAACTCACAGATCACCGTCACACCCAAAAAATCTTTAAAACAAAAGCATATTAAAATAAAAGAAAATCGAATATATATGAGTTCTGACCGCATTTACATTAGCTAAGCTTAGCCAAAACATAGTGATCTCGAACATCTTAAAAATACTATACATTAGGTGAGTCCCTTTGACAATGGTAACTGTTAAAGGGATAATAGGACATAAAATAACATATGTTCACTGCCTGTCCACTATATATAGCCACAAGTTGAATGCTCTATTCATTTAGCAAATTCAGAACAAATGAACTGAAACTTATGACTGAAAGGGAAATGGAGAGGCAAACCGAGATGGGCCAAAGATGACAACATGCCCTGAATACTTTTGATAAACAACAACCACATGAAGGGCAGCGACATAGGCAAAAAATTCTTCCCATTGATGACCATAGGAGAAAAATAAATAATCATGCTGTCATCCGTTATTAAAAGTTGAAGATTATGTTAAAGATAACAAAGCAGAAGGTTATACACTATAGGTAGTGAGAGCAGGAGCTAAATGAAGTGCTAAAAAGTTGGCTTGTGTGGTAGTATGTTAGTAGCAAAACAATGAAAGTTAAACCATATCATGTACCGAGTGGAATAATAGTGCACTGAAATCACTCATACTTACTCATCTCCAATTTTCCGCTTTTCAATTTGGGAAATATCATAATACCGCAGTGCAGCTTCCAAAAACTTCCTTTTTAGATCTAGAATTCTAGCATAACAAACCTGAGAAATAAAATGAACATTATGACCCAAAATTATGCCATAACAGATTAGCAACACAGCATAACCAAACAGTAACCTTGTATTGTAAATTCAGCACTTCCTGCTGGCTGTTGCTAACCAAAAAAGAAGCTTTGTTTATAAAAGCTTCTGCATTAACAGCGTCATCATCCTATAACAAAAGAAACAAGAGTTAACAAGTCGAGCCCATGATGATTGATAGACAATAAATTCCAATAAGTGGAATCTCAAAGAATGTACAAAGAATGAAGGCAGGGAATACAGGAGACCTACCTCGAGGTAAAGACGGGCAATTTGGACACATTTTGAAAGTCTGAATGTATCATCAATCACTCTGCCAATTTAGAATATGAGCACAAGTAAGAGAATTTTCATAAGCATTATACTAAGTATGCTTTAGTAGTAATTCAAGAGCAAAAGCTGCTAAAGAACCTCATCCCAGAATCTAGGTCAATGCCGCTAAGCATCTGTGCAGCTTTCGACCATTGTTGTTCAGATTCATACAATTCAGCCAGTTTTTCTCTGATTATCAAAACCTGAAATGGTTGCAAAAGTTAATGGGCAGTTAATAAATCAAAATAGAGTTAGGCAATGAGAGTACAGGTTGAAAAATAATATTCACCAAAAGCAATCAAACTCAGAGGGAATGATCAGCTACCAAATAATTTATGATTACAGATTTATTAAATGTGAATTACAAACTACCATCAATCAGTTGCAGGTTATACTGTGCTTAATTGCTTTATCTATGTGGACATATGGTTACAAACCAGCAACACCAAAAGATATTGAATTTCTTTTTGTTTGAGAGTACATACATCATTTCTAAGCCATAATAGCAATATAGCATACTCTATTACCTCGGAAAATTTTTATCAATCATCTAGAGCAGACTCAAAAAAGATGTGGATCAATGAGAAGGAATTTTCTAAAGTGAGATATTTCAAGGATAAAGTCTGTACCAACCAAATATACCAACCAATCAACACACAAATTCAAGACCAACACAATATACAAAGAACTTATAATCCAATCCTCAGCAGTTTACAATATAAACAAAGGAGTCACTCTAAGGTCTAAAGACAAGAAAAATAAAAAAATCTTCGAAAATAACCTGTTCCTCAAACGAAACAACTCGGGGTTGGATCTGATTGAGGGTATAATGGGAAATTTCCTTCTGAAACTCCGGTTCCAGCCTTCCCAATTCCTGGGCAAATGCCTGCAGGAGCTGTCTCGAAACAACAAGTGGCACATTGTCGGACAACACTGAAACACATACAAATAACCACCCAAACAACTTTAAATAAAACGTAACCATTAATTAATAGTCGAAAACAAAGAAAAGAACAACATAGAGGATGAACACGGAATCGCAACTGTGGTCGACAAACTGTTTGGCTTGAACCACATCGTTTGAGGAGAGGACGGTTGCGAGAATGTGCTTGTACTGTTCGATCTTCTGGCGTTGGTCAGTGATTGCCGACGCGCTAGCAAAGGCACTCTCCATTGCTGCAGTTCGTTCCTATTTGGTGTTTTTCTAGGGTTCTAAACTTCTACACTAAAGACCTGAAAGACATGTTTAGTCAAGTTAAGGATCTTCCGGCGCTGGTCAGCAAAAAAGCAATCGACAGCAAATAATCTGAATGCAACAAGTCATTGATAACATTGTTAACCCAAATCGCAAATAACAGCAATTCCCAACCTATTAGCTGAGTTTCGTCATGTGTCGCCGCATCAAAATCAACTAATTACGTCCCAAAAAATTTAATCTCAGTAGTATTAACATGCATTACGCCAACACCCAATCCCCCACACAATTGAGATGGGGGGACACCACAAATTATTCATTAAACGTAATAGGAAATTCCGCGACTTAACCCTAAACTCAGTTGGCCAAACTCACCTGAAATTAAAATTCTCCGGCGCCGACTATATAATGGCTACCTCCGCCGGTTGAATTCAGCAAAAAAGTGATGCACAGCACAGATGAATATGAATGAGAACCGTAATTTTAGTTTTTATTTTGCCCAATAAAAGTTAATTCGGGCGGCCCATATTAAATACTCCTACAACTATATGAAAATTAAAATAAATGTTAATAATTTATATTCTTATTTATTTTATTTTATTCGACAATGATGTCCTTGTTTATTTTAATTAAGTTTTTTGTGACTAACAACTAACAAGAAGCTATTGTTAGTGGGTTTTTAGTTTTGTTTCATATTTTATGTTTGGTTGCAAATCTATAATTATTTCAAAGTGGGTTTGGAAATGCCATTGTGAGACAAATGTCGCTTATGACATTTTCTTCAATAATTTAAGTTCCTCAAATTGACTGTAGATTATCGTTACAGTAATTAATCTTAATCCCTTTTAATCTACATATTTTACAACATGACTTAAATAGAAAGGGATGTACAATTTGTTGTCACGAATTTAGCAATCCACAAAGGTTGCATCATAATTTCCATGTTAATACGAGGAAAGCCGAAATTGCTTACACCAAATAGACTGAACCAACTCAGAAAACCCAAAACCCATATTTCGACTGTACCCCCTTCACAATAATCTACCATAACTTAACAAAGAAGTGAAACACCAAGTTCTTAGACGCCGGAAGATCCAAACCCACCGGACCCGCGGGCGGTGGAATCAAGATCATCAACCTCAGCCACTTCCGGCGTCACAATCTGCTCGATGATCAACTGTGCGATTCTATCTCTCGCCTTCACTTCAAAGTCAGCATCGGAATGGTTGAAAAGGATCACCCCAACCGGCCCTCGGTAGTCAGCATCCACCACTCCTGCCCCCACGTCGATCGAGTGCTTCCACGCGGTGCTGCAGTTAAGGAAATCTTCATTCAGTTGTGCACTTATTCATTGAAGAAAAACAACAATATGTTCAATGCAGAAAAATTACCAATTCGAGCATATGTTCCTTCGGGAACAGCGACGCTGAGATCCGTTGGCACCAGAGCTTTTCCTCTAGCTGGAACCTTCATCTCCACGGCACTATTAAATTCATGGACAATATAAAATTCTGGAAACAGGGGAAGGAAAAACAGGAAACGGGTTCGTGGGGAAAAGGAACCATATGAATATATATACAAACCTAGAGAGATCGTAGCCGGCTGAAAGAGGGGAGCCCCTAGACAGCAAAATGGCTTTCTCCGAGAGCCTTTTCACTCGAAGAAATGGTGCAACTTCACGGATCATTGTAGAAGCTGTTTTCTCACTCTGCCAAAAGATTGAAGCTTTAGTAAATACTACTACTATAAATTCTCCAACCCTTTAGCAAGATTTAGAGAAGCATAGGGATGTGAACTGTGAAATTAAGAAAGGTACTTCATAAATTATTTATGGCTTCAGTCTTGCAAAACCGGTTGATATCAATGTGGCAGAATTTACTATTTAGGCTAAGCAAGTCACTATTTTTTCTTCTTTCAATGATAAAGTCTATGCCAATCATCCAAAAAGAACTAGAAATTGAATACTGTGACTTGAATATACTAAGTATATCAAGCAATCAAAAAGATAATCTTCAGTCCTTAAAGCTGGGCACAAACCTAAGCTATTTATGTCTAAAACTAATTAACGAAACTACTGGCTCTACAAACTAACCTAATAACACGTCTCGGTTAAAATATACAAAATCCTGACATACTGTTATATGTCAAAAAACTTTCCACGCTTTAAGACAAGAAAGACATAAATCATTGAAAAATAACCTGTTCCACAAACGAAACAACTCTAGATCAGAGTTACAATTTCGACACAATCGCCTAAAAAACAATTTAAATTGCATTCACAAGAATCATCTACAACAAACGACAATTGGAGCCACAACAATACATTAATAAACTTGAACATTAAAGATTTCAAGTCAACCACAAAAAGCAAAAGACTGTCAGACTGCTAAATGCAGTTACATAGCAATGTTGGCATGAATATAAAGACTTCAAGCCACACAAATTCAATAATTAAGCAAATAAAATTACTTAAATGGAACCCCACGACCCCACACCAAACCAATTTCCCTTCACTACAGTAACCACACTGTCCCACACCATTTCCTCTCTATTTAAATGAATACCGTTGCCAATCATCCCAATTTCCGGAATCTCAACTCCATCTTTATCCTAATTCACCACAAATAATTTCTTTCATCCCAAATCCCAACTCCATCTTCGACAACAATTTCCACAGACCATAATAATTCAGCAAATGGGGAAGAGAAGAATTGAGAACTTGACTTCAAGGATTCTAGCGGTGCTGTGGCGGAAACGGGGCAACCGAAGCTAGATTGACCGAGTGAGAGTGAGAGTGGAGAGTGAGAGTGAGAGGTTCAATAGTCCTAAATGCACTCCTTCGTTCATGCTTAGAGCATCTCCAATGGTCGGCGTCACCACCGGAGCGCCGATTTTTCGCCCACGCCGGTTTGACGCCGAACCATTGGAACCGGCGTGGGCGAAATCGGCGTCAAAATCGGCGTCGCCATGCCGATTCCCGCGCTGACGCCGGTTCCCACGCCGATCCTCACGGGCGCCATTGTGGCTCCCGGATCGGCGCCAAACCGGCGTCGGATTTAAATATTTTTTTTTTTTTTTTCGCAAAACACAATATATACGCGCGTTGAACCTCATTTTCATTCGCACCACTTTTTTTCGGGTTTGTACGCCAACGCCCTCCGCATGCAGACCAGTGGCCAAACAGAGGAAGACTGCAGGAGGATTGCGGAAAGAGCCTACCCCGATCCGGATAAGAAGTACTATGAGTTCACCTACTGGAACTGCTACGTTGTGCTCAACGAGTCGGAGAAATTCCGGGCAGGCGTCGACGCTGGCTGGCCGAAGAGGCAGAGACTGAACTATACCGGAGATTATAGCGGCAGCAGCGGTGGTTCGTCAGACCTCCCCGAGACGGCCCAGGAGGTCCCGACTCCTCGGTCGTTCGGTCGCCGACCTCGCCCGGTTGGGCAAAGGCGGGCGCAGCAGGTTGCGAGGGGGGGCACACCGAGTTCCCAGGATGTCCATTCGGCATCCCCCCTCGGCAGGTCTACCGAGGAGCTCAAATTCTTCGCGCGCCAACAAACGCGCGCTCAAATGGTGAAGACCTTAGCCGACTTCCAAGCGGCGGTGGACCCCGAGGTGAAGGATTTTCTTCGCGTATTGCTCCAGAGCCAGCGTGAAGAACTGGAGGCGATGAGGAGGGACACCGACGGGAATAGCCGCGGCGTAGGTGGCGACGGAGGCGGCGGCGACGGCAGTGAAGAAGCGTTGGGCGACGACGGAGACGAGGACGGCGGCGATGAGTGATTTTGTTTTACTTTTTTAAATTAATGTACTTTTTACTTTTTGTAATTTTTTTAAATTGTTGTACTTTTTTTTAAAAGTAATGTACTTTTTAAATTTTAATATTATTATTCGAATTTTCCGTATTTGTCTCGTAAATTAAATTATGTATGTTGATACAATTGTAAATTAAATTATATAATTGTTATTAGTGATGTGGATAGGTAGTGTGAAGGCTATTTGATGGCTATTTGATGTCCAGTTGATGTGGCAAGCTGATGTGGCAGGAGAATTGTAGTGCTGATGATGTGGCAGTGTGAAGGCTATTTGACGGCTATTTGACGTCCGCCAGCATTGGAGATGCTCTTAGACTTACTTTCATTGGGCTTGATTTTATTTAGGACTAAATGGATGGGTGTTATTGAATTTGGTTTGACTATTATGTTGGGCAATTTGGGCTTTTTAGTGTTGGGTTTATAATTTAATATAGTTTGGGCTTGTAACAAGTCGACTGGAGATTTTTTTTTTCTCGAGGTGACACCGGAAGCAAACAGAGAAGGCGATCATGGAAAATTTACGTCCAGGCCCATGGGAACTGGTCGCCGAGGGGTGATCGCCGAGGGAAAATTACAAATCCTAAAATTTTTAAAAAACTACTTCTTATTCATTTGTGCGCGAAGGTATCCGATCATCTCATGGTGCAACTCGAGCTCGAACTCCGACATTGTCGAGGTATCCCTCGATGTCAACTCCGTCAGCTGGCCCATCCGCAACGTAATACTCATATCCGACATAGAGTCGGGATATCTTATCCAGGGAAGGATTGGGCGGCGGCGGCATAGCAGAGTAGCTCGCAGTTGCCTTCCCATTCACTTTTCTCTTTGTCGCCTTTGTGCCCATCGGACGGCTTTGAGTACCAGGGGCTGAGAGGAAGATGTCGTCGTATGTCACGTTGAGGTCGATTGGCGGACCTCATTCGCTCGAAGAGTAGTGTCCGGCGGCGGAAACTTTGGTTCTCTTCGGCGCCCACTTGCCGCCGGTTCTGCCCCACCGGTGTACTTCGGGCTCTTCTCGACAAGCTTCCAAACGTCGAAGTACTTGAAGTGCTTCTTCCTGTCAGAGAAGAAATCCGCCTTGGCCTTCTCCACGAGGTCCATCTCGCCGTGCCCGCTCGGCCACATCCGGACTACGTTAATCAACTTGCCATTCCCCTTGTTCATCTCCTTCTGGACCCGACCCCAATGCTTGCATAGCTTCACGTAGCTGCTCGAACGACCCTGTAGGTAGACCGGCGTTGTACTTCTCTGCAATCCGCTGTCAGAACACTTTGCTGCTCTGCTGGTTACCGATGATAGCATCCTCGGAGACGTCTACGAAGTTCTTGGCCAGCCACATTGTCTCCTGCGGACTATACTTCTTCGGCCCCTCCTCATCCACAACCTTGCTCTTGCCTCTCCCTTCAGCGAGCTCCATATCACTGATGTCGTACTCATCAGTGCTAACTGGCGATGTTATTTCCATGTTGGTAGGCAACCCCGAACTAGGCGTTGCATTTGGGTCGGGCGTCGGCGGCACGTGCCAGTTGTTGGCGTTGACGAAATCGTCCATCTGTCGTTGGTCGCTGTTAAACCAATGCATAGAAGCCAGAAATATTAGAATACAAGAGGAATGAAATTGAGTTTGTGTGGAAGAGTGGTAGAATGGAGCACAACAAGTGTATAAATAGGCAAACGAAATTTTAAAAAAAAATAAAATCGAGGGGACTTGCGGCCCGGCCCGAATACATCTAATGCCGGACCGGGACTCGCTCATTGCGGCACGGGAGTCGTTAACCCTGAGCCGAGCCGGACCGCGGGCGCGGCCCCGGGACGCAACTGCGTCCTCGGGATGGTCCCAGGCCGCAACTCGTAGACGTTTAATGCAAGGCCCGGGCCGGGACTCGCTCATTGCCGCCCGGCCCCAAGCGTTGGGGATGCTCTAAAAAATCAAAATATTTTCTTCCGCCCTTTGGATTCATTTTTATTAAAAACCAAAACATTTTCTTTTGCAATTTATAATCGTTGTCTAATATTCAGTACACCTAACAGGAGAGTTTTGACCTTCTTTTGATATATTTATATATTTTGCCCTTCTATTTCATATATAAAAGGCGAGTTTTGGCCTTCTTTTGATATATTTATATATTTTGTCCTCATTCAGAAATATTTATAAGTTATGGACATATTTGAATATTTATGGAATAATTTTGAATATTTATAAGTAACTCTCGTGAATATTTATTTACATATTTTAATGAGCGTTTGACTAATTCTTAAAGGATTACAATGAGTAACCGACGGTTACAAACTTTAAATAGGATAATGAGTATTTAACAAATTTTGTAACCTCTATTGTCTTAATTTTATCATTTATGATATTTTAATTCCATGATTTCTCATGTCCTAATTTTGTGCATGTAAAAGGCATAGAGTTGTGGATGAATTACACACTAACAAAAGCATTCTTCATTCTTTCTCAAGCTCTCAACATTTTATTGCACATTTTAAGAAAATTGTTTTGCTCGATTTTTGGAGCCTCATCAAGTTCATAGGTGCCTAGCGGGTCTGAGATGTTATATATGTTAGGAGGAAGTCGTTTCATCTTTTGGGATAATACGTCAATCCAAGAGCACTAACCGTGATGTAATTTGTCTTGCGGAAGGAGGTTTTTTCTTGACTAATTTTTATTGTAATTTCCATTTCATTTATTGTTGTTTTTTTTTCTTTGATTACAATAGTTAGAGTACCGCGTGTATATGGTTCGAGAATTTTATCCCAATAGTTTTTACAATTCTTAGAGAGGGAAGAATTGTAACATCATTAACTCGAAACATGCATAATATTTATCTTCATATTTATACAATTTATTATTTTTGTATATTTAGTTGTTCAAACAAAATAATTAGTCTGCTACCAAATTTTGATTTACTAATATTTGTAGTTGAAATTAGGATTTAACACTTAATTGTTATGGGCTACAACTTATTTTATATGAAGAATCTAATTATCTTATCTGTAGGTGATCATGCTGAGTAATATATGTACTCTATATTAGGTATATTTTTACAAAAAAAGAAAAGTTGTAGTATTGAGAATTGTAAAGTAGTGTAAAAAATAATATAGATGTTTCATGTTCCAACAAACCACGTTTAAAAGTACAATAAATAAAGATAAAAGCTCCAACATTCAAAAGGGCTATCATTATTCATTAATGTAAAAAATGTTAATTCCACCAATTAACGTAGTAATTTTTTTGTGTGTAGTTTATCATTTGAATTTTTTTATGGTCATATTTTGAAGTAGTTAATCCAACCAAATAATTATTGTCTTAATTCCATTTTAAATATGTTTAATTTAATGTCTTTAGGTGTAAAATGAATTGAGGAGTATATATTTATTGAATTTTTATTATATAGTATATTTTTCTATTTTAAATCTTATATAGTTATATTATTTCTCATTTTAACTAATCAATTAATAATTTAGAATCGTATGACGAAAAATTATTCCATCCTGCATCTCACGTGGGTTAAGACTAGTTTTTATTAAAAACCAATACATTTTCTTATGCAATTTATAATCCTTGTCCAATACTTAGTACACCTAAAGAAACATTTAATTAGGCATCAAAACAATTTTTTCCACCTATATAATTAAACTAAAACTACTACACAATTTCAATAATCAAGCAAATAAAAATACTTGATATTAACCAAACATAAATGTCTATTAAAAAACTTTTAAAAAATGGAATGGAAGACGGAAATATAAATATTAATAAGAAATATAGCTCACAACAAATGAGATACTATCCGTTTAAATAGCGACAACAAATAGAAACTAAATATAATTATCGATCTCATTAAAAACAAATATAATTATGGATCTCATTAAAAACAAACTTAATTTTATTTTGAAATCATAACTACATGAAAATATTAACAAAACGAATTAACTACATGAATACTCCCTCCGTCCCCTAATAAGTATCCTATTTAGTTTCGGCACGAGTTTTAAAAAATATAAAGAAAAAGAGATTGTATAAATTAATGGAATATGAGTGTCACGTAAGTGGAATAAATTAATGAAATGTGGGACTTACTTACCATCTATGATAAAAATAAAATAGGACTCTTAATAGGGGATAAACGAAAATGACAAAATGAGACTCTTAATAGGAGACTGAGGGAGTAATATAACTTGTTGCAACTATTACTAAAACTGAGTGAGTAATATAACTTGTTGCAACTATTACTAAAACTCACTAACATCCATAAGATCCCCTATTTTTTATTTTAATACTTATAATAATTTCAAAATTTTACTAAAATAGAAATTGCATATATTTTACAAATTCATTTTCTGTTATTATAAAAACTTTATGCTTATACTGATATTATTATAAAAATAAAATAAACATATTTCAAAAGTATTACTACTACCTTTGAACACCAAGTTATACATATGCATATTTTAGGATTTTAAGTAAAGAAGATACTCTTCCAAATGTTGATTAAAAAGGTTCATAGTTATAATTATCATGGTATATAACTCATGTTTAAGTCAATTTCATAATTCAAATAAACAATTTAAATTAATCCATTGAAACTGCAAGATTTAATTTTTCCAGCCCAGATTTAATTTAAAGATTTACGTCATTTAATTAAATTGCTCAGCCCATGCCTCTTAATTAAACCGACGGCCCAAATTCAAATAGTAACTCTGGTCCATCCTGAGAGCCTCCACAACAGTGGACGAGCGACTGGCGAGCCGTTCGTTCGTCGTGCTCGTCCGCTATTGCAACAGGCGAGCGCTTGACGGACGAGCTAGACGGATGAGAGGTCGTCCGTCGGATAATGCGGACGTTCGTCCTCTCATCCGCTATTGTGGATGGTCGACGGACGTCCCAACTGACGAGAGCATATTTCGATTTTTTATTTGTTTTTAAAATTTTTATTCGTTTTTTTATATTTTTTTAATTTCAACTCTATATATCTGGCTCGTTACGCTTCATTTAATTTACATGTACTTTGTTTAAATTGTTGTTTTTTTGTTGTATTGTACTATTTTAATACTCCCTCCGTCCCGGGCTACTCGCCCCTTTCCTTTTCGGCACAGAGATTAAGGAATAAGTGTATAGAAAAGTAAAAAATTAAGGTGAAATTTTTTACTCAAAATGGAAAGAGTGCAAGTAACTTGGGACGCCCAAAAATGAAATAAGTGCGAGTAGTGCAGGACGGAGGGAGTATTTTTAATTTAATGAAATTATGATTGTAATTTATCCGAATTCGTATCAAAATTTTAATTTCGTGTTATCGTGGGTGGTTGAGAAGTCCTAGGGACATGGAGAATGTATTTTTGAGAAGTTGGAGTACTAGTTCGTGGGAAAGTCGTATCTACCGTGGATACTCTTTATTTGACACCTCCCCACTTCTCCTCCACGCCGCTGCCGTCGTCCTTGTCCGACCAACACCACTTTGCCGCCGTCTCCGTCGCCGGGTGTGGCCTGCACAGCCATCTCCTCTCTCATCTCCGCCTCACTGTTCGTCTCTCTCTCATCTCCACAGGCAGCAGGGAAGTGCTGCGACGTTTTTGGATCTGTGTGGCGTCGAATCCGCGAGCCCGAGAGTTGGAGATCTGAAATACTCGCACTGGTATGTTGCCCTAGCATCAATCTCCCCTTTCCTCGCCTCTTCTCTCCTTCCTCTCTCCCAATTGGCGCCTCCACTCTCTCAATTGGTCGAACTCTGCGCCATTAGATATGTATAGATGGGTGAAAAAGTTTAAATTTGAAAGATAAAATATTGATTTTCTTTGTTGAAAATTCGTCTTAAACCGGAAGCAGCAGCCCGGTTTCCACCGAATCGATGGTCCCGGTTTATCCATCGATATTAGTTTGATTTTTCCTCTGCATCTTCTCTATCGCTGTGCCGCCCCTTGCTGAACACGCCGCCGCTGTGAACACCCTGCCAGCTTGACGTCCCTCTTTCTCTGGTTCTTCTCTTCTTATAACTTACCTTTTCAATTTAAAATTGGCCTTTTTAGTTTGACATTGTTGAACCTTAGTAACTCTGTATTTCAATTTTCGCTCTTTTCTCTTGCTGAATAGAATCTAAATTCTGGATTCAGTTTTACTTTGACATGTATGGTTCGATCTAACATATTATTAATTAAACAATATATAGAGAGCAATCAAATAGTATTACTCAACAGATTCAATTAAATCTGGGATTCTTTCTCTCCGAATATATTTTCAGAAGCGATGAATTGGGTTCAACGCAAGATTTATCTTTACAACGTCACCTTCGGTCTCTACATGCTCGATTGGTGGGAGCGCTATCTTTTCAGTATCCTTTACTCTTTCTAATTCAAATGCTTTTGTGTCATTTTTATTTGATTTGATTTGATTTGTTCTGAATAGAGATAGATGAAGATTTGTGTTTCTGTTTGATGGGCATATATCTTAATTTGTTGTTCATTTGATCTTCGTGGGCCTTAAATATTGGAAAGATACACTTGTTGTTGTGCTGATGTGGTTTATCTTCTACAACACTTCGAGATACGTGACTGATTTCTGCAAAAGGTGAGCTTTTAAATCTTACTTATCCATGGTTTAGATCATATTATCTTTTCGATTTTTTTAGGTGCTTGTTACGTTTTTGTACCTTTTGGCTAGTAGTATGATTTTGTTTTTTTGAATTAAACACTTCGTTCCATGAATGAAGCTAGCAAATTTGTTTATTTTGCAGTAGCTTTCTAGTTCTTCCATCATTTGTCAGCATGTTTGCTAATCATCGATCACAAGGTCATTATGTGGTTGAGAAGCTAAAACTACACAATTATTAGGAAATGAAGAATGATTTATCGATTCTACTCTTTGCAGTGGTTGCAAGTATTGATGTAGAAACTAATATAATTTGATTGTGCTACTAATATATAGTATTGGTAGTACTTAAGAAACTAGGTAGACAGTCTTTTCTCTGTTCATTTCTATTGAGCATGTTAATATCAAGGAGAAACACATAAAAAAGATCCAACTATAGGAATTTGGTTCTGGATACATTAAAAATTTGACTAGATGTTTGAATTCTCATTTCCTTAAAGTAGTGATTAGAACCAAATCGAGAGATGTTCTATGAAATGGTTAGCTCTTCTTTTCCTGTCCAGCATCGATATTGTTGGTTTCTAAATTTGGTGGAAGTCTTGCCTTTTAGTCAGTGATATTGCATCTTTACAATCATAGCATGGTTCCAATGATGTTTGGTTAAATGCATTTGCAAGATTCATGGCTCTTTAATTTCAATGTTTCAAGTGTAAGTGTATGTTTGACTGAAGATATGATTATTATAGCGGGATGAAGGCTTAGTTTGTTGTTTTACAAGTATGCATGCATCCTTCTAAATCATCGGGTGTGTAGCGCGCAAAAAGTGAATATTTTCTATGCTTTAGGTTTGGTCCACTATATTCTTGTATTTTTGGTTTACTCTATAGAATATAGGCTTGAAGGTTGAAGTCCTATTTGAAGCGGACTGTTTTTATAAAGCCTTAACGAAGAAAATAAAAGAAAAATCAAGTCTAAAATAAGGAGAAAAACCTACACAGTCACAGTCTGCTCTCTCCCTCCCGCTCTCCTCTCTCTCTCTCTCTCTCTCTCTCTCTTCCACCCTGCCCTCTCCCTCTCCGGTGACACATCTTATAAATTGTCAAAGGTGTGTTTTGATGTGTTTTAGTATTACAGTTTCTGTTTTTATATTTTATCGTACTTGGGTATGATTTTCATGTGTTTTTTATTTATAGCTCAGGCCAACACCCCGGACTGCCTTGAGGCTTATGCCTTGCAGGGCCATTGGACCCCAAGGCTTAAAATGCCATTTAAAACCTCGTATAACTGATTGGATTCTATTTAGGCTCTACGAATTCCCCTTGCATTACCCACATGGCCACATGTTTTTCAATCGGAAGCTCAATGTTTTCATGCTAACTGCATTTCTTATTCTAATAGTAGTTGTTTTCTTGTTGAGTCTTTAAATCTTTAGAACAAAGAGAGTGACTGCATGACTCCAAGGCCTTCAGATATTGGCTTCAACTGGATATGTTGTAATTTGACTAGTTTATATTTAGGCACTGCAAATTCCCCTTGAGTGACCAACATGCTTTATTATATGGGAAACTCAGTAATGTATGTCATATTTTCCATTCTAACTGCATGATTAATTTTGATAGTTTTGTTTACTTTTTTCTCATCTTTTTCATCCTTTCATTTTATGTCCTTTCTTTTTTTTTGTTGAGGCACCTGCATTGACGTATAGCTTCTGTCCTCGGATACTAGTGTGCATTACCATGTGGAGTAACGTCTGAGTCGTGTTTTAGCAGCGGACAACTGAAAATGTGCTCAAGCAATTCAAATGTATGTACTTTCTCATTTCCAGACTTCAAAGGATCAATCTGTCTTATGTCCTCTTGATCCCACTCAAGAAATTATGCATTTGTAATGATGTAAAAGGTCAGACTCACTGATTCTGCTTAGCCATTTAAGTTTCAGTCTTTGCCTTTGAATGAATTTTAAAGCTAAATGTTTTTTCAGTCACTGAATTTGATTTTTAATTAGTTCAGATTATATCAACAATTATTTCATGCTTCATTATCGTAAACAATTCTTAGGTTGTTACCAGTGCAGCAAAGAAGTTGTTAAATGATTACAAATGCATTATACTTGTGCCTGAATAGTTTCGTTTTATGATAGATTTGAAGTATTCCATTGACATTATTTTTGTAGTGATATTGCATCATCAATGATAAAATCTTGTTTTCAGTTGCGGTGATCGCACTAGTTCCTTTTATATAGCTTCAGACTAATAATCTTGATTATAGTTTCTGCCATTTGTTTTCATTTTTAGCCTCATCATGATCTATTTTTCCCACCATGAAGTTCCCAAAGAAAAAGAAAGAAATAGAAAGAGTGTCTGATGCAATTATAGACTTGGAGGCCAAATAAATTATCTTTTGGGTTTTATTTATTTCCTAGTTAGTAGAATTAGTAGATGGAAAAATATTACTCTTTCCGTCCCATAAAAATATGTGCAATTTTCATTTTCGTCCGTCCCACAAAATTATGCGCATTCCATTTTTGAAAAGTAATATGAATTTAATAATGTAGGTCCACTATCCACTAACTCTAATTTAACTACCATTCTCCTCCTCTCTCTTACTTTACCATACCATTCTCATCATTTCTCTTACTTTACCAATTTTGTCTTAATTCTCGTGCCATCTCAGCCGCTAATATTTTTATGGGATGGAGGGAGTAATTGTTATTTTTATTTTTTTGCTTACTTTCCTTTTAAGTTTTAACTTTTCATAAGTTAATGATTTCCCTTTATCTATATAAAGGTCTCATTGTTGAACTAAAAAGACACTTTTGAATATTAATTTTACATTGAGTTTTTATATTTTAGAGTTCTCAATTTGTTGAGTTCTTTATTTACCAATTCAATCATTCTCTATAGATTTCTGCATCATTCGTACTCCCCACTTTTCCCTTTGTCACTGAAATAAGGGATTGCTAATGCAATTTCTTGCATAGTTAATTCTCTCTTTCTTCGAAGAAAAACAAAATAGTGTACTAGTAGTTATATCCATTGCGTCTCTCTCTTGTAAGGTTAATGATCATTTGCATAGCTATTATTAGCATATGTGAAGCGGTTGATTTTTATAACATCTTGGAGATGGGAGAATTTCAAATGAAATTCAAGACAAGAAGTTGAGAAATTTCTTGCATAGTTAATTCTCTCAACTTCTTGTCTTGAATTTCCCCATCAACCCATCTCTAACCATCTCTAAGATGTTATAAAAATTAACTGCTTCACATGCAAATGTTCATTAACCTTACAAGAGAAATAGAGGTAATGGATATAACTACGAGTACTATTTTGTTTTCTTCGAAGAAAGAGAGAATAAACTATGCAAGAAATTGCATTAGCAATCCCTTATTTCAGTGACAAGTGAGGAGTATGACTGATGCAAAAACGTAAACTGGTAAATAAAGAACTTAACGAATTGAGAACTCTAGAGTATAAAAACTCAATGTAAAATTAATATTCAAAAGTCTGTCTTTTTAGTTCAGCATTATATAGGTAAAGGAAAATCCTAAACTTATGGAAAAATAAAATTTAAAGGAAAATAAGCAAAAAAGGAAACCCTAATTTGTAGAAGGAAAAACAATTAATATTTTTCCTTCTACGAACTAGGAAATAAATAAAACTCAAAGTATAATTTGCTTAGTCTCCAAGTCTTGTCTTCTATAATTGCATCACTGTCCTTAATTGCAATCATCTTAGGTTGAGTTCTTCACAGCGTTGGACTTAGTTGACATCTGATGTTCCATCGTAAGATAAATTCTTTTAGTTTTTGTGGCAATTATTGAAAACTAAGCTGAGTTCTGGAATTTCAACTTTTCATTATCATTTTTTAAGCATCACCTTTCCATTATGCTTGAATTTATCTCAAGAAATATCGGAATATGAAGCTAGTAGTATAGTTCTGCTTCATCATTAACTTTGGTTTCACTAGTCTCTTTAGATCTCTTAGGTATTAGTGAGAGGTTCAAGACGTGTAGTATAAAATATAAGTCTTCAGTTTACTACATTTCTGATGAATTCCTTTTTTCTTTCAGTGTTTTCATCCACCTTTGGTTGCTTATCTTGCGCTGGTAGATAGATATTCCCTCGGTTCCGCTATAGTTGAGACGTTTCTTTTTAGCACGGAGACTAATAATGGATTCCTTATGTGAGGTTAAGCATAAGATCAGTCTAGATCTGAATGAGTATACCCGAGGTGGAAGAAGAGAAGATAACATCACTGAATTCGATAAGTAGTCCAGAAAGAATTGGGGCAATGTGGCTAACCAAAATTGAAAAATTGGGCCATTGTGGCTAAATGAAATTGAGAAATTGATTGTTAATTGAAATCGACACGGTTCAGTTAATCGATTAACCCATTTGGCTTTTGACCGAAATTAAGAAGAAGATGTATAAATTTCTCCGATTTGGTTGTTGACTGAAATTAATAAGAATGTAAATAAAATGTCCATGGGCTTTCATTAAGGTGGTGTTCGGCTTGCAAGATAAAATAATACCAAGATACAATCTAGGATTGAATTGTGAGATTATTTTAGTCATATGGGGTTAGTTATGACTAATTATCTCATGATTATTCATTTAGGATTGAGTTGTGGGGTTGAATCTCACCAAACACACTACAAATTTAATCCCGGATACAATATTGCAAACCGAACATCCCATGCATGCACGAAACCAGTCTTGATCCATGTGAATTTTCTCATGCAATGCTTTGATTGTCGCTTTCTATAAGCAATGTGAATGTGTCATTTATATGAATCAACAAAAACTTTATAATATTATATTATTCTCTATTATATATACATATAACAATATCATTACTTGACATGAAGAAAACAATCTTGGATGGAGTGACCACATCTACTTTTTGTATCCAGCATTAGTGGTGCCATTCTCCAAATTGAGTTGGATATTGATTTTTCCACATCCAACCCCTCAATCAGTAACAAATATTCCCCCTCTACTAGGTGCTACTACTAGTCTTCTACCCCATTCCTCTTTTAATCATCAAATTAATTTTAAAAGATAGTCGTTAGAAAATATAGCTACCAATGATGATGCGTAGCGCAATCAATCGGGGTGTTATACTATTCACTACAAGCAATATATAGTAGTACATGCTTTTTAACTCATAAAATATTGAAATTTACTTTTCCTATTAATATAAGCACAAATAGTGTTTAACATGAAATCTATCATATGCATAAAATATTTACTATTGCAAGTAAAAGATATACTATATATTTTGAAATATTGTCATAAATATGTGTGTAACAGTTTGTTGATTCACATTTTGTCACTTTATTTAGTTATGTATGCGAGCTTGAGCTTGAGCTTGTTTCATGGAGTATTAATTAGAAAAGCTTAGAGCATCTACAGTCGGACATATGTCCCGATAGACATCCCGACAGACTTCCCAAAAACACCCTCTGCAACGTCATAAGGACATCACATTGCACTGCCACATCATAAGGAAATCCCACTGCACAATGGCGGACATCCCGACGGACATCTACAATAATAAAAATTCACAAATTCACCAAATTAAACAATTTACGAAATTAAAATTTCGACACGAATACGGAGAAAATGCAACCACTTTATTTAAAACAAAAAAACATACATAATTATTAAAAAAAAACAACCTCAAGCTTCGATATATGCGACCCCCGTCTTACTCCTCGTCGTCCCCGCCGCCAGTCCCGGCGTCACTCTGGTGCAGGGGTGCCATCCCCAAATCGCGTCTCATAGTGTCGATGACATCCTTCAACATGATCTTGTATAAGGGATTAGTCACTGCATACCACTTGTCCATGGTGTCGAGCATGCTCTGCGTTAGTTGCACACGGGCGAGATTGTTGAGCTCAGGAGTGACCAGGGACGGAGATTCCGATTGGACCTCGTGGGACTCGCTGGCGCTTCCCCTAGCCATCCGCATCACGGTCTTTTGCCCAACCGGGTGACGACGGCGGGAAGACGATTGACGGGTCGAGAACTCTGCCTCGGCGTCAGGGAGTTCGTGGGAACCGGCACTGCTGTTGTACTCCCCGAAGACTTTGATCTTCGTCCGCTTCGGCCAGCCAGCTTCAACACCCGCACTAAACTTGGCGGAAGTCTGCACCACAAGATATACCTCCCAATATTTGAACTCCCCGAAACCCAATCCACTGTCTGGTACTGCTGGTGAGACAGAAGCTTCACATCATCGGCGGACATGCCGCTTGATGTCGTGCGGAGGTTGTTTTGGTAGATGCCGGCAAATCGGCTGAGCTACCTCCTCAGCCGCTCCCACTGTTTCCAGCATTGCTCTCCATCGTGAGGCTTCCCACCTGTCGGTTTGAATTGGAGGTAGCTTTGGCTAATGCGCCACCACATTCTGTCGATGTGCTGGTTATCCCCGGCGTAGGGATCCTCGACTACACCGACCCAGGCCTTCGCTAGCGCGACGCACTCCCCTATGCTCCAGATGGTCCTCTTTCTCCCGCCGGCTTCCTCTCCCACCCCCTCGGCCCCCGCCCCACCCTCGTTCCCCGCACGCGAGGACAAAGTAGTGCCCTTGCCCTTCCCCCTCCCCTGCTTTCGCGTCCTCCCTGCCGCCGGTTGCATCTCAGTGGAAGACTCCCTGACCTGAGATAGTCTCAACTCCTCAAAAGAGAAAGTCCCGATGCCGGTGAACTGAGTCTCCAGAGGAGTACTCTGGGGGGAATCACTCGACAATAAATCCATGTAGGGGCGATAGACATTGTCCCCAGGTGATTGGGGGACCCCCTGCCTGCTCCCCCCGCAGCGGCAGACATGCCTTGCATCATCCCGGGCATTTGGGGCATCATCCCGGGCATTTGGGGCATCTTCCCCGTCATCTCAGCACTCACCCCGGGCATTTGGGGCATCATCCCACACATCCCTGCACACCAAGGGGGGACATATTGTTGTACCCCTGCATCATCCCCGCCATTTGGGGTTGGGGCATCATCGGCGTCATTCCGGGCATCATCCCGGACATCGGTGCACTTCTGCCGGCATTTCCACCAACTCTAACAGGAAACGTTGGCGTTTGTGACTGGCTCGTGGCGGGGGAATCACTATCGTGGTGCTCAATTTATCTTCAAAATAAATGAAAGTATTGAGAGAGAAACTCGTCAAAACAAGTGGTGCGAATGAAATGAAGTTCAACTAGCCGTGTATATAGAATTTTTTTATAAAAAAAAAGAAATTAAAAATCGGGACGTTCGTCGGGAACCCGCAATGGCGGACGTCACGATGGACGTCGTCGGAAATCCGCGAAACTTCTGCAAGCGACGTCCGCGTCCGCCGGTCACTCGCCTAATGGCGAACGTATCGTGCGGACATCCGACACGCCTGTCCGACGTCCGCCGGGACGTCCGCAGCTGCGGATGCTGTTAAAGAAGAAAGTAAAATGATTTGGAAAAGCATGCAACTGAAAAAAGTTAATCAAAAGGATAATGATTGCCCTCTCCTAGTTCTTTACTTACTATAATTATCTCTTTATTGAAATTTAGTTCTATGTTTTGCACTACATACAGCTGTATGCATTGCCACCACACGTCTTTTCTTGTAAAGAAATTCATCTCCTTTTCACCGACATTAAGATTACCAAAACTGTACCATTAACAAATCTATGAGCCAACAATTATTTGCTTGATTTCTTGTTTTTCATAACAAAGAATATACTACTATGCATCTTCTACATAGTACTTTAATCGTATTCTTCTGTTTTCTAAATGTACAAATTAAACGAGTTTACACAGCTTCTCAATTTACAAATAATCCCATGCTTTTTAATAATCAATGCATATGATAATGTCTGAAAAATGTGTATACCAATGGTGAAATATATGTATAAAACCAATAATTTATAAACACCTTGTTCGATTTGGGTTAAATCCTCACGATTGTAGCAGAAGTACAACGGTCTGGTATATTGTCCATTTCCAACCACATAACCAAGCGGATGGGGAATTATAGTGAAAGTATTGTAAATAATAAAATTTTTTGCTAAGAATATATTTTGGTGATTAACTGAATTGAAAATTCAGTTCGCACGTGTTATATAGATTGCATGCTGAGAATACATATAATTCATACATAAAGGAATATAAATCCTACACTTGAGCATATTCTATGATTTGTGAAAATTATTATTTTTTCTCTAAATAATTGATGACAATGGCTTGCAACTTCTCCCCATATAATTATTCGTACTCAACCTTGAATTTTCTCATATGTTTCCCAACTAAGATTTAATTGCTTTATTTTGATTTCTTTTTTTTCCTTTGTTTGTTCCTTTTGCTTTCTTTAGAAATGGGATTTTCCGTTTGGGGGATTTCTATTCTCTGTTGTTCCTTTTGTTTCTGTCTGCAATTGTTTACTCTCAAAATCTAATAGTCAATATCCTAATGTAGTAATGTATTATATATAGTTGTCTTGCCACCTTATCAACATGACACTTATATTTATAGTTAGGGATATGTTATACTGCTAACTCATCTCTAAATGGCTAACTATAATTTAATGATAGACATTAGATCTTCAAATCAAGAGTTATGATCATTCAATTTCGGGTATCAATACAGTGAACAAAAAATATCAATTAGGATATTTATGTCAATTAAAAACAAATTAGTTATAATTAACTTTTAAAATCATAATTTTAAATGCATATAACAATCTCAATTTTAAATTATTTTTTCACACAACATATATCAAATTAAAGATAATTTTATAAGGATTCTAACGATATCTCACTTGCATATGTTTCGACGTCAAAATTTGAAAAATATTTCTTGAATTTTCGTATTTTTCATGAAACAGTTAATGTCAATTTAGCTATCATAATATGTCAACATAATACATACTATAAAAATGTCAATTCGAAATTGTGTTGACATATTCAAGACATCTTATTGATTTGTTTAATACTCCACTATATTGACATTTAGACCAAAACCTTACATTTGGTATATATTTTTTTTATCTTTTTAAATAATAATAAAACGAATTTACATGTGGCAAATTATAGACCACTAGATCTCTAATGATCTATGATTTCTAATTAGTTGTAGTTAGCAATTTGGGGAGAGTTAGCAATTGATCATATAGCTATATAGTTATATGTCTTGCCGCAGTATCCACTTTTATTCCATTTTTCCCTTTTTGTTTCTTTAATCCTTATCTAAAATATTAATATGGTTGTTAAGTAATAATTTACTTGAAAGAGAAATATGAGGCAGTATAGGTTAAATGCATTTATCTTCTCAACTATGTAAATAAGTCGATATGCCTCAATTTTGTCACGAAACACAGTATTTTCCTTTTCTAATGAAGTTGTTTCTTATGTCACAAAACATATAGCTGGCATGAAAAATTTAATTTATCATTTGCATATTGAAGTTGATTTTAGATTTAATCATACCATGACCAATTCAAGTAATTACAAACTGGATTTTAGATGAGAATAAGTACTAATATTATTTTGCAAACAACACATATGAATTTTCCAACCAAAATATTTTGATGTCAAATAACATTACTAGAGTTTAAGGTTTTAACTTTATTAGAATAATTAAGATGTCATGCATGAAAATATGTTTATCAAAAGAGATTTCAACCTTTATCAAACTCTAGATTTTAATCGTATAGTTGCATGGAAATGGTAACTGAATGGTAAACTGATTCAATCATATTTATGACAAATTAATTTGTTGTTAGCGCAACAAACATGAATAACGCGTTTTTATTGTTTTTTTTATTGTGTTCCGTAAAATAACCAACTTTGAAATCGATAATTAAACTGATGATTTAGTTTGAAAGGCCTTTGTAAATTTTGATAGAAAATTGTAGAATCAAAAACTTTGGTGAACATTGAATCAACCATACGCCTCTATTATGTTGGATTGAATGTTTTCTTATAATATTTTCTTCTAATATGAAATGTAATTCAAATACAACAATTTATTTTAATCTTGATTTGGTTATTTCTTAACTAGACTCTAACTTATGAGATATCTCCGTGATCCTTTATTTGATTCTTGTCCGGATCTTCTCTTGATTTTTAATTCTTACATTCATTTCAACATTTCCCTCAAGTTGAGTATCATGATTCTCGATACATAATTTGAATTGATATTCAATTTGAAATAGTTTATATTGGTATCGTCGAGTTATGAATTTGATAAATAGTTTATATTCAAATTTATGATTTCTTAGAAACCTTCTACTCTAGTGGCCAGAGTTTGAAGCAATAGTTTAATTCATAATTTTTTCTTGTCTTATTTTCTTTGTATTTCTCATTCTTGTTGTGTTATATGGTTTGGATATATGTGTAAAATTTTTGGGTGCGCCACTATTAATAAGCTATCTCATTCATAGTTTATACTCATATCATGGAGCTGCGTCATTGATAGTTTAATAAGCCCATATCAAAGAACTAATATTGATAATTGAGGCTCTTATCGAGTAGTCGAGTTGGATAGTTTTTTATCAAGTCTAGGAGCCACTTCCACAAAGATTGAGTTTTTTTTTTTCAAAGCTGTGAGGCCGTTCTAAAATTTGTCAAAACTTCAGCAATTTGATTATATTTTCTAGAAACTGAAGGACTTGATTGTAAGTTCTGAAAATTAAAGAACTTTGTTGCAAAAGTCACAAGTGGGAAGATCTTGTTTAAAAATAAACCCTTTTATCTCATCTATTCGACGAGAATTCCCTAAGCATCTCCAATTATTAGGTTGACTTCCAAAGACACGCTATTAACATTAAAGTATAAAACACATATATTGTGATATAGTTCTAGAACATAAAATTTAGTGGCTAAGCAAATTATATTTTAGATTTTATTTATTTCTTAGTTAATATCATTAGGAGATGGAAAAATATTAATTTTTCCTTTAATAAATTAGTTTTTTTTTTAAAATTTTCTTTTTTATTATTTCCTTTAATTAATGTTTCTATAAGTTTAGGATTGTTCTTTGCGTTCATGAATTAAAAAGACAAACTTTGAATATTAAAGTTACCTTGCTCTAGAGTTCTCAATTCATTGAGTTCTTTATTTCAGTTATTCCATTGTCACTGAAATAAGGGATTGCTAATGCATAGTTAATTCTTTCAATTTCTTGCCTGGAATTTCATTTGAAATTCCCTATCCCTAAGATATTATTAAAATCAACCGCTTCACATAATAGTCAATTGCATGTATATGTGAAGCGATTGAGTTTTATAATATCTTAGAAATGGGTGGAATTTCAAATGATATTAGGCAAGGAAGTTGAGAGAATTAACTATGCAAGAAATTGTCTTAGCAATCCCTTATTTTCAGTGACAAAGGAGATGCGAGGAGTATGAATGATGCAAAAATGTATAAAGAATGACTGAACTGGTAGAATAAAGAACTCAATGAATTGACAACTTTAAGAGTGTAAAATTCAAAGTAAATTTAATATTCAAAGTCTGTTTTTTAGTTCAACAGTGACAAATGACGACCCCACCGCCGGTCCGTGAATACCTCTGAGAACCACACAAAATCAGTCGTCGACCCAGCGCTGCAACGGCTCCGACCCCACGCTATGGCTGCTTCGTCTCAATGATAGAGAAATGAGGAAGAGAATTAGAACAAAATATATTAGGGCATCCACAGTGTGACGGACTATCGTCCACCACTGTAGCCATGCGTACGATGACACATCCATCGTCCGCGCCCTATGCTTCGTCCGCAGACGATATGGCTTCGACCACGCATCGTCTGAGGTATCGTCCACCCCACTGCGGGTCACGCGGACGATACCGCGGACGATGCAACTCGTTTTCCTTTTTTTTTTTTATTTTTTTTAATTCTTCAAAATTTATTTTATATATACACCACAACTTCACTCTTGCATTCACTCCACTCTTCCATTCTCACTCTTCCATACACTTTACATGAATCCCGGTGATTACCCAAGTCCGAATAGTCCGATGTTCAGTGGTGGTGCACGGTGGCCGGGTACAGGCCCTGATGAATACCGACCCTATGACTCCAACACCCAGTACGATCTAGGGCTGGCAATTTTTGACACGACACGATAACCCGACACGAATCCGCACGAAATTATTAGGTTGGGGTCAAGTCTTATTGGGTCCGCGTCCTTATCGGGTTGACCCATTAAGAACCCGATAATTTCGGGTTGGGTGCGGGTTGGATGCGGGTCGGATACAGATAACCCATTAAGAAATAATAATATTATTTTTATTATTATTTTAAAAATGTGTATATTAATTTAATTTTTAATTTCTTGTAAATTAGGTTTAAAATGTATAAAACGAATTTTAATCGTGTAAATTAAGTTGAAAAATAAGGTTTAATCGTGTAATATCATGCTTTAATCGTTTAATATCGGGTTCGGGTCGTTATCGTGTCGTGTCAACCCATATTATATTGTGTCGATAACGAGTTCGTGTCGGGTGTGGGTCGTGTTCGGATTTGAAGGTAGCAGGTCGGGTTCGTGTTCGGATTTACAGTTTCCTTAACAGGTCGAGTTCGGGTTAGGCCTTATTGGGTTGGATCGTTATCAGGTTGACCCGATAACGATCCAATCTGCACGATTTGCCAGCCCTGGTACGATCCCGATTTCAGTACGGATTTGTACGGGCTGTCAGACATGGAGCCGTCTCCCACCCGCGCCCACGCCCACGCCCCACCCTGCCGCGCCGCCGCCGCCGCCACTCAACCAGCCGATGTACGGGGATGAGAGTTCCGGCACACCAATGTCCTCCCAGCGTCCCATTGGCATCAAGGCTGCCAAGAACAAGGGCAAGACGAATGCAACATCCTCACAGGCCGCGGTCCCGGACCCGACCCTGACCCCGATCGCGACCCCGACCCCGGCCCCGACTTCGGTGCGGGACATGCCTACGCGGAGTTGGTGGCGGCCGCCAACTGGAGGACGTTGTTGGACACGCACCACGCCCTTATGCAGTGCGAGGACCCGGGCAAAGCCGAATACCTCAAGTGGATGATCGATGATCTGCGTCGCAAGCTGGGAATGAAGGATTAGTAATGTAGGATTTAGTGAACTTGTTTTTTATTTCTAACTCTTGTAGAAAAAAATTTAATTAGTAATGTAGGATTTGCCTGTAATGTTTTTTTATAATTTTGCATGACATATTTGAAAACATAAAAAATTAATTAACAAAATAGTAGTGAAAAACTATATGGCGGATTTTAGGGCGTCCCACTGCAGGTGGAAGGGTAGAAGGATAGAATGTTGATGTGGTGGAGCATAGGGCGCCGGCGCCCTATAGGGCCGACTTTAGGGCGACCCATTTTCAATGCTCATATGGGAGAGGAGACATAGTTAAAAAGCTTCATGAGAAAATTGAAAAAGGAGAAAATTGAAAAAGAAGAAAAATTGCAGAAGTTTGGAAAAAAGACGATAATGGAGAAAAAGCGGCGCAAAGCTGTAATTTGTTTTAGGGTGTCCACTATAAGGTGGACACGCCCAATAGCCCCGCCCCAGTTTTTTGTCCATAGCCCCAGTTTTTTGTCTACAGCCCCAAAATTCTATTTCCGCCACTATAGTGGACACCTCCAATAGCCCTCAAATTTTATAATCAACTTTCATTTTATAATTACGAACAAATTTATCGGGCTATACGTACGTAGACGAAGTCGACTATACGAATTAAAAATAAAAATAAAATTTAAATTTAAATTAAAATACAAATAAATGCCCACACTTCCCCAAGAAAATAAAATAAAATAAATGCCCATTTATTGACAATTGTAGGAAGAAAATTCACGAAACAAACAGAAGTTTTGCACACAAAATCACCTACCATTCAGAAAGAGAAAAATGGACGAAAAAACATTTTATTTGAATCTTCTTCTGCAAATAACTTCACGGATGCAACCGCCGCGGCTAATGGCCGCCGCTATAGTAGCCGCGCCTATAACCGCGGCTACAGCCCCACCCGCCGCGTCCTCGCCCCGCACGCGGCTATCCCGCGTCCGCCGCCTCCCTCCCCCCTCGCCGCGTCCACCTCCGGGGCGGACAACTCCGCCACTATAAGGCGCCCCGCTTCCGCCCCGCTTCCGCCCCAAACGCGGCTATAGCCGCGGGCGTGTTATAGTGGATGCTCTTAGTAAACCTAGGGAATTTTATTTAATATGGCGTTATTTTATTTATTTTTTAAGTGTAGGCGTAAATACTAGTAGTACTATTAAGTATTAACATGTGTTTGTTTGTTTTAATTATGTTTTATTAATAGTCCAAGTAAATTCAAAATGTGTAAAATATTAAAAATAATTGTCATTTAGTATGATTTTTAATTTGATTTGATTTTGACTCTTATTTTTATGTGCAGTTAAATAACAATAATATTTGTAAAATTACAAATAAAATAAATAGTATATTTAGAAGTTAACAACAGTATAGTTAAGATAATAAAAAGGATGAAATATTTAAAAATTAAAAAACAGCCTAAACACTAAAATTATTGTTTGATGTGTTTTTTATATTTTCAAAAATATGGATAATGACATTAATTAATTACCGTGCTTAGCAAAATAATACAATATTTAAATTGTGCTAATATATATATATATATATATATAATGATTTAATATTATATTATATTCTATTAGTATTAATTATTTTTCGACCCCACAAGTTTGGTTTTATGGATCTGTATGGATCTGTCATTGACAATAAGGCCTTTATATAGGAAAAAAGAAATCTTAAACTCATGAAAAAATAATACTTAAAGGAAATAACTAAAAAATAAACAAAAAGGATATATCCAGATTGTAAAAGGAAAAATTAATATTTTTTCATCTACTAATTTTATTAACTAAATAAAACTTTAAATATAATTTGCTTAGCTAGTCTAGAACTGTATCATATTGTGTCGATCTTAATTCTCATATGACTAGAAGAATTAGTAGTTTATTGTGCGCATATAAGTGTTTGTTCCATAATTATGGAATTTATTAAATAAATGGTCCAGATCTTCTGCATTGCAGTCATGATGGTGGCACTACCAAAGGATCATTAACCAGACCTTTCAAGAGATAATACTGATAAGTTTCATGACCTAGATAAAAAATTTAAAAAACCATTTTTAATGAATAAATTAATAAAATATTATCAAAATCTATCGTTTACCGTCATACTCTCAAGTATATAAGAGGAAAAACATCAACAACTAGCCAACACGAGACTAAGCATATTACAATAACATGGTTAAGCCCATGGAAGATACATAAGAGTGTCCACTATAAGGTGGACACGCCCAATAGCCCCGTCCCAGTTTTTGTCTATAGCCCCAGTTTTGTTGTCCATAGCCCCAAAATTCTATTTCCGCCACTATAGTGGACACCTCCAATAGCCCCAAAATTTTATAAATAAAATAATCCCATTATAAATAAATAGAAAACTAGGTAATTATTAGGGCCGAATATTCGTTGTATTTCAAACCGGTAAAATGTTACAACGAATATGTAAAATAAAATACAACTAAAAATTCCGCCACCGCCTACTCGGTGTCGGAGTCGGCTTCCTCGTCGTCGTCTTCTTCTCCTTCTCCTCCTTCTCTCTCGCTGCTGCCGGTCGCGGTTTCCCCAGGAGCATTATCAACAGACCCCAGTCGACTCTCAATCCGAGTGATGAGCCGCTTGTAGACGTTCCTGAGGTACGGGTCAGTTTCCCCTGCGTATTTGCTGCATACGTCTTGCAGTTGTTGCATCAACTGCACGTCTATGGTATTGGCCAATACCTCGTGGGGTTGCACCGTGGGCAGTGGGATTGGGGCAGACTGGGGGAAGCGCGATCCGGACGCGGCCGCCGATATGTGGGAGGCACTTCTACCCCCTCTGGCGCTGCGGATAGAGGCTTGTTGTCCCGGGGGCCGTCGTCGCCTTATGTGAGTCGCGGCTGGCTCTTCTACTTGCTCGTCGGACTGCTCGAACTCGTGCGAGCCGCTCCCACTGCTGTATTGTCCGGCAAGGTTGTGCCTTGTGCGCTTCGGGCCAGGAGCTGTGCCCACCTCTTGCGCGACGATCGACCTGAATTTCGGACAATCCGCGAGGACAAGATACTCCTCCCACAAGGTGAACTTCGGCTGGCCCGTCTTGCGGTATTGGCCCTCCGACAGGGTCTTCACATCAGCTGCGCTTCTGCCACTCTCGGCGTGGCGAAGGTTGTTCTCGTAGATGGACGCGAACAGCTTGGTAGCCCGCAGAATCCTACCGACCTTTTTTCGGATCTGTTCTGGGTCGCGCTTCTCAGCGCCGTCGGGCTTGAATTCCTCGTATGCCCCACTGACGCGCCTCCAAAAGCTCCCCGAATCCTGATCGGTGCCCACCACGGGGTCCGAAGTGATAGAATCCCACGCCTTCGCCACGGCAATGCTCTCGGCTTTGGTGTATGGCTTGCCGCGGCTGGACCCCTCGCCACGGCTAACGCCGGCGTCACTGGCCGAGCTACTCGCAATGCCGGCCCAGCTGCCCGAGCGTCCACGACTGCCGCCGGTGCCACGACTGCCGCCTCCGCCCCTACCGCCACCAGGGCCCCGACTGCCGCTACCTCCTCGGGTCGGAACGGGCGTTTCCACCCGCGCGGCCGGCGTGTCTGGGATGCCGCCAGAACTGAGCAGACCCATCATAGTATCAAATGCGTCTTGATCTGCTTCGGTGATCGGAGATTGGCTGGCTTGGAAAGAGGAACCCGGCCGCGGCTGGTGAAGCGCGTCTAGGTTGGGTCTGTAATCCCCAAATGCGGAACGACTCAGATTCCGCTGTAAAGGAGGCGGCGTTGGAGAAGACCTCCACGGCTGAGATGGAGGAAGGGGTGGACTCGATGCCCACGGTGGGGGAGATTGATTCCAATTCCAATACTGGGACGGAGTCCCGCCATATCCGGCAAAACCCGACGGCTGTGATGGATTGGTGTCATATCCCGATTCCTCAGAGTCGGGTGAGTCGTCGTTTCCTCGATTCATTTTTTTAGAGAGTAGTTGTGTGGATAGTGAGTGGATGAATTTTGTGAAAATGGTGAAAAATAAGTAGAGGGGGTGTGGTATTTATAGAGGGGATGGTGGAAAAACGTCAAATTTCTCGTTGCCGGCGAAATCGCCGCGGCGGTTCATTGCACTATAGCCGCCGCGCCTATAGGCGCGGCTATACACCCCTCGGCGCGACATCGCCCCGCACACGGCGATCGCGCGTCCGCCGCGTCTCCCACCCCTCGCCGCGTCCAGCCCGCGGCTATCTACCTTCTCCACTATAATCCGCCGCCCCACCGCCGCGCCTAACCATAGTGGACACCCTAAGATCAACAAAATCGAAGAATACAAAAAAAGCACCATTTTGAGACACCCACTGTGACCTAGCATAAAATGGCCTCGTCTAGCTAAACTAGCCTAACTTTTAGGTTGACTATGACACAACTGAGGTATAGTACTACAAATTTCACTATTTGAATTTAAAAACGGTTTTCATACAACATACCAAAATACTAAAAGACTAAATTTCAACAAAACTATTTTTCAATCTTTGTATTTCACTAGTCATACATTTTTAATTATGCATTTATTGCCTTCTTATAACTTCATACTTTACAGAAAACAACGAATTAGTAATTAAGAAAGAAAATAAATGATTAACATTTCAGATTGATTTGACGAAGTTTTGAGTTAGGAAGAAAAAGATACGTAGGAACGAGGGAAAGAGAGAAACATGCATATCATATTTAAACATTAGTTTTTTTAATTAATTGGTTTGATTCTTTAGAGAAAAATGTTTATTTTGATTATATACATATTTAAAATTTAATGCATGCATGTTTAAAATCTAATAAACTCTTTCTTCTTATAGTTTTGTCTCGTTTTTCATTCTTTTTCCAATCTTCAACGAACTTCCACGATTTTTTGGTGGCAATAACCAAAAAATGAAGGCCAGAGTCTTTGAGGATTTTGATAGAACTTAATGTAGAGTGTGTTTAGGGTAAGAAGCCGGACGACTACCGACCATGGAGGCGTCGACCGTGGTGGCGTCGAAGTCAATAAATCACACAACACAACGTAATTAATAAGGATATTGATATATATATATATAAATAAATTTACGACTTGTGTACTAAAATATCTCTGCATTTAAGCATCAGCAGTGGTGCGGAGCTCTCGGCGGAATTCTCCGCGAAATTCCCAAAAACACCTCCTGCCATGTCATACGGACTTCCCACTGCACAGTGGCAGAATTCCCGACGGACTTCCCACAATAATGCAATAAACGGGAATTCCGCGCGGGAATCAACGCAATGGCGGACGTCTGCACGGAATTCCACGGAACTGCGAATTCCTCGACGGAATTCCGTATTCGTGCATGCCACGCACAATGGCGGACGTCCTTCACGGAATCCCCGTACGCCGGTGGGAATTTCGCAGTGACGTCTGCCACTGCTCATGCTCTTACTCTCTTTGTCACAATATATCCAATTATTTTTATTTAACTTGTCGTTGGTGTATTTTTTCGGGGATGAAACAAAAATGGAAGTGTGGGTAGATGTGAGATTTTATTGAGAAATTTTGAGGTTTTGAATAAAATTCTCCCTATACAATGTGGTTCAAATCCCAAAGGAGCACTAAACGACAACCCAATTTGGCCCCGACAAATCTCAGACCCCTGCAGATTCCGCCACGTGGACGGTCCGATTCACACATTGATACTTGATTGCTTCAGCCCGAAGAAGAAGCTGTAAACCGCGGTTAACAAGCTTTAACCATGGTTACCCACCACGCTTATCCGGAGCGATTTTAGACCTTGTTTAGTGATGAGTTTACACACAGCTTCTTTTCCCAATTATACATTAATAAGTTCAGTTTAAATCCATCTTTTTGTCTCTCTCTAGAATTATACACGTACAAAAGAAGTACCGTCGTGTGTGAACATTTGATGCTGGTCGTCGAGGGTGGCGGCTTCCTCACCTCCAAACACCTCAATTGTCAATCCTCTTTCCTCTCTCTCCCTCTCTCTTTCCACTTCGGAAGTTTCAACTAGTGATTTCGGAATTCCATGGTAGAAATGGAGATTTCATCACCGACTCGGAACGGAGCGAAATCGGAGCAGCTGGCGGAAGCAGATCCACCGGTGAAGAGGAAGCGGAATCTTCCTGGAATGCCTGGTACCAAAAATCAATGAAGATCTCTTCTCGTTAATTAATTAACTCAATGATTTTTTTTAATTTTTTGGCGTTAAATGTGGTAGATCCGGATTCGGAGGTGATCGCGTTGTCGCCGAAGACGCTGCTGGCGACGAATAGATTCGTGTGCGAGATCTGCAGCAAAGGCTTCCAGCGCGACCAGAATCTGCAGCTGCACCGGCGCGGCCACAACCTGCCGTGGAAGCTGCGGCAGCGCACGAGCAAGGAGGTGCGGAAGCGCGTGTACGTGTGCCCGGAGGCGACGTGCATCCACCACGAACCGACGAGGGCGCTCGGCGACCTCACCGGGATAAAAAAACACTTCTGCCGGAAACACGGCGAGAAGAAGTACAAATGCGACCGCTGCTCCAAGAAATACGCCGTCCAGTCCGATTGCAAGGCGCACATGAAAACTTGCGGCTCTCGGGAATACCGTTGCGACTGCGGCACTTTGTTTTCGAGGTCAATCATTTTTTTTTAATTTTCTACTCTCTCTCTCGCATTTGAATTTAGTGATTGAGTAACATTTTTTTTATTTATTTTTTATTTTGGGGGAATAGGAGGGATAGTTTTATCACGCATAGGGCGTTTTGCGATGCGTTGGCGCAGGAGATTAGCCGTCCGCAGCCTGACATAAAAGGCAGCGGAGATGTTGAGCCCTCGCCACCTGCTGCTGCTGCTGCTGCTTCTAGTCCGCCGCAACCGCCGCTGACTCCGTCTACTCGAGTGCTGTCTCCGGTGTTGTCCATACAAAGTTCCGGTGAATTCTTAATTATGTCTGCTTAATTAATAATGTCAGCATTTTCCTTGAATTTGTTGCTTTTAATTTTTGGAGAGAGAGAGAGAGATGACTCATCTCGGGGATCTGAATGAGATTGAAAGAGGGGTTAGAAATCGTGACTGAAAGTAGGTGCTTGATTGCACTGCTTTTCCTCCCAATTTTACTTTTAACTTAGCAAATGATTTCTTTTCAATAAAGACCTTCTGCTTTTCTTGTTTTATCCCTAATCTTTTCATCTCTTTACACCAGCTGGATTGCCGGAGAATCATCAGACAATCCACTTACAACCACCACCATCAACAGCGCCCACCACCACCGCCGCCGTCCCAAGCAGCTCATCCGCCTCGAGCAGCCTAAACGGAGGAGTTATGCCTATTATGCTAAAGGCATCAACACCACCAGCCTTCTCATCACCAGCTATATCACTCTCACTATCATCCCTCTTCCAATCCCCATCACAAAACCCCCCACGCCCACACTATGCCGCGCACCAGCCGGCTCTCTCCGCCACCGCATTGCTCCAGAAAGCAGCGCAGATGGGCTCCACCTCCTCTAAATCATCCCTCCTCCACGGCCTATGGCTATCGGGCCCGACCCCATCCGACTCTCCAACGCCCGACAACGACTGCATCAGCAGCTCCTTGGCATCCGGCCTCGGCCTCGGCCTCTCCTCCGGTTTTACCGACCTCATGATAAGCCCGCCCACCACTCTTGATTTCCTTGGGCTGGGAATGCCAGGCGGTGAAGCCCCCTCCGATGGCTTCTCCGCCTTATTCAGCTCCATCGGCAGCCGCCTTCATCAAATGCCGCCGCCTGCCGCTCCATTTGCTCCGGTGAGAGCGGCCGGAGACACTTGGGATGAGGCGCAAGATAGGAAGCCTTCCATGCTATAGCTGTTTCTTTTTTTGGGAATCATTTATATATATATATTTATTTATTTGGTTTTTTACTGAAATTGGAAGAGTTCCGTCTTTATGTTGTCAATATGCGTAGAATTCTAAATAGACAATAAAATTCATACTAGTATTTTGGAATGAAGCTCCAAATCCATTTTAATTGAAAATGAAAGATCAACAAGGTTATCGAAAGTTGGATTTTGTACAAGATTGTCTCTTCGTGTCCTAAGGCCATCCACAACGCTGTCTGTATACCGTCTCTTAACTAATATTTGAGCACTATTTGAGGGCCCCACTGTCCTTTTTGCCTCCATCTCTTAACTAAGAGACGGAACCTGCAACGCTCCGTCTCTTAACCGTCTCTATACCGTCTCTTAATTACTATTCATTCAATTTAATTTATAATTTTTTTTAAAACCCAATTCAATTTAAACAAACACACTTTATTAAAATTAAAACAAAATAAAAAAACACACAAAATAAAAAAACACACAAAAAAAAACACACAAAATAAAAAAACACACAAAATAAAAAAAAAACTAATCGGAAGGGCTAATCATCCTCCGGAGGCGGTCGAGGTTGAGGGGGAGTCGGAAGGCCAACAAGTTGTGCTGCCATATGCACAATTCCGTTCCACCAGGCCGCGTATTGGGAGTGCGAGAAGCGGGAAGTGTCCGCCATTGTGGCGGTCATGTACGCCACCATAAGTGTGTCCGAGCCTCCTCGCGAGCCCGATCCTGAGGCCGGCTGGCTTGATTCGCCTCGGCCCTTCCTTGCTCTAGCCGCTTTCGCCGCCTTCGTCCCTTGCGGCCGACGGCGCCTACTCGCGGCGGATCCTCCTGCATCGCCGACCGTACCCGCAAACTCCTGGGATTCAGCATCATGTTGGTTGATGCCTTCAGCAGTGTCACCACCAGAACGCACCAGCACTAGATGAGTATTGGCCACTCGCCGTATGCTTCGTGCGCTTCGAGTTTGAGCCCGAGCTGGAGCGGAAACCGCCGGCCCATCGTTCCTCGTCCTTGACGGCCTGCCAAACATCAACAAATCTGAATTGATGTCCCTCGTCCTGGTAGTAGGCGCGCAAAGCGGACGTCAAAATGTCGGTGGCCGTGGTGCCGCTTTGGTAGCGCGCCTCTTCAGTCGAGTAGATGTCGCAGAATTTTTTGACCTGTCGGTCGACTCGGTCAAAGTGACAGCGGATCATTTTAAGTGTGCGCTTGCGGGAGCGGTTCGGCTTTATTTGGTGGTAGACCTCGACAACCTTTTCCCAGAAACACTTCCGGGTTTGTTGATTCCCGACGATGGGATCGTACGAGACCGTGATCCAGGCGTTGTACACCGCCATCGTTTCGAGGTTGTTGTACGGATGTCGGCCAAGATCATCTTCCTCTTCTTCCTCCTCCTCCTCGCCCGTCTGGGGTTGTACACTGCCTCGGCCACCTCCACCGCCTCGCCCACTTCCACCTCCTCGGCCGATGCCCGGCGTGGAATCAACTGGAAAATCCTCCCGGATATGGGATAATCCCTGCGAAAACCGCGGGACGTTGGGACGAACATATGCATCAAGGTCAAAATTGGGTGATTGGTACCCCCCCGACGTTGACGAACCTCCACCGCCCAATGTGTTGATCATGTTCTCCCAATCGCCGAACGAGTTGAGATCCCACCCGCCGGAGCCGGAGCCGCCATAGTTGCCCTGGCCGTCGCCGGACATCTTGAGTTGGGTTATGAAAATTTCAGTGAAAATTTGAGAGAAAATTTAGATGATAGGAAGAATAGATGTGTAGTTGTGTGTAAATGAGGATGAGTTTAGGAGTATTTATAGAGTAAAAAATTTAATAAAAAACAAAAAAAATATAAAAAAATACAAAAAAATGGTAATAATACCGTTACAATTTTTTTTTTAATTTAAATTCGAATTTTTTTTTTAAAAAATATTTATTGCGTCAGCACGTGACGACGCCCACTCGCGGGCCGGCGAGTGGGCGTCACGCACGACGCCGGGCTGCGCCACGTCGCCTAGGCGCGTGGCGAGACAGCTCGTCTCGTGGCTCGCCGAGACGAGACGCGGGACGAGACGGGACGAGACGGAGGCTGCAACGCGTCTCGCCGGGGTCTCGTCTCGCCGGGACGAGACGCGAGACGCCGGCGAGACCCGTTGTGGATGGTCTAATACTCTCTATGTTCCATTATAAGTGGAATGCTTCCTATTCAATTATAAAATTTTAAAGTTTTATTTTGTGAGTTAACTGAAAATAAAATAAAATAAAATAATGATATATACTCTATATTTTAAAAATTTGTTAACTATAGTGAAATATATTTCTGAATAATTGAATAGGACGAGGAAGTATTATTCTTGCATTGCACCAAATGAATATTGAGACGGAAGCAAATTTGAAATACAATGAAACAGTTTGCAGAGTGATATTTAATGTGTTAATATGGAGCCTAAATATTGTGTTTCCTATAATTAAAATTGACTTATTATTTTTACCATGCGATGCAAACACGTCGTCTTTGTAACGCAATCTAGATTCCATGATTTTTGTCTGTCTAGATCAAGATCTAATGAAATAGGTGATAACTTCATACAATACTAAATATTTCTTCAATTTTATTGCAAATTTAAATTTATTTTTGCGTTCTTCTAAGAAACTAGATCTACTGCAAAAGTTTTGTAAGAAATGCCCCCTCAAAAATTTATATCCATTTATTTTTCATTCTTCTTTAAATGCCTCTTCTCAATATTTAAAATTTGTTTATAATATATTTTTGCCCCTCTTAATATTAATTTATAACTTCGCTCGTGACGAAGGTTTATCACTGTGAAAATTATGGGGAGCTCGATTCGGATAGCAGAGGGAAGAGATCAAAGAGTGCTTCTAAAACAAAAAGTAGAAGTCATCCAATGGGGCATAAGACAAAGACCGCATCTTCAACTTTCTCAACCGAAAATATGCAGTAATCGCTGCTTAGAGATGTGTCTGATCTCAACAAAGAGCAGATCCAGCAACACAAGATGTTTGTTGTTATCCTTAAGGCACAATTACTCTAGTGCCATGATTAACTTCCTTTTTTCAATTATGTAATTTTAAGTTTTTTACATAAATTTTTACAATTCATACTATTAGTACTAACTGCTTAAAATTGAAGTGTATATAGATGAAATTGAGGATTCAAAATTTGGGTGAAATGAAATACTCGGACAGATAATGGTGGTGCGTCAAATCCTTTTCTTAACTATATAACTATACTATACTATACTATACTAAACTCATGTGAGTATATACTACTGTACTCTGTTGTTGTTGGGTCCAATATAATTAATGCTACTTTCATGTTTATTATTACAGTATTTCATATGTTTGGATTTCAATTACGTGGAACGTCACATCTTGCCTATATATTTTTCTGCATATGAATATCTTTTTTAAGAAAAATACTCAACATTAAATGGGCCTTCAAGTAAATCTAAAGCCCAAAGGAAGAGAAACATTATGGGCGGCTATTTATGATTTGAAAATATTTTAAGTCTTCTTCGTATCTCAGGTCTTCTTGTTCATCCTAAGCCAATATTTTGGATCCATGACAAGTGCTCAACTTTGGGTTTAATTTGTAACTAGTTTATAACTAGTCCAAATCCAACATAAAATCATTTTTATAACATAATATGTCTTCATTTTATATTTTCTATATCCACTCTAGTATTAATAAATATGAGTCTTAATGAAATATTTGATACATATAGTTATACCATATGGAATGTAATACCACAATCGATTACCAATTTAATGAAATAGTGATGCTACTTAAGAAAATTAATTTAATAAATTATTAAAAGTAGCAGATATTTGAGATAATTTAATGGATTCACTAAAATCTAGCACGAAGCCATTTATATCTTTTACTTTATTTTTTATTTATGATATTTTTTTTGTCTCTTATATTTTATTCCTCTTAATTTAACCATTAAACAATACTTTAGTGGAGACAAATTGATTATGTAACTATGTAAGTAGGAGTACTAAAATTACATGTTTGATTGCATTCATGTTGGGCAAGTACTCCTACGGAAATTAGGGACAATTAGGGACAATCCATAGTCCTCTGAAAGGAGGACTGACCCCACAACTGGAGTGGAAGGGGAGCCCACATCTGAGATGCATGGGAGGGGCACCCCACATCTGGGGCGGAGGGGGAGGGGCACTCCACGTCTAGGATGGAGGGGGAGGGGCACCATACCAATAACTCTCATAACCAGTGATACAGAATAAACAAGAGAATTCATCCCAAAAGACTAGCTTGTTAGGAAAGAGAACTCATTTAGTCTATATACCTCACACCAGTTGTTATCACAACCGATGTTGGGATTGATTCTGTAACATTTGACCTTCCTTTAAGGGCCAACGTCCTCGTTGGTCACCTCTTGTTCTTTGCCAGACCACCATTTCGTGAGCCACCACTCCGAGGTCTCGTTGGTCACGGCCACATTGGTCACGGCGGATTCTTTACCCTGCCACCACTCCGAGTCGGCTCCAAACGTACTCGTTGGTCACGGCAAGTTCGTTGCCCGACCACCACTCCAAGCCTTTCGGGCTCTCAATGAAAGCACCAATTGATGCAGACCAAACATGAGAACTCATCACAAAAGACTAGTCTGTTAGGAGAGAGAGCTCATTTAGTCTATAACTCACATCAGTTGTTCTCACAACTAATGTGGGAATTGGGTCCGTAACAACTGGCGTTTGCCCCCACGTTGGTGGCGGTGGTGCTGGAGCCGGTACTCGCAACACCAGACCTGCTACTATGATACCCGCTGCTCGGGTAATGGATTCTCTAGTGCCGGGGGAATCACTCTCGTGGCTTTGCATTGTGAAATAATAAATCTAGAGAGATGAAAATATGGTTGTGGAATTGTAGTGTGGATGCGTGAAGTAAAAAAATGAGGAATATATTGTATGTACAGATATAAATTAAGAAAAAAAATCGGTTGTATGCCGCTGCGGCGGTCTCGCAGCATGCAATAGTCCCCGCGAAGACCACCGCAAATCCTCGTCCCCCGCCGTGTATCCTGTAGTTCCTCCACCACCACGGGCGCGCCCACTATGGTCACTCTTAGCATTCACAAAACATTTTTCATAAACGTACAAAATTAGATAAGTTTAAAACTTTCTAGATACCTAACAATTATTCGTGCATAAAATATGAGATATTTCGGGGGAAATTATATATTTTATACAAAATATTTTATCTTTGTTTTAATTTAGTAAAAAAGTATTAAGTTTATATATTGCATACAAAAATTTTAAGTGTTTTAAGTTAATATATTTCGTTAAATATTTTAAATACCATTAGTTAGTTTATAATTTGTCCAACTTATCAACATAATTATAGAATAATAATTAGAGATTTAATACAATTAACCACTCTAAAAAATAACAGTCAATATCAATTCTTCCAGCAATTAATCGTGGTTAAAAAAATTGTTTCTCAATATACTCTATTTTTTATAATGTTATTTATAGAACATAGTATAAAATAAGTCCATAGTTCATCTTTATAAGATGGCTAACTTGAGCTTTGAACGGTTAATAAGTCAATATTGATTTTTTACAAAAAAGATTCAATATTTTTCAGTTGTATTCTCCATTGTTATATGAGAAAGCTTAGATAATAAAATGCAATTCGCTAATTTGATGGTGAAGAGTGGTGAATTTTTTCTCTATATTTTTCATTTTTGTGAGTAATAAAAATAAATGTTTGATATAATTAATGCAATGTTTTAATTTAAAACTTTTTGTACAAATCTAAAATAACGGTGAAACTTTTTGTATGTATGATATAATTAGAGGTAACGGTGTTAGTGGGGATTTAACGAATTGTATTATTTTGGAACAGTTAGTAGACATTTTATATGTAATATGTAAACTTAATATTTTTTGTACTAAATTGAAACATAGGTAAAATATTTTGTATAAAATATATAATTACCTTGATATTTCATGACGATATTGCTGATATTTAGGCCATCCACTACGATGTCTCTATACCGTCCGTTAACTACTATTTGACCACTATTTGAGGGCCCCACTGTCCTTTTTTCCTCCATCCCTTAACTAAGGGACGGAACCTACAACGCTCCGTCCCTTAACCGTCCTTTAATTACTATTCATTCAATTTCATTTTTTATTTTTTTTCCCAACACAATTCAATTAAAACAAACCCACTTTATTAAAAAACACACAACATAAAAAAACACACAACATAATTTAAAATACAAATTTAAAGAAAAATAAAAAAATACACAACATAAAAAAACACACAACACAACATAATTTAAACTACTCCGCCGGCTAATCATCCTCCGGAGGCAGTCGAGGTTGAGGGGGAGTCGGAAGGCCAAGTTGTGCTGCCATATGCACAATTCCGTTCCACCAGGCCGTGAATTGTGTAGAAATCATGGTATTAAATATGCCCGGTCAATGGATTTTGACCAAATAATAAATGTGACGAGACATTTAATTTTGTGAAATTAAATGACATAGCGTCGATCTACATTTTACGTAGATAAATGTAGTATATTCACTTTCTCAAATCCGATTTCCGGTGAGTGAGAAATAGTGGATTAAAGTTGGGCATAATTAGCTTTTATTAAAGCTTGGAGTTGGAGCTTAGGGAATAATTAACTAGTGTTAATTATCCCACATTGGAGGATTAACACATCTTTTAATGTGTATAAATTAAGTGACTTTATGTTACTTAATAATTATAGTGGACCAAGATGGGTGAAAGAGCCCACACGCGCGCACACGCGCGCGCCGCCGCCGCCGCCCGCCCGAGCCCGAGCCCGAGCCCGAGCACGTGCCCGTGCTCGTGCTCGTGCTCGTGCTCGTGCTCGCGGGCCTCGGGCCCGGGCCTGATCCCGATCTCGATCTCGATCTTGGACTTGGACTTAGATCTTGGCAATTGGTCTTTGGGCTTGGGCCAAACTATTCTTTTTGGACCACCGCCGAGTCAGCAATCCAAGTGGCTTGACACGTCGTCAAGCGAGGCACAGTCACGGCTGCCACGTGAGAAATCCACACACTCCAGCCACACGCCTGTAACCGACGTCGGTTACGAATTGCCATGATGAGCCTTCAATGGCTGGTTGACCCTGCATGGTGGCTTGGCCTATAAATAGGCTAGCCATACCACTGCATTAGGACACACACATACAAGCATTCTGCATCATAAGCTCTCTCCCTCTCTCTGCATTGTTTTCTGTCGAAGCTCTGCCCTCTCCTCCATCCCGTTCGCCAGAGCTCTACTGATTGCGGTGCTGCATCAATAGAGACGTAGCCGTTTTACCTTTGGGGACGACACGCCAAACCGAAGAGCACTACCGGGGCGTATCTCGTCTTGCGGGAAGAGGCCTCCTCGACTCGGCTAATCATACTGGTTTAGTAGTTTCGAATTCGATTCTACGTTGTAATTTCTAAAGTTCAGTTCCTTCTTTCCTTTCTTTTGGGTTGTATTACGCCCGGTTTTTGTTATCTCTTGTAATCTCCAGAAGCCAACACGAGCACGGGCACGGGCTCGTGCTCGGGCGGGCGGGCGGCGGCGGCGGCGCGCGCGTGTGCGCGCGTGTGGGCTCTTTCACCCATCTTGGTCCACTATAATTATTAAGTAACATAAAGTCACTTAATTTATACACATTAAAAGATGTGTTAATCCTCCAATGTGGGATAATTAACACTAGTTAATTATTCCCTAAGCTCCAACTCCAAGCTTTAATAAAAGCTAATTATGCCCAACTTTAATCCACTATTTCTCACTCACCGGAAATCGGATTTGAGAAAGTGAATATACTACATTTATCTACGTAAAATGTAGATCGATGCTATGTTATTTAATTTCACAAAATTAAATGTCTCGTCACATTTATTATTTGGTCAAAATCCATTGACCGGGCATATTTAATACCATGATTTCTACAAATTGGGCGTACGAGAAGCGGGAAGTGTCCGCCATTGTGGCGGTCATGTACGCCACCATAAGTATGTCCGAGCCTCCCCGCGAGCCCGATCCCGAGGCCGGCTGGCTTGATTCGCCTCGGCCCTTCCTTGCTCTAGCCGCTTTCGCCGCCTTCGTCCCTTGCGGCCGACGGCGCCCACTCGCGGATCCTCCAGCATCGCCGACTGTACCCGCAAACTCCTGGGATTCAGCCTCAGGTTGGCTGATGCCCTCAGCGGTGTCACCACCAGACGAGTATTGGCCACTCGCCGCATGCTTCGTGCGCTTCGAGGTTGAGCCCGAGCTAGAGCGGAAACCGCCGGCCCACCGTTCCTCGTCCTTGACGGCCTGCCAAACATCAACAAATGTGAATTGATGACGTTCATCCTGGTAGTAGGCGTGCAAAGCGGACGTCAAAATGTCGGTTGCCGTGGCGCCGCTTTGGTAGCGCGCCTATTCGGCCGAGTAGATGCCGCAGAATTTTTTGACCTGTCGGTCGACTCGGTCAAAGTGAGAGCAGAGCATTTTAAATTTGCGCTTGCGGGAGCCTTTCGGCTTTATCTGGTGGTAGACCTCGCAGACCTCTTCCTAGAAACACTTCCGGGATTGTTGATTCCCGACGATGGGATCGTACAAGACTGTGATCCAGGCGTTGTACACCGCCAGCGTTTCGAGGTTGTTGTACGGATGTCGGCCTAGATCCTCTTCCTCTTCTTCCTCGTCCTCGCCCGCTTGAGGTTGTACACCGCCTCGGCCACCTCCACCGCCTCGGCCTACTCCCGGCGTGGGATCAACGGGAAAATCCTCCCGGATCTGGGATAATCCCTGCGAATACCGCTGGGCGGAGGGACGGACATATGCATCAAGGTCAAAATTGGGTGTACCCCCCCGGCGTCGCCGAACCCTGGGTCCCCGGCGTTGACGAACCGGAACCGCCCAAAGTGTTGATCATGGTCTCCCAATCGCCGAACACGTTGAGATCCCACCCGCCAAAACCGTCGTAGTTGCTGTCGCCGTCGCCGGACATCTTGAGTTGTTATATGAAAATTTGAGAGAAAATTTAGATGATAGGAAGAATAGATGTGTAGCTGTGTGTGAAATGAGGATGAGTTTAAGAGTATTTATAGAGTAAAAAAACTAATTAAAAATAAAAAAAATTAAAAAAAAAACAAAAAAACGGTATTATTACCGTTAGAATTTTTTTTTCTTTTATTTTTTTTAAAATTCAAATTTTTTAATTTTTTTTTTATTGCGTCAGCACGTGACGACGCCCACTCGCGGGCCGGCGAGTGGGCGTCACGCACGACGCCGGGTCGCGCCACGTCGCCTAGGCGCGTGGCGAGACAGCCCATCTCTTGGCTCGACGGGACGCGGGACGGGACGGCGAGCTGCAACGCGTCGCGCCGGGGTCCCATCTCTCCGGGACGGGACGCACGACGCCGGCGAGACCCGTAGTGGATGGTCTTAATAAAGTGTAGCAAATGTAGACCAAATGCTGTAGTAACTTATCAGCTCACAGTTGCATACTTTGTATTTAGCCGTGGGCAAAATGGTGGGCTGAACCGCTGAACTTAGCTCACCATTAATAATTAATAATCTAATTAAAATAAAATACTATCGATAGTTATAAATGACCTTGTTTTCACTTCTATTTCTTTTTTCCTCTCTTTTTCTGTTGTAGATATAGGGATTCTATTGTGAATGGATGGGATCCACTTGATTAAATAAGTTGAACTCATACTTCCAATAATTATTGCTCATTAAACAAATGTCAGTTCAGAAAGTAGAAATAAAATCTCTCTCTACACTCTACAATTTGTCGAAGAGAGGCTTTCAATTTAAAATGTCTCTCATGTGGCTTCTCCCACTCTTTTTGTTCATCATTCTCGTGTCGTGTGTGGCTATTACCTCAATAAATTTGTACGGGAGCCTCTGCAAATCCAGAGACACTTTAAGCATCAAGGCATAATAAATGGCCTCATCTTCGGGAATAAGCTTCTCCTGAAATTAACTAAGGATATGGAATTTAGTAAAATAAGTTATAGACTAGTAATGGATGTAAGTACTAAAATGACAAATTGAATTTTTAAACCTATCTTTTTCAATTATTTGTAGTTCTATAAGATTATGTAATGGTGCAAGGTGCAGCTCACCTCTGAAGTAAAGTCAACTAGTGATGCAGCCATGAACTGAATTACTATTTCATTTGGTTTTCTTTACACACACACTTTATGCTATCACTTTTTTATAATCATAAATAATCTATTCTGTCGTCATGTATGATGTATATCTCATATTTTATGCACGAATAATTGTTAGGTATCAAGAATATTTAAAATTTACCTAATCTTGCTTGCGAAAAATACAATATCTTCACAGAGAAAATTTATTACTCTATCCGTCTATAGTTAAATGAGTATCTCATTTTGTTATTTAGGATATTCATTGTTACTTACGGTATATTATAAAACTAGGAGTAAATATTCATGTTTCACTAACAATTTCCATTTGCATTTCCATAAATAGGAACTTTGGAAACGGCCCGTATTTTAATGCAAAATTGGTAAAGGAAGAGGGGGAAAAGAAAAAATGGTAAAGTAAAAAAGATGAGATAAAAAATAATGGAATTAGTGTTAGTGGACTGTGAGGATTTACTCCGTATTCTGCAAGTCTAGATAGATTATGTTTATCTTAATTGCATTATACAATATGAACTTGGTGACGTTGACAGGGTTGGATTCCTGAAATGGCAGCTAGCATAGAAGACATGCTGAAGATGTGGGAAGGAAAAAGAGCAGACAAAAGTGAGTTTGAAATGGATGTACACGAACAACTTCAACAGCTCTCAGCAGACATCATATCTCGAACAGCATTCGGCAGCAGTTACGAAGAAGGGAATCGCATTTTTCAGCTGCAAGAACAGCAAGTCGGCCTCGCCTTGCAAGCATTCCGAAGTCTCTACATCCCCGGATTCAGGTACTTCAGAATGATCAAGTTGTTGATCAGGAATACATCATTGTGCACGTCTATTTCACACATCTGATCATTTGCTAACATTTTCGAAAAAAAATTGTGTGCTGGTGTGTAGGTTTCTGCCGACGAAGAAGAACATGATGAGATGGAGACTAGACCAGGAAACTCGGGAATCGATCAGAAAAATTATTGGGAAGCATGGAAAGAGCCAAGGGAACTCAAAATCATTGCTCACACTGATGATGTCTTCATATAAGAATGAGGATGGTGTAGAGGAGAAGCTAGATATTGATGAAATTATCGATGAATGCAAAACTTTCTACTTTGCAGGGAAAGAAACAACAGCCAAGGTGCTTCTCCTTCTTGCATCTCATCAAGAATGGCAGACCATGGCAAGAGACGAAGTCATTGCTACGTGCAGGGGCAACGCCCACCCTACTGCAGAAAATATATCCGATTTCAAAATAGTAAGTTGCCATCTGCAGTTATATGATTTCAACCTTTTGTCCTTATAGTTCTTGAAGCCACATTGTGCCATGTCATCTTCATCTCCACAACATTACTTAATCTCTTCAATCTATTAACAGAATCTGTTGTCTTTACTACAGTTGAGCATGATACTGAACGAGACCCTTCGGCTCTACCCTCCAGTAGTTGCACTAAATAGGCAAGCATCGGAAAATGTTAAACTGGCAAGCCTCAACATTCCTTCTGGCACGGATATGTACATCGCCATGACTGCTGTCCATCATGATACTGAGATCTGGGGGTACGACGCGAATGAGTTCAATCCTTTGAGATTCTCTGAGGCACGAAAGCATCCAACATTGTACTATCCTTTTGGTTTAGGCCATAGGATATGTGTTGGGCAGAATCTCGCCATTGTTGAGGCCAAACTAGTCTTGGCCATGATCCTGCAACATTATTCTTTCGTGGTATCGCCCTCGTATCTACATGCTCCTATGCAGAGTATGACCTTGCAGCCACAGCATGGAGTCCAACTTATTTTCAGCAGGATTGCATAGTAGCTAGCTATGCTTGATGATATCCCTATATGTTGTTGTGCATTATTTGGAATATTTATGATCACTGCAAATCAACTGATCATTTGTTATTAAGTTGTACTGATGTTGTAAATATTTGGACCCTCATCTCTTCAATGGTTTTTCCTTTAAACAAATGGTTTGGTCTCTTTTGGAGAAACTACCTTATGAAGCATTAGCACTCTTTGCTTGTATTGCAAGAAATATTTGGAAGCAGACAAATAAATTTTACTTGGATCAAAGAGTCTTTTAAGTGGAATAGAAAGATATTCTATCATTAGCACACAAAAGCTGGATGGAAATATGCGATACTTTTTGAAATTAGAATCTCCTCCTGTGATATAAATGTTCGAGTTTGTATCGGTAACATAATTCTTAGAGATGAAATGGGTGAGTTTGTATTTGCATGTAAAATTGAAGTTCGAATGGCCAGCTCAAGATGTTGATGAAGGTATTAGAGTACGTACGCTATGGTTTTATTATGCTCATCATGGAAGTCAAGGAATTGCGTGGCCGTGGTGATATCTTGGTACTCGAGAAAACAACTCACGTTCTCGATTTTAAGTTTATCCCTAGACCATGTAATTGTGTTGCTCATTTGTTATCTACGGATCCATTTGGTTTTTACTATTGCCAGTATCTCCAAAGGAATGAAGTAAATTGAGAAGATATATATTTGTCATTTACTTTTATGTACAAAGACAAGCAAAAATACTATCCATTTTCCTTTTGTGTGAAGAAAATATAAATGTATCTCTTCAAAATTAAATAAGATATACTAATACCTTCTCATATACTTATTCCATTGTAGAATGAATTTTTATAAAGAAAATGATTTAAAAAATAGAAATTCACTTGTCTATTTCATTGTGGTGTATTAGAAAATATAGACATAATGTATTAGATGATTAATGTTTTTTTTTTTACCACAGGTGTTCCGAACTTCGAGTGGGTGATGGGGTTTGAACCCGTGACCTCAAGGTGAGGTCACGACTCACCAAAGCTCCGCTCTGCCAACTGCGCTACAACTCGTTGGTATTAATGATTTTCTAGTGGCCTGTAAGTCCACGGATCTAAATAATACTACCAATCCTAGTTTTGAGGCATTAAATTTAAAATTGCTCTAAAATTTTGATTTGATCTCAAAATCAGTGATCAAAAAGAAAGATAAAGTCGAGCTCATACCATATTTCTCTTTAATTAGTAGTATACAATTACATTACTATCACTAATTATTGGACATTAAAAAACAAGGTAGGTTGAGAAAGTAGTTTGTAGATAAAGTCAGGCCACCACTCTACTGGATCGAAGAAGAGAAGCATTCAATTCAAATGTCTTTGTGGCTTCTCTCTCTCGTTTTGTTCATCATTATCGCGTGCTGCTACTACCTCAACAAATTTGTACGGGAGCCCCTGCAAATCCAGAGACACTTCAAACAACAAGGCATAAATGGCCCCGACTACCGCCCTATCTTCGGGAACACAGCGGCGGTGGCTGATCGCGGCGGCGGAGGCTGCGCCGATCCCCCGCATCACGCACGATATCTGCCACCGCGTTATGCCGCATTACTGGAATTGGTCGAGTCTCTACGGGAAGGAATTCGTGTATTGGTTTGGGCGCAGGCCTAAATTAGCAGTGGGCGATCCCAAATTGATCAAAGAGATTTTGATGAATAGCGACGGCAGTTTTCAGAAACCGAAGATGAATCCGTCATCCAAGGTGTTGCTTGGCGATGAGCTGGTTAATCTCCATGGTCGGAGATGGGAAGTTCATCGCCGGATCACCGCTCAGGCCTTCCATATGGAGCGAGTCAAGGTCAATTTCTTCCCCTACTCTCTTGCATCAAGTGCATAATAGTACTGTACTAGTCTCTATCAATTTCAGACTCTTTTTGCACTAGTAATAGTATTTGGATAAATTTTTCTTATTTTATCTATTTTTTGGAAGAAAATAGTAAGTATTATTCAAGTTTACGAGTGTTTAACAGAACATTTATAATCATAATTAAATGCTTATAGTATAAATTTGAAAATAATTTTCTATTAATAATTCAATATCTCTTGATTAAACTCTATAATCATCTATTACTCCATGCAATACACTCTGATTAGACGTTTGATGATTTTCTAAACATGTCGTCTTCAAATATTTGTAGTATCTGAAAGAAAGTCAACTTGTGATGCAAAATATAGCTGAAAATGTCGTCATCTAATATCTCATATTTTATGCACGAATAATTGTTAGGTATCAAGAAAATTTAAGTCTTATAATCTAATTTTGTTTGTGAAAAATGTTTTGCGTGCATGCAAAATCTTCAAAAACGAAAATTATTCTTCTCTTTATCGTGTACCGCAGTTGAGTAATACTACTCCATTTTTTTGGCCATATCCATTATGTATCTGAATTAGAAAAATACTTAAGAAACTTAATTTTCGTTTTTAACTTTTAGTCTTAAAATGTACTAAGTACTTTCGTTCACAAAAAAATAGTTTAGTTGTGGACAAAATGAATTTTAATACAAAATCAATAAAATAAGAGAAGTGATAACGAGAAAAAAATAGTTGAAGTATTGTTGTGGAAAATAGGACTAAAAAACAATCTACTATAAATCGATATAGGTTATTTTTGGTGGATAGTCCAAAATAGAAAAATTAGAATATTAATTGAGGAAGGAAGTAGCATAAAAGACTTTCATTAAATTTCTCCACTTTATCACACCACCTCTCTTGATAGTCTAGATAGTTTATGTTTTGCTATATCTTTTGTGAAAATGAAAAAAATATCAGAAACCAATGTTGCATTTACAATATGAACTTCACAGGGCTGGATTCCTGAAATGGCAGCTAGCATAGAAGACATGCTGAAGAAGTGGGAGGAGAAAAGAGCAGAGAAAAGTGAGTTTGAAATGGATGTACACAAACAACTTCACCAGCTCTCGGCAGACATCATATCTCGAACAGCATTCGGCAGCAGTTACGAAGAAGGGAATCGCATTTTTCAGCTGCAAGAACAGCAAGTCGGCCTCGCCTTGCAAGCACTCCGAAGTGTCTATATCCCCGGATTCAGGTACTTCAGAATGATCTTGCTCGACTCATAAAGCGTTTGGTAGTAGCTAGCTATGCTTGATGATATCCCTATATGTTGTTGTGCATTATTTGGAATTCTTATGATCACTGCAGTTTGAATGATACTGTCGGCGAAACTACCTATGAAGCCTGGCACTCTTTGTTTGTATTGCATGAAATGTTTGGAAGCTGAAAAATAAATTTCACATTGAACAAAATGCTTTTTTAGTAGAAATAGATTCCAAGTAAAACTGAAGTTAGAATGGCTGGATCAAAGATGTTGATGGAAGGTATTGGGGTTCGCCGGTTGGCTATGGTTTAAATTTGCATCTAACCTGCACCTGCAATGTGATAATCAAAACATGATGAAGGAATTGTGTGGTGATGTGAAGTTCGTTTCCCACAATCCTTTCCATAAATGATATGATGCAAAAGAGTAAAGGTCATGTTTCTGGTATCGTAATTTCTGAGTTTAAGTTTTCTTAATCTATAGATGGAATTAAGCAGTTGCCTTTACTACAGTTGCGGATGATACTGAACGAGACCCTTCGGCTCTACCCTCCAGCATTCGCACTTAATAGGCAAACATCGGAAAATGTTAAACTTGGACACCTGGACATTTGGAAATGTACATTGCCTTAACTGCTGTCCATCATGATACTGAGATATGGGGAGACGATGCGAATAAGTTCAATCCTTCAAGATTCTCTGAGCCACGAAAGAATCCAGTGTCCTTCTTTCCATTTGGTTTAGGCCCCAGGATATGTGTTGGGCAGAATCTTACCATTGTTGAGGCCAAACTAGTCTTGGCCATGATCCTGCAACGTTATTCTTTCGTGGTATCGGCCTCGTAACTACATGCTCCTATGCAGAAGATGGCCTTGCATCCACAACATGGAATCCAACTTGTGTGTTTCGTGATTCCACCTCTAAAACGCACCTGCATCTACACATGCAAATATACTCCATTATAGCTTAAAAGTGGTCGAAAATATGTGACACAAATCAACCAATCTTGGTCCGTCTTTTTAGTGTTGAAAGTAGTATCTCATAAATCATGATTATATAATACTATTTCAATATTATCTGGTTTAACCTACCGAACGCTACAGGAATTCATATTTTATAGGAGTGAATTTTATTCCTTAAAACGCTCTGCAGCTGTATTAATGGAGAATACTGAAGAGTCATAAGTTATAAATAGTACTCCCTCTGTCCCAATAAATATGAAACGTTTGTTTTTTTGACACGAGATTTTATGTGGTGTTGTTTTGTGAATTAAAGTAAGAGAATGGGAAAAGTGGAGATCAAATTATTTCTATTTTAGGCAATGTTTCATTTTTAATAGGACAATATTTCATTTTTAATGGAACATAGGGAGTATATAAAGTAGAGTTTAATATACAGTATTTTCTTTCTACCACTAAACCAAACTGGTGGCCCGAATCTCGAAAATTCATCTATACATATATACATATATAAAAGTCAAGTAGTATGGAGTATCATTTTCCAAAAGAATATCTCTGTGTAGCCATTGGGTAAATTAAATCCAACTAGTCTCTCCCTCAATTTATTTTATTGATCAAAATCATCAAATAAGATTATGTCATTTGTTACAATCTCATTGATTAATAATTAAATTTTTTATATTTAATATTTTTTATATTATTTGTGGACTCATTGATTAATAATTATTTTTTTATATTTAATACTATTTTTTTATATTATTTGTGGACAAAAGAGTATATAATTATATAATATTACAATAAAAGTCGTCATTTCCATATTGCGCGTAGGCTGAACTAGTTTGGACAAAACTCCACGAAATAAGGGAGTATCCTTTCTAATTTAATGGCTATGGTGGTTGAAAATGATAATACAACAGTTCGACATCAACGAAATTGACATTAGAATTTTATAAGTAATATTCCTCGATTCCAATATATATGGATTTGGGAGAAAATATGTGGTTCTCCCTATTATGGTTGGATGATATTATACTTATTGACTATTGAGATATTTAAAAGTAAGGTATTATTTAGATTAGTGTCATATTAGAGATATTAAAAAGTAAGGTATTATTTATATTAGTCATATTAGACAGCTCCAGTTAAGGATAACCTAACATGGGTTAACATCACATATTTATATAAGCGTCACCATCCTAGTTTAGGAAAACATATTAAATGCAGTTGAAATTAATTTGAATTATTTCACTTCTCAATTTTCCCCTACAGGCATCAAAATAACATTCATTCCTTAAATGTTGGACTTGAGTAAATGTGAAAGTTTGAAAACTATATTTTGAAATATTGACTCAAATCTGCAAATGTATATAGACTCAAATTAGTCTTATCTATGTTTCTAATTTCATGTTTTATTTTAATCTTTTGAGGTTAATTATCATTTACTATCCAAACATTTTGTGTAAAGCTTATTTTAAAATATAATTTTCATATATTTTATTATGTACTAACAAATACATGTAAATGTTTTCAAGTAAAAAATACTTGAAATCTACCCGGTCCTTTAAAAATAGATTACATTTACCATTTTGGAATATCTCTTAAGAATAGACCAATTCTATTTAAGGAAACATTTTTCTCTCCAATGAGGTGGGCCTCATTCTTCATAAACAATACTTCAATCATTTTTTCTTTTTATCCCTCTCTTGCTTACTAATTGTACATTAAAACTCGTGACGTTTCAAATGTTGTCTATTTTTCAGAGACGGGTGGAGTATTAATTAGATGCACATTTTTTATTGGCAAATTGACTTGTGTAATCTTAACAAGACGAATACTTGTGTGTGCATTGCTTATCTAGTTCTTCTTTCCCTTCCTCGTCCCTCACTGTCGCCTCTTGACCTCCATTGTTGTCGCATCCCCCTTGCACACATTGGGCTCGGGGCACGTCTTCAGACACGAGGCACGAGCTTGGGTTGGGTTACAAACCCATCTCACATCGGACGAGTGAAGGAAGTCGGAAGGAAACTACTCCCTCCGTACATGAAAAATTGTCACATTTCATTTTTTGCACTCGTTTTAGAAAAATGATAATAAATAGGTACAGTGGAGAGAAGATAGAACAAAAGATAGAATAATGCAGAGAAGACTCTTTTTTACATTATTCTTCTCTTATTTTACCATTTCTTCACTTTAACTATTTATTATCATTTTTCCAAAATGAGTGCAAAAAATGAAATGTGATTAATTTTCAGGGACAGGGAGTATATATAAGTATTGTCCAATTCCAATTAATTTCAGGCTTTTTTGGGAGTGACCCAAAAAATTATTCGCACAGACAAACTTAACCCAAAGCGGACAATATCGAACTAATGTGTAGTTGCCGCGCCATGCTTTTCTTCTACGGTTCTACCTAGACCAATTTGGAGACACCAGTTTGAAATTATAACTTTGAATAATTCACTGCGGATTGGGTGAAACCCGGATCAGGGTCGGGTTTGGCCTGCGCTCACTACGCACACCCTCATATTACTATATACTCTCCCAACAAAAATAGAGATATTTGGGACTACACGAATTTTAATGTTTATTTGGTAAAGTAAAAGATGAAAATAAAAAAGTAATTGAAGTATTATTAATGGAGAATGAAGCCCACCTTATTAGAGAAAACGAAGTTACCTAAAATAGAAAATAGCCATTTTTACGGGACATACTAAATATAAAAAATCTCTATTTTTATGAGTTTATAAGTGATTTTAGCCCTTATAAAAAGAAAACTGATTCTTAAACCCCTTTCACGCTCATGTCACGTCGAGGTACTGCAGAAGAAAAAACAGCAAAATCCGATCCAATTTATCGTAATCGATTAGTTATACACGGTATTGGCCCTCTACAAAAAAATCGTTAATTAGTGACGGAAATATCCATCACTAAATCTCATATTTCCGCCAGTAAAGGAGTTAGTGGCGGATTTAGTGTAAAATATCACGTCCGCAATTTTTTTACCAAAAACGAAATTTTAAATCTATTGGGTTTAATTAAGATAATTAAATTAAGATATAAGATTTGAATCTGTAGCACAATTCATATATTTGAAAGAAATTCCAAATTTTCTATGTATCTAGGATGAAGTAAGGGCTTGACACATGAGATTATCATTTAAATCGTTAGAGTACTAGAATTATTTATCAGGATTATGATGCGGGAATTCTTCAAGAAAATAGTGAAAATGTTGATAAATACGAGTATATAGATAGTATAATCGATTATATATGAAAATATTTTGGATAATTTTCCGAATGAGATATATCTCCAAACAGGAAGAGGAAGCTTCTGAATTTGGCGTTTCAGACGAGCCAACAGCCACAGCTCCAACCAACACCCAAATTTATTTGTGATTCAAATTCGGTGAATTTAAACCACCAGCCCATCTTCTCTTTACCTTTATTACCGTTTTCGTTTTGTAGGCGGGTGATGGAGTACGTACTAAACAAGCCAGCACAAAGCCCAAGAAAGAGTATCAGTTCGGCATGACCAAAGAGTTCGGCCTCAGCCTACAGCTCAGTAAAAACCAACCAATCAAGCTCTGCCCTCAGGTCGGCATCAAGCTCTACTCTCAGATCGGCAAAAGCTGCTCGGCAATAGTTCAGCAGTTCGGTCTCAGCATCGGCAAAAGCTGCTCGGCAATACCGGACTGGGAGACACGATCTATCTAGTGGTGGACCCATGCAGGCTCTCATGACCTCCACGACATCCACGACATAATTACTGATGATGTAAGCCACCGCCTAATTAGTGGCCATGCAGGATCTCATGACCTCCGTGACCTCCACGACTTAGGGTGGTGATGCAAGCCACGATCTCAGTTCTATATATAAACGGAACTTAGATCCGATAGAGGATTCACCAACTCTAGAGAGAGAATATCATATAGCAAGCTTGTATTTGTAAGCTGTAGAAAACAGATCAAGCAATACAACTCTGCCCTCTTTTCTTCCCGTGGACGTAGATTTACCTCAGTAAATCGAACCACGTAAATCTCTGTGTTGTGATTTCTACTTTCCTGCATTTACTACCACCAGAAATTCGCGGATTCATCACTGGCGCCGTCTGTGGGAAACAGAGAACCAAATCTGTGATAAAGCGAATTTTTGACCCTTTTTCCACTACAAAAAAAAAAAAAAAAAATGCATGCCAGATCGCACAACTCCCGTGCCTCCGTCCGTGATGACCATGAGGAAACTAACCCAGCAGCCCATAGGCCTGGAAAGCAGCCTCGTGAGAAGTCTGTATCCAGTTCTCACGGTGAAGGAACAAGCCGCTCAAAAGGTCCACACACCGAGTCTTCCCAGCAGCCTGATTTGAATGAGGCTGTCAAGCTGTTCTTGGCTGAGAAGCAGGAGGAGTTCTTAACCTTCCTGCAGAAGAGCCAACAGCCGGAGAAGACAACGACGGATTCTCCCTCCTCGTCTAGGCATGAAAGTCACTACCGCAGTAGTGACGTGTCTTCCAGGAGAGAGAATCCTCAACCCCGACATGTTCCTGTTTCTCCTCGGCACCGGAATCACAGGAGAACTCCTTCTCCTCCGTACCGAAGAGATGTCGGGTTCGCCATGTACGGAGCGTTAAAGACTCCGTTCTCGGACGATATCATCCGAACTCCTTTGCCGCGGAACTACCGAACTCCGTCGATAACCTATGACGGACTCGTGGATCCTCATGACTTCTTGGGACGCTATCAGTATAATATGGCGAACCAGGGTCTCAATGAGGTCCACATGTGCAAGCTGTTCCCCGAGCTGCTCATCGGGAACGCCAGAAGGTGGTTCGACAGCCTTCCTCAAGGCAGCATTAGATCCTACCGAGATCTAATGGATGCTTTCCACAGGAGGTTCTTTCAGAAAGCGGAAGCCCGAATTACTTCGGCTCAGCTGCTTTCTATACGTCAAGGTCGCGACGAAAAGATCAGCGACTTCCTGACGAGATTCCACAAGGAATGCCTACAAGTAAATGATCTTAACGATCTACTTGTCATTTCGGCATTCCAAAATGGAATCCTGCCCGGAGCTCTCTACAGAAAGCTCGTGGAGTGCGGCCCGCAAACAGCTCAAGAAATGTGGGACATTGCGGACCAGTTTTCCCGTGCGGATGAGGCAGACCGTCGAAAACGGTCTTTAGACAGCTCATCCCAAGAAGAGAAAAAGAAGCCCGATCAAAGCGGCCAGGTGCTTCCTCGCCGAACTCCTTTTGAAAGAATTCAAAGGGCACCGGTACAAGGCAGATTGGGGCCACGGCTCAATCCTGAGAAGCCGCCCGCTCAGTTCGTACCATTAAACAAGTCAAGAACGGAAATTTTCGAACTACATTCCGATATGTTCGAAAAACCAAAGCGGATGACGAAATCAGCCGCGCGGCGACCTCAGGATCAATATTGCTCCTTCCATCAAGCCCACGGTCATGATACCGAGGAGTGCCGAAATTTGGCTGCAGGTATTGATGTTCTTGTGAAAACAGGAACGTTAAAAAAATACCAAAGCAAGCAGCCGAAAAAGAACAAAAAGCAGAGAGGTGCGAACTGCAATCCTCAGGATCCGAAAAGGCATGAAGATCCCGAAGACGACGACGAGCCGCAATATGATGGAGTAATCCAGACTATTGATGCTCTCCCTGCCGGGAAAACTAAGTCGTCCCTAAAAGCAGAACGCAGAGGTTCCAATCAAGAGGAGCCGACACATAAAAGGCTGAAGAAAGACGAAGTGATTACATTTTCAGATGCCGATCCCGTCCCAGCCATCTCTCCTCACCAAGACGCTATTGTCATTCAAGCCGGAGTGGCAAACAAACTGATCCACAGAGTATTTGTGGATACAGGAGCGTCAGTCAGCGTTCTTTTTAAATAATGTTTTGATAAAATGGAAGTGGATCCAGCTCGGCTCAGTCCGGCTCCACTTCCTCTGAAAAGTTTCGCCCAGGAAGACACCCGCCCTGAAGGTATTATCAGCCTTCCGATCACGGTGGGAAAAGCGCCTACAAGCTCCAATACGATGATCGAGTTCTTTGTGGTAAAAGCTCGGTCCCCGTACAACATCATCCTGGGGAGAGACTGGCTCAACACAGTTCGGGCCGTTTGCTCTACTTATCACCTCACCATCAAGATCCCCACTAAAGGTGGGATAGCGGTCATCCGAGGTGATCAAAAGAGAGCAAAAGAATGTCTGCAGATTGCGCTTAAAAGTGCCGAGCAACCAGTTCGGCACCATCAAGCATAGCAATCACAGCAACCGGAGTCAGAGGCAAGCGAGATGACCGAAGTCACTTCAGAGCCGAACTCAATGACCGTTCAGTTATACGAAGATGATCCATCCAGAGTGGTCAAGATCGGCTTCGCAGGAACGCCTCTACTCCGGGAAAAAACCATCCAGCTCCTCAAGGAGTATAAAGACGTCTTTGCATGGTCTCCGTTGGACATGACCGGAGTGCCCCCCGAGGTAATCACTCATCGGTTAAATATTGATCCTTCGGTCCGGCCGATAAAACAGAAGCAAAGACTCTTTGCGGCAGAAAGAAGCCAAGTCATCCATGACGAAGTCCGCCAATTACTAAAAGCGGATGTACTATTCGAGGTAAAATATCCTTCCTGGGTGGCCAATCCCGTGATGATCAAGAAAAAAGGAGGAGGATGGCGGATGTGCATAGATTTTACCGATCTAAACAAGCACTGTCCTAAAGATTGCTATCCCCTTCCGAATATAGATAAAAAAGTAGAAGCTTTGATCGGCTTCGAAATTTTCTGTTTTCTTGATTTATACAAAGGATATCACCAAGTGTTGATGGATGAGAGTGACGCTCCGAAAACAGCTTTCATTACCGATTTCGGCATTTTCGCTTATAAAAAGATGCCATTCGGTTTAAAGAATGCCGGAGCCACTTATCAAAGGATGGTAGACAAGCTTTTTCGGCACCTAATCGGAAAGCAGGTTGAAGTGTATGTCGACGACATAGTTGTCAAAAGCAAAAGCACTTCGGAGTACGAAGACAACCTCAAGTCCACTCTCAACGTGCTCAAGAAAGCCAACCTCAAACTTAATCCCCAAAAGTGTACCTTTTTGGTAGATTCGGGAAAGTTTCTGGGTTGTTGGGTTTCAAAGGACGGACTCAAGGCAAGCCCCTCCAAAGTTCAAGTCGTTCAGAACATGGCAATGCCGAAGTCCATACATGACGTGCAAAGGCTAACTGGATGTCTAGCCGCACTGAATCGATTCCTTTCCCAAGCAGCCGAAAAGCAACTGCCGTTCTTCAAGGTGTTGAAAAAGGCACCAAAGTTCGAGTGGGGAGCCGAGCAGAAAAAGGCCTTTGACGAGCTCAAAAGTTATCTAGCCGAGCTTCCTATTCTCTCTGCTCCAACCGGAGCCGAAGTAATATTCTTATACTTAGCGGCATCAGATCAAACCATCAGTGCGGTGCTTGTACGAGAAGAAGGCCTAAAGCAGTTTCCCATCTACTTTACAAGCCGAGCATTAAGAGGTCCAGAAACAAGGTATCAACCTCTGGAAAAAATTGCTCTGGCGTTAGTAAATGCAGCAAGGAGACTGCGGCCATATTTCTATGCTCACAAGGTATGCGTCTTAACCGATCTGCCTCTTCGGCAAGTTTTGACCAAGCCAGAAGCATCAGGCAGAATCGCCAAATGGGCCATAGAGCTGGGAGAACACTCAATCGAGTACCTACCTCGGAAAGCCATCAAGGGACAAGCCTTGGCAGATTTTCTTACAGAGGCCAAGTTCGATCAAGCAATCCCTGTCATTGCCGAACAGAAAAAGTCTGCCAATGCCGAACTAGCACAGCCCTTGGAATCCGAAGTAGAGCCGCCAGACTGCTGGAGCGGATTCGTAGATGGAGCTTCAAACAAGATGGGAAGTGGAGCTGGTATTTTACTCGTCGCTCCCGACGGACACGAGGTAACCTACTCACTTCGGTTCCTATTCCCCACTACTAATAATGAAGCCGAGTACGAAGCCCTTCTTGCCGGACTCCAGTTAGCGCAAAGTCTGCTCGCCAAATCTCTCAAAGTCCATTGTGATTCACAAGTCATAGTAAATCACATGTTGGGTACAAGTGAAGCTCGTGACGAGAGAATGAAGAAGTATTTGGACAAAGCGCAAAGCATCAGCCGAAGTTTCTCCTATTTTCGGATAATCCGCGTTCCTAGAGCGGAAAATAGCCGAGCAGATACCTTAAGCAAGTTGGCCTCAGATCCGAGCTCAAAGGCGGAAGAATTAATGCATCGAAGCATTGATGAAGCCGAGGTACATTCGGTATCCAGCTCGCCGAACTGGATGACGCCGATCTTGCAGTATCTGGATCAAGGACAATTGCCCGAGGATAGGAGAGAAGCTCGGAAGATCACGTGCCGAGCACTTCGGTACGAACTTCATGAAGGAGTCCTCTTTAGAAAGTCTTACCTCCAGCCATTATTGCGGTGCGTGGGACCAGGAGAGACGGACTACATCCTCAGAGAAGTTCATGAAGGATCGTGCGGTAGCCACATCGGAGCCAGAGCTTTAGCTAAAAAAGTTCTGAGATGGGGATATTATTGGCCAACCTTGGTACAAGAAGCAGTGCAGCTCGTCAAGACCTGCCCGAAGTGCCAAATCCATGCAAATATCCCAAAGATGCCGCAGACCGATCTATCCACTATGCAGAGCCCTTGGCCTTTCATGCAATGGGGCATAGACATAGTGGGACCACTTCCTCAAGCTCCTCGGCAAATGAAATTCCTAATCGTTGCCGTGGACTACTTTACGAAGTGGGTGGAAGCTGAACCATTAGCTACGATAACGAGCTCGAAGGCATTGGATTTCGTCTGGAAGAACATAGTGTGCCGATTTGGCATACCCCACATCCTCATCTCGGATAACGGGACTCAGTTCACCGACAAGACGTTCAAGAATTGGTGCCAAGAGCTGAATATTCAACAGCGGTTCACTTCGGTCTCTCATCCACAAGCAAACGGACAAACGGAGGTAACAAATCGTATCCTGGTGAAAGGGTTAAAAGCTCGGTTAGAACAAGCCAAAGGACAATGGGTAGAAAATCTCCCTCAAGTCCTATGGTCCTACCGAACTACACCCACAACCTCCAGCGGTGAAACTCCGTACAGTCTGGTGTACGGCACTGAAGCCGTGATTCCGGTTGAGATCGGCGTACCCAGTCCACGAACTCTACATTTCTCCTCAGAAATGAATGATGACGGACTGCGAGCCGAGTTAGATCTGGCCGAAGAAAGAAGAGAATTGGCGTGCATAAAAGCAGCCAAGTACAAGGAGCAAGTAGCCCGGTATTACAACCAACGGGTGAAGAAGCTGCAATTTCAAGTGGGAGATCTCGTCTTGAGAAACAACGAAGTAAGCCGAGCAGAAAAGCTGGGCAAGCTCGAACCCACATGGGAAGGTCCGTATCGGGTGTCAGAAGTCCTCGGCAAAGGGTCTTACAGATTGGCTCACATGTCAGGAGAACAGGTACCCCGAACATGGCACATTTCCAACCTCAAGAAGTTCCATTTGTAAGAGACAGTCCGGTCGGTCAGTCAGTCTTATGTGCTTTCCTTGTTTTTTATTTTGCTCTCTTTGCCTATGTGCGTTTTTGTTTGTCTGACGTGCGTTGTGTCTGTCTATGTGAGTGTCGTCTCTTACAAATGTAACTGAGGTATCTCGTTCTTCGAAGGCTGATCCCCTTCTTAGAACGTGTACAAGCCAACGATTGTGAGTCAAAGCTTCTAAAGAGGATACAAGACCACAATTCAGCTTAAACAAGCAGTTCGTCTGAAACGAGCTGCAATAAGCCAACGATTGTGAAGTCCAAGCTTCTAAAGAGGATACAAGACCACAATTCGGCTTAAAAATCAAGCACTTCGTCTGAAACGAACTGCAACGAAAGTCCGATTCTCGCGATAAAACTTGCCTGAATTAGGACAAGGGAAAGTCCGATCCACGCGATAAAACTCGCCGAATTAGGACAAGGGAAAGTCCGATCCCCAAATTAGGACAACGGAAAGTCCGATCCGAGCGATAAAACTCGCCAAATTAGGACACAAGCTTAGTCCGGTCAAAGATGTTTATTTCATCAGACCAAAGACGAGTCCGGTCAAAGATGTTTATTTCATCAGGCCAAAGACGAGTCCGGTCAAAGATGTTTATTTCATCAAGACCAAGGACCAAGTCTGGTCAAAGAAGAGTTCACTTCATAAGACCGAGGACAAACATCAACTTACCCCGTACCATTATCCAGGATGCCGAAGTGATTCACTTCGCTTTTCGGGGGGGGGGGGTAGTGATGGAGTACGTACTAAACAAGCCAGCACAAAGCCCAAGAAAGAGTATCAGTTCGGCATGACCAAAGAGTTCGGCCTCAGCCTACAGCTCAGTAAAAACCAACCAATCAAGCTCTGCCCTCAGGTCGGCATCAAGCTCTACTCTCAGATCGGCAAAAGCTGCTCGGCAATAGTTCAGCAGTTCGGTCTCAGCATCGGCAAAAGCTGCTCGGCAATACCGGACTGGGAGACACGATCTATCTAGTGGTGGACCCATGCAGGCTCTCATGACCTCCACGACATCCACGACATAATTACTGATGATGTAAGCCACCGCCTAATTAGTGGCCATGCAGGATCTCATGACCTCCTTGACCTCCACGACTTAGGGTGGTGATGCAAGCCACGATCTCAGTTCTATATATAAACGGAACTTAGATCCGATAGAGGATTCACCAACTCTAGAGAGAGAATATCATATAGCAAGCTTGTATTTGTAAGCTGTAGAAAACAGATCAAGCAATACAACTCTGCCCTCTTTTCTTCCCGTGGACGTAGATTTACCTCAGTAAATCGAACCACGTAAATCTCTGTGTTGTGATTTCTACTTTCCTGCATTTACTACCACCAGAAATTCGCGGATTCATCAGCGGACGACCGTTTACGGTCACACTGGCCGCTCACGAGATCCCTCAGAATATTAAAGGTACATATCTTCATCTTCTTCAGCTTTTCAATTTTGATTGATGTAAGGGGCGATTTCCATCTCTTCAGTGTTTATTTTACAAGGATTTCTCCCTTTTTCATCCGTCTCTTATATTTTCCTCTTTTATAGCTCTTGTGTTTGTTTGTTGATGTATTCTGGGCTACTTTCGCTGCCAATTTTTTCTAGAATCAGTGCTGCGTAGACAAGCAGCAAATATTATGATGGGAACAACTTGTATTGAATCATAATTTGTTCAAGGATTTGGTCTGGGCTGAAGTTGTTGATTTTTTATCACGGGGGATTAGGGTTAGTTGATTCAATTTAGGGGTAATTTATATGACGTTGGTGTGACCTCTTTCTTTCTTGAGATCCCTCCATTTGTTTGTTTGGTTGCTTCTCATGTAAAACAAGAAAGCAGACAGATTAGTCTGTATTGTTCAATTAAAAAAAGGAATTGCAAATTTCCGGATCGCAATTCTAAATTTTCCCATTCAGAATTGGTTAACTACTAGTTTTGCATTCAATGATAATTTGGCGTTTAAGTTGCCCAGGCATGAAATTTTTCATTTATTTAAATTGTATAGAAGGCTGGCACCAAGTAGAAATTATGGGTAAGCAATCAGGGGTGAAAAAAAATTAGGCTTCTTTAGAAAAAAATTGATAAGCTCTTCTTTTTGTTTGTGGAAAAGGAGAATTCTTTTGTGTTTTTCATTACATTCTCCCTGACAGTATGTTCTTTTCGTTTGTCAGGTTCATTCATTTAACATACTTAAGAGAGGCCGGTGCTCCTGTATTCTGGTTGAGATATATATATATTGGGAGTATGAGATTATCTTCTCTTGGTTGTAGTTGTGATTGTATCATCTGTTTCAAAAGGCTACCAGATTTACTTCAATTGAGCCAGGGAAATGCCATCCAATAAATTTTCAAGATTTCGTGGTGCAATCTGGCAAGGATTCTGGAGATCAATATATGGGCAAGAAACTGGTATTCAAGGTCAGATAGATGATTTGATTGGCCAGGGGAGGTTGTTGGTTGGCCGCTCTAGGCTGTTACATTTTGTACCCTCTGAAAGAAATAGTGACCCACATATATTTGTTCGGTCTGGTACTCTTGCTGCTGCTCAAGCGGATCTACATTTAGCCAATCGAAGAAGAAACCTTTCAGTTGTTGAATCATTTTCTCGAGCAGTTTCCATACCATCTATTTCGGGGCCTTCATTTCAGGTTTGTGGGTATCACATTGATTGTTTGCAATCAAGGCCTTCTAAAGTCTCTGGGATCAGCTCTCAGAAATCACTTATGGCTGGTTGTGGGTCCAGATTGGCTCACACAGAGTGCTCTATTGGAAATTTGTCTCCTAGACATGTTAAACATGGTGCTGCTTCATATCACTCTTCTTGTGTGTATAAAAGGAGTAGCGCTGAATATTGTAGAAGCGCTACCATGAGTTTCAGAAATAAAGAGCAGCCTAATAACTTCTTGTTGTATGGTTATTTCATATACAATGGCGCGAAGAGAAAGGGGAGTAGCAATCCATTCCTTGGATTTGGATTTGAGCGTTCTTATCTATCATCACCTGTATTTTCATCTTCCGGCACTGCACCAGAGGTATCATTTGAGAAATCCGTGAAAGAAGAACAGCGGTCAACCTCTGCTGTTTCATCTGAGCTGTATGTTCTCTTCAATTTTTTAATTTTACTTCTATAAGAAAAATATTTTACATATCACAGAGCAACTATTTCTTTTTACATCACTCTTCTGCTAGGTCAGGTTAGTGGTTACTCATATTACTGTAGCTTCACCCACCAACTTGTTTAGTGGTTAAAATTCATCCTTCGAGAATTTCTTGTATTTTATGATAAATAATTCTATTTAGTTTATCAATGTTCTAGGATTAAGGGATGAGAAAATAAAATACACACATGTGGATGTCCATGCATATGTATGTATATATAGATGTTTCCTTGCAATGCATCACGGACATTTTTTTTCCAGAAGTGCTAGCCATGTGATCCTTGTAAAACACTAAAACTAACAATCAGCCATCTGGACCTGTCAATATGAAGCTTAGAATTTCATTAAATCCCCAACAAAACTTTTCAACTTTAGTAAGATCATTATGGCATCCTTTTATTCATACTATTTTGGGATTGGTTGCAGGAACAGTCCAATCATCAGAGCTTTGAAGCTGAATTCAGGATCATGTTACTTGCCCCATCCTGACAAGGAAGAAACTGGCGGAGAAGATGCTCATTTCATTTGTTTAGATGAACAAGCCATCGGTGTAGCTGATGGTGTTGGTGGATGGGCTGATCTAGGTGTTGATGCAGGTTTGTATGCACGTGAGCTTATGTCACATTCAGTCAATGCAATTCAAGAAGAACCAAGAGGTTCTGTCGACCCTGCCAGAGTCCTAGAAAAAGCCTACACTAGCACAAGGGCAAAGGGATCCTCAACTGCTTGTATTATTGCTCTCACTGGTGAGGTATGTGCATTCAATGTATAATTTTATAAACACACTGCTCAGAAATCTTAAATCACCATACTTTTTTCTGGACAAAGCGATTCCAAGTATTTTGAAGCATTAATAGGTCTCTGTTTCCCCTAAAGACATGTGGATGAATGTGTTCCTTCCAACTTCATGTGGTTTATTAATTCAAATTTCTTTTCTTATGTAGGGTCTCCAGGCCATTAATTTAGGAGATAGTGGGTTTATGGTTGTTAGAGATGGAAGTACAGTTTTCAGATCCCCTGTTCAGCAGCATGATTTCAATTTTACTTATCAGCTGGAGTGTGGGAGTACTGGCGATTTGCCTAGCTCCGGACAGGTGATTTAGCTCCTTCCTTTGATTTTACTCTCTGCCTGTGTTTATGCTGTCAGAAGAAAAAGTCATTTGTGAAGTGTTACATTTTTTTATTAACTGGAGGATCAAAACTCTCCAAGGACTTGAAATTTGTGTTTTTCTTATTTAGTTGTGCACACCTTTCAAGGGAAATCTAATTTATGCTGTAATTTATTTTATCAATTATTAGATGTGCATACTTCTAATTTTGTATTTATGGTGTAACTTATTTTATCAATGGTTTGCTGAGTGATTATCCTATTAGGACCTGCATACTATCCTGACATTTTTCAATCAGACATCTGAAAGGTTTGGAGTTGCAGTTGCAGTTGGGAATAAAACTTACTAGTGTGATACATCCACTTTTACGAGAAGCACGTTTATTCACTGCATGGTTAACTTGTCACTAACATTGGCAGCTCTATTAGTAACTTCTGTTTTCCTGGAAATTTAGCACTTTGGCCTCTTGTTGGCATATGGGGAAGGCTTTTATTAAGCAACCATTATCCTATCAGTGGACAGTGATAACAACCTATATGGATTCATGATTGCCTTATCTTATCCGTAACACATAATTTGTAGCTGTTATTTATAGATTAGTTATGCTTCTCCAGCCATTGAGTTATATAGAATTCCACATTTTTGTAGAGTTTAACTGGAAAGGCTGAACATCATCCGTAATTTCTTATGTTTTTTCTGCAGATCTGGTGTAGTCTGAAGCTACAAATAAAGACAATGAAACTAAATGGTTCATGTGTGTGATGCAGGTGTTTACAATACCTGTTGCTCCAGGAGATGTGATAATAGCTGGGACTGATGGGCTATTTGACAATCTGTATAGCAATGACATTACTGCTGTTGTAGTTCAAGCTACAAGAGCTAGTTTAAAGCCACAGGTGACAGCACAGAAAATAGCAGCATTGGCACGGCAACGAGCACAGGACAAAAACAGGCAGACACCTTTCTCTGCTGCAGCACAAGAAGCTGGTTTCCGTTATTATGGTGGGAAGCTTGATGACATTACCGTAGTTGTTTCTTATATTACAAGTGACCACAAGGTATGCTCTCTCTGATATCAACTCAGAATCATACATGTTTGCATTTTATCTTTGTCTCGGCATTCACCAGCCTTAGTTCCATTCTCTGCCACTTCTTTCCATCATGATATGTATTGTCCGTCGTTATCTTGATTGATAATGAATAGGATGTGCTTTGATTCGTTTTCAATTTGCTTTGATTTGTTTCCTTGTTTAATTTTAAGTTGATTTACTTTCCTTCTTTAGAGTTTGTAGGAGTTCTATAAATAGCTCTTTTAAAAGAAGAGCTAGACTTCTCGGAAAATATAGTGTTTGAGGACGGTAACATAGGCCTCTTTTGAGGACTATTAGGCCTCTTCGGAGGATTGTCTAGGGCCTTTTCGAAGGATTGTCTAGGCCAGTAGGCCTCTTCGTAGGATTGTTCTGATTGAGTTTTAATTTCAGTTATTGTTTTCTCTTTTTGATTTGTTATCATTACTTTTGTGTCAACCACTTTTCACTCCATATTAGAGAATCGACATGGCAGTCATTTTTGGATGATTCTTAAAAGGATACTAGATTTCAGATACTTGCTAGTTGCTACTAGGGATGGTAATTTTCGATACAATACGAAAATCCAACACGAGCACACATGACCGAAGTTAATTTGTTTGGATCAAGCCTTATTTTCGATACAATGCGAAAATCCATCACGAACACACATGACCGAAGTTAATGGGTTTTGGATCAAACCTTATTTGGTGTAGGTCCTTATTGGCTCGACCCAATAAGAATCCGATGATTTCGGGTTGAGTTTGGGTTAGACCTTATTGGGCTGGGTCGACAACGGATTTATTCGATAACGACCCAACCCACACGATTTATCAGCCCTACTTGCTGCCACATTCACCTGGAACAAGCAAGCATTTCTATGTAAGAGTTATTGGTCTATAAATAATTAGATACTCCTGTTGCAATTTAAGAGACGCATTTTTTAAAAATGCCCACTCTAATTGACACATTTCTAAATTGGAAACTTCATCTTCTGTACTTTATTTTCTCTCCACTCAACTCACAAAACAAAACTACATAAAATACCATGCTGATAGGAGATGCTCCACTTAGGGTGAGACGGAGGGAGTATACAAAACTTTTGGCCAAATCATGAAAAACACAATAAAATAATAGGTTCATTGACTATTGATTTGTTATAATTTATCATGAATCGAGGATCCAAAAATTTGATGTTGATATTGATGCTGATGCCGGGATTTGCCTTCATGGACTCCTTTGTTTGACCAACAGTACTTAGTTTGGAATGACGTAGTATTGTTCATCATGTACATTAATCACGGCCTCCATATCAGCTTGGTATTTGGTGATTTATTTTGGTATCAAAATCATCATAAATTGGAAGTCTATGAATTGTCATACTAAAACTCCTGTTTTGTGTGCAATTCATGAATTGTATGCAAGTTTGTGCATTTACTGGATAATATTTATATTATTGAGCTGTGAATATTCGTCATGATTTGAAAAGTGAAACCTTCCCAGCCTTCTTTTTAAACATGGACTTGCGATGTATTTCTATTACAGGACAAACTCTCAAGCAAAAGCTCTGACTAGAGAAGTAGTTGTGGTATTCTACAATTTTTGGAAGGCAAGACTTGTGGGGAGATGCTTTGCTAGCCTGAAGCTGTTATGCTGCTTTAATATAGTGAATGAATGTGAGTGTATATAATACAGTTGTTATGTGTTGGTAGGTATGGTGATTTAACATTATAAACGTATTGATGAAGCAAATAGAGGAAGAAGAGTGAGAGTTTTGGATTTTATAGCCCTCAATCCTTCTCTTCAAGTTTTCCCTTCTCTAACTGTTATTTTTGTTTTTTGCTCGAGATATTATTTTGGTGGATAATTTGGCATTTATCAAATAGCTATACTATTCAAATAAATAGATGGATTTCAATTATGAGAAATTGTTGGAAAATATTGTCGTTGCGTGTCTGTCATGTTGGTGGAATTTGACTAACTTCCGTCTTAGAGATGACACATTTTAATAAATATATTAAGGCAAGTGTCTTAATCGAGAATATTACATATTTTTGCACCAAGGTTAATTATCTTGATTGGAAAATCACAATCTATTTCTAGCTACAATTTTTTTTTATCTATAAAAGTTAAATACGTTACAATAATAGGATGCAAATTTATAGTAAAAAAGTGTTTTATTTAATCGTTGCAACTCATAGTCCTTACTAGTTGGCTTATTAGGATTAGATGAGTGATGGAGTACGTACTAAACAAGCCCAACAGCAGTAAAGCCCAAGAAAGAGTATCAGTTCGGCATGACTAAAGAGTATCAGTCCGGCATGACTAAAGAGTTCAGTTCGGCACAACCAAAGAGTTCGGCCCCAGCCTACAGCTCGGTAAAAGCCAACCAATCAAACTCTGCTCTCAGGTCGGCATCAAGCTCTACTCTCAAATCGGCAAAAGCTGCTCGGCAATAATTCAGCAGTTCGGTCTCAGTATTTGACCGAACTAGGAGATAGTGGACTCATGCAGGATTTCCACCTCCACTACACCCACGATCTATTTAGTGGTGTCAAGCAGTCATTAACTCATGCAGGATAGTGGACCCATGCAAGATCGCCACGATCTCCACGACATCCACTACCTAGTAAATAGCTGCATGCCACGATCTTGGTCCTTTGTATAAATAGAACCTAGATCTGATAGATAGGGTTACATTCTCTCGATCTCTAGAGATAAAATACAAAATAGCAAGTCTGTATTGTAAGCTGTAGAAAACAGATCAAGCAATACAACTCTGCCCTCTTTTCTTCCCGTGGACGTAGATTTACCTCAGTAAATCGAACCACGTAAATTCATTGTGTCGTGATCTTTATTCTCTACCAGCATTCATCGCCATCAAAAATTCGCCGATTCATCACTGGCGCCGTCTGTGGGAACGAAGAACAAAATTTGTGATAAAGCGAATTTTTGATCCATTTTTTCCACCCCAGAAAAATGCATACCAGATCACACACTACCCATAATACCGTTCGTGATAACCGTGAGAAAGCTAGTCCAGCTCGCAGGTCTGAAAAACGGCCTCGGGAGACATCTACCTCCGGTTCTCACGAAGAAGGAACAAGCCACTCCAGGAGTCATCGCACCGAGTCTTCCCAGCAGCCCGATTTAAATGAAGCTGTCAAGCTGTTCTTGGCCGAGAAGCAGGAGGAGTTCTTAACCTTCCTGCAGAAGAGCCAACAGCTGGAGAAGACAACGACGGATTCTCCCTCCTCATCTAGGCATGAAAGTCACTACCGCAGTAGTGACGTGTCTTCCAGGAGAAAGAATCCTCAACCCCGACATGTTCCTGTTCCTCCTCGGTACCGGAACCACAAGAGAACTCCATCTCCTCCGTACCGAAGAGATGTCGGGTTCACCATGTACGGAGCATTAAAGACTCCGTTCTCGGACGATATCACCCGAACTCCTTTGCCGCGGAACTACCGGACACCGTCAATGACTTATGATGGGTTGGTGGATCCTCATGACTTCCTGGGACGCTATCAGTATAACATGGCGAACCAGGATCTCAATGAGGTCCATATGTGCAAGCTGTTCCCCGAGCTGCTCATCGGGAACGCCAGAAGGTGGTTCGACAGCCTTCCTCAAGGCAGCATTAGATCCTACCGAGATCTAATGGATGCTTTCCACAGGAGGTTCTTTCAGAAAGCGGAAGCCCGAATTACTTCGGCTCAGCTGCTTTCCATTCGTCAAGGTCGCGACGAAAAAATCAGCGACTTTATGACAAGATTCCACAAGGAATGCCTGCAAGTAGACGATCTCAACGATCTGCTTGTCATCTCGGCATTCCAAAATGGAATCCTGCCCGGAGCTCTCTACAGGAAGCTCGTTGAGTGCGGTCCGCAGACAGCTCAGGAAATGTGGGACATTGTGGACCAGTACTCCCGGGCCGATGAGGCAGACCGTCGCAAACGGTCGTTAGACAGCTCATCGTCCCGAGGAGACAGAAGGAAGCCCGATCATAGCGATCAGGGACATCCTCGCCGGACTCCATTTGAAAGAATTCAAAGGGCTCCGGTGCAAGACAGATTGGGACCCCGTCTCAATCCCGAGAAGCCGCCCGCTCAGTTCGTACCGCTGAACAAGTCAAGAGCGGAAATTTTCGAACTACATTCCGATATGTTCGAAAGACCAAAGCGGATGACGAAATCAGCCGCGCGGCGACCTCAGGATCAATATTGCTCCTTCCATCAAACCCACGGTCACGATACCGAGGAGTGCCGAAATTTGGCTGCAGGTATTGATGTTCTTGTGAAAACAGGAACGTTAAAAAAATACCAAAGCAAGCAGCCGAAAAAGAACAAAAGGCAGAGAGGTGCGAACTGCAATCCTCAGGATCCGAAAAAGCATGAGGATCCCGAAGACGACGACGAGCCGCAATATGATGGAGTAATCCAGACTATTGATGCTCTCCCTGCCGGGAAGACTAAGTCGTCCCTAAAAGCAGAACGCAGAGGTTCCAATCAAGAGGAGCCAACACATAAAAGGCTGAAGAAAGACGAAGTGATTACATTTTCAGACGCCGATCCCGTCCCAGCCATCTCTCCTCACCAAGACGCTATTGTCATTCAAGCCGGAGTGGCAAACAAACTGATCCACAGAGTATTTGTGGATACAGGAGCGTCAGTCAGCATTCTTTTTAAAGAATGTTTCGATAAAATGGAAGTGGATCCAGCTCGGCTCAGTCCGGCTCCACTTCCTCTGAAAAGTTTCGCCCAGGAGGACACCCGCCCTGAAGGTATTATCAGCCTTCCGATCACGGTGGGAAAAGCGCCTACAAGCTCCAATACGATGATCGAGTTCTTTGTGGTGAAAGCTCGGTCCCCGTACAACATCATCCTGGGGAGAGACTGGCTCAACACAGTTCGGGCCGTTTGCTCTACTTATCACCTCACCATCAAGATCCCCACTAAAGGTGGGATAGCGGTCATCCGAGGTGATCAAAAGAGAGCAAAAGAATGTCTGCAGATTGCGCTTAAAAGTGCCGAGCAATCAGTTCGGCACCATCAAGCATAGCAATCACAGCAACCGGAGTCAGAGGCAAGCGAGATGACCGAAGTCACTTCAGAGCCGAACTCAATGACCGTTCAGTTATACGAAGATGATCCATCCAGAGCGGTCAAGATCGGTTTCGCAGGAACGCCTCTACTCCGGGAAAAGACCATTCAGCTCCTCAAGGAGTACAAAGATGTCTTTGCATGGTCTCCGTTGGACATGACCGGAGTGCCCCCCGAGGTAATCACTCATCGGTTAAATATTGATCCTTCAATACGGCCAGTAAAACAGAAGCAAAGACTCTTTGCGGCAGAAAGAAGCCAAGTCATCCATGACGAAGTCCGCCAATTACTAAAAGCGGATGTATTATTCGAGGTGAAATATCCTTCTTGGGTGGCTAATCCTGTGATGATCAAGAAAAAAGAAGGAGGATGGCGGATGTGCATAGATTTTACCGATCTAAACAAGCACTGTCCTAAAGATTGCTATCCCCTTCCGAATATAGATAAAAAAGTAGAAGCTTTGATCGGCTTCGAAATTTTCTGTTTTCTTGATTTATACAAAGGATATCACCAAGTATTGATGGATGAGAGTGACGCTCCGAAAACAGCTTTCATTACCGATTTCGGCATTTTCGCTTATAAAAAGATGCCATTCGGTTTAAAGAATGCCGGAGCCACTTATCAAAGGATGGTAGACAAGCTTTTTCGGCACCTAATCGGAAAACAGGTTGAAGTGTATGTCGACGACATAGTTGTCAAAAGCAAAAGCACTTCGGAGTATGAAGACAACCTCAAATCCACTCTCAACGTGCTCCGAAAAGCCAACCTCAAACTCAACCCCCAAAAATGTACCTTTTTGGTAGATTCGGGAAAGTTTCTGGGTTGTTGGGTTTCAAAGGACGGACTCAAGGCAAACCCCTCAAAAGTTCAAGTCGTTCAGAACATGGCAATGCCGAAGTCCATACATGACGTGCAAAGGCTAACCGGATGTCTAGCCGCACTGAATCGATTCCTTTCCCAAGCAGCCGAAAAAACAACTGCCGTTCTTCAAGGTGTTGAAAAAGGCACCAAAGTTCGAGTGGGGAGCCGAGCAGAAAAAGGCCTTTGACGAGCTCAAAAGTTATCTAGCCGAGCTTCCTATTCTCTCTGCTCCAACCGAAGCCGAAGTAATATTCTTATACTTAGCGGCATCAGATCGAACCATCAGCGCGGTGCTTGTACGAGAAGAAGGCCTAAAGCAGTTTCCCATCTACTTTACAAGCCGAGCATTAAGAGGTCCAGAAACAAGGTATCAACCTCTGGAAAAAATTGCTCTGGCGTTAGTAAATGCAGCAAGGAGACTGCGGCCATACTTCTATGCTCACAAGGTATGCGTCTTAACCGATCTGCCTCTTCGGCAAGTTTTGACCAAGCCAGAAGCATCAGGCAGAATCGCCAAATGGGCCATAGAGCTGGGAGAACACTCAATCGAGTACCTACCTCGGAAAGCCATCAAGGGACAAGCCTTGGCAGATTTTCTTACAGAGGCCAAGTTCGATCAAGCAATCCCTGTCATTGCCGAACAGAAAAATTCTGCCAATGCCGAACTAGCACAGCCCTTGGAATCCGAAGTAGAGCCGCCAGACTGCTGGAGCGGATTCGTAGATGGAGCTTCAAACAAGATGGGAAGTGGAGCTGGTATTTTACTCGTCGCTCCCGACGGACACGAGGTAACCTACTCACTTCGGTTCCTATTCCCCACTACTAATAATGAAGCCGAGTACGAAGCCCTCCTTGCCGGACTCCAATTAGCGCAAAGTCTGCTCGTCAAATCTCTCAAAGTCCATTGTGATTCACAAGTCATAGTAAATCACATGTTGGGTACAAGTGAAGCTCGTGACGAGAGAATGAAGAAGTATTTGGACAAAGCGCAAAGCATCAGCCGAAGTTTCTCCTATTTTCGGATAATCCGCATTCCCAGAGCGGAAAATAGCCGAGCAGATACCTTAAGTAAGTTGGCCTCAGATCCGAGCTCAAAAGCGGAAGAATTAATGCATCGAAGCATTGATGAAGCCGAGGTACATTCAGTATCCAGCTCGCCGAACTGGATGACGCCGATCTTGCAGTATCTGGATCAAGGACAATTGCCCGAGGATAAGAGAGAAGCTCGGAAGATCACGTGCCGAGCACTTCGGTACGAACTTCATGAAGGAGTCCTCTTTAGAAAGTCTTACCTCCAGCCGTTATTGCGGTGCGTAGGACCAGAAGAGACGGACTACATCCTCAGAGAAGTTCATGAAGGATCGTGCGGTAGCCACATCGGAGCCAGAGCTTTAGCTAAAAAAGTTCTGAGATGGGGATATTATTGGCCAACCTTGGTACAAGAAGCAGTGCAGCTCGTCAAGACATGCCCGAAGTGCCAAATCCATGCAAATATCCCAAGGATGCCGCAGACCGATCTATCCACTATGCAAAGCCCTTGGCCTTTTATGTAATGGGGCATAGACATAGTGGGACCACTTCCTCAAGCTCCTCGGCAAATGAAATTCCTAATCGTTGCCGTGGACTACTTTACGAAGTGGGTGGAAGCTGAACCATTAGCTACGATAACGAGCTCAAAGACATTGGACTTCGTCTGGAAGAACATAGTGTGCCGATTTGGCATCCCCCACATCCTCATCTCGGATAACGGGACTCAGTTCACCGACAAGACGTTCAAGAATTGGTGCCAAGAGCTGAATATTCAACAGCGGTTCACTTCGGTCTCTCATCCACAAGCAAACGGACAAACGGAGGTAACAAATCGTATCCTGGTGAAAGGGTTAAAAGCTCGGTTAGAACAAGCCAAAGGACAATGGGTAGAAAATCTCCCTCAAGTCCTATGGTCCTACCGAACTACACCCACAACCTCCAACGGTGAAACTCCGTACAGTCTGGTGTACGGCACTGAAGCCGTAATTCCGGTGGAGATCGGCGTACCCAGTCCCCGAACTCTAAATTTCTCCTCAGAAATGAATGACGACGGACTGAGAGCCGAGCTAGATCTTGCCGAAGAAAGAAGAGAATTGGCATGCATAAAAGCAGCCAAGTACAAGGAGCAAGTAGCCCGGTATTACAACCAAAGGGTGAAGAAGCTGCAATTTCAAGTGGGAAATCTCGTTTTGAGAAACAACGAAGTAAGCCGAGCAGAAAAGCTGGGCAAGCTCGAACCCACATGGGAAGGTCCGTATCGGGTGTCAGAAGTCCTCGGCAAAGGGTCTTACAAATTGGCTCACATGTCAGGAGAACAGGTACCCCGAACATGGCACATTTCCAACCTCAAAAAGTTCCATTTGTAAGAGACAGTCCGGTCAGTCAGTCTTGAGTCCTGTTCAGTCAATGTGCTTTATTTGGTTTACTTGGTCTTTATTTGTCTCTGTGCGTTTTGTCTGTGTGTTTTGTCTGTCTCTGTGCGTGTCGTCTCTTACAAATGTTACTGAGGTATCTTGTTCTTCGAAGGCTGATCCCCTTCTTAGAACATATACAAGCCAACAATTGTGAGTTAAAGCTTCTACAGAAGATACAAGACCACAATTCAGCTTAAACAAGCAGTTCGTCTGAAACGAGCTGCAACAAGCCAACGATTGTGAGTCAAAGCTTCTACAGAAGATACAAGACCACAATTCAGCTTAAACAAGCAGTTCGTCTGAAACGAGCTGCAACAAGCCAACGATTGTGAGTCAAAGCTTCTACAGAAGATACAAGACCACAATTCAGCTTAAACAAGCAGTTCGTCTGAAACGAGCTGCAATAAGCCAACGATTGTGAAGTCCAAGCTTCTAAAGAGGATACAAGACCACAATTCAGCTTAAGAATCAAGCACTTCGTCTGAAACGAACTGCAACAAAAGTCCGGTTCTCGCGATAAAACTTGCCTGAATTAGGACAAGGGAAAGTCCGATCCACGCGATAAAACTCGCCGAATTAGGACAAGGGAAAGTCCGATCCCCAAATTAGGACAACGGAAAGTCCGATCCGAGCGATAAAACTCGCCAAATTAGGACACAAGCTTAGTCCGGTCAAAGATGTTTATTTCATCAGACCAAAGACGAGTCCGGTCAAAGATGTTTATTTCATCAGACCAAAGACGAGTCCGGTCAAAGAAGAATTCACTTCATAAGACCGAGGACAAACATCAACTTACCCCGTACCTTTATTCAGAATGCCGAACTAATTCACTTCGCTTTCCGGGGGGGTAGTGATGGAGTACGTACTAAACAAGCCCAACAGCAGTAAAGCCCAAGAAAGAGTATCAGTTCGGCATGACTAAAGAGTATCAGTCCGGCATGACTAAAGAGTTCAGTTCGGCACAACCAAAGAGTTCGGCCCCAGCCTACAGCTCGGTAAAAGCCAACCAATCAAACTCTGCTCTCAGGTCGGCATCAAGCTCTACTCTCAAATCGGCAAAAGCTGCTCGGCAATAATTCAGCAGTTCGGTCTCAGTATTTGACCGAACTAGGAGATAGTGGACTCATGCAGGATTTCCACCTCCACTACACCCACGATCTATTTAGTGGTGTCAAGCAGTCATTAACTCATGCAGGATAGTGGACCCATGCAAGATCGCCACGATCTCCACGACATCCACTACCTAGTAAATAGCTGCATGCCACGATCTTGGTCCTTTGTATAAATAGAACCTAGATCTGATAGATAGGGTTACATTCTCTCGATCTCTAGAGATAAAATACAAAATAGCAAGTCTGTATTGTAAGCTGTAGAAAACAGATCAAGCAATACAACTCTGCCCTCTTTTCTTCCCGTGGACGTAGATTTACCTCAGTAAATCGAACCACGTAAATTCATTGTGTCGTGATCTTTATTCTCTACCAGCATTCATCGCCATCAAAAATTCGCCGATTCATCAATGGGGTTGATCCAATTGAAAATTTCCAGATGTATATGTGAAAATGTTGAATGTGCTACTCCCCCGTCCATGATTAAATGTCTCATATTCGATTGACATGAGTTTTAAGAAATTGTTTGACTTTACAAAGAAAAGTGAGTATAAAATGTATGAGTTAGTGGAATGCAGAGTTTACTTACCAAATATAATAAAAGTGAAATAAGATATTTGTTGGCGGACAGATGAAAAAAAGAAAAATGAGATATTTAATGGCGGACGAAGGAGTAACTTTTTTAGATAGATGTTATGAGAAAAAACCATTATAAATTGCAATCAAAGCGATCATATAAAGTCATGCTATATTTGTAAAGTACGGAGTACTAGTTAATTATAAAAATGCACAATCAGAAAAAGATGCACGAATTGTGCCACTAAAACGATAGTCGCGTATAGCACAAACAACTGAAAAAGAGGCACAAATAATGCAATCATGATTAACAATTATTTCAAACATTCAATATATAGGTCCTACTTTAAATTAACAACAATTTCTTCGATTAATTAAAGTACTACTAACCTTTAGCATTAGCAACTTTATATTCTTTTTGAAAATTCTCGAGTAATTCAATTTATGTTTATATGGATTAAAATGTGAGAATGAGTTTTTAGTTTTTAAATTGGAGCTGAAATAACTCTTTCGTAATAAAATACGTAAAAAAAGAATAAATAATAGTAATAAAATAGAAGTAGGACACTTATTACTAATTATATTTTGACCCGGCTGCTAATAATACTGCTATTCAATATAGGAATACCTTCAACTTTGGATCCTTTTGAATTACATTTACAACTAACAAGTCAATTTTTTGGACTTCATTATGTCAATATATGTATATTGTATCTCTACTTATATTACTACTTGTTTTAACTTTTTTTCCCGAATACTCAATTTATTAACATATGAGAGTATTGTTGTTGCTATATATAATTTCTTTAATCTTCTTATTAGGGGATTAATATTATTTTAATCGCTCGGACGTTAGATAGACAATAGAATATGCAAAATCCAGTTGTACATGTTCGCTGCCGGTATTCCTTTTCCATGAAACAAACTTACTTTATCATTATTAAAATAGTATAATACTTAATTAGTTTGGATTTATATTAAATAAATTATAGTCATGTTGTCATGTGTACTAGTATAACCTAACAATATTATTTACCATAAAGCCTATATAATATAAAGAAACTATTCATAAAATCACAGAAGTACTAGTTATTTTGTACCTTTTGAAAATTAAATGACAATTACGATTCTCGTGTCTGAACTAACAGTATTATTTGCTATAAAGCGTACACTTATAAAATAAATCGCAATATCCAAACACAAGCAAAAATATGATAAGTTTGAGATAGTTAGAACTTTGAGCTATCTCATGAGTGAAGTAATTAGCTAGTTAGTATCCCAAATATTCACGTAAATCAAATAGATTATTTCCATATAGTATTATACTACTTCTGTTATGTTCCCACTAATAACTAGACATGTACAAAAAAAAACAATAAAATAGTACAGTAATATAAAATTGGCAAGTAAATCTTCTAACAACCGTGTAGATTTATATTATACAATTCCATCTTCGACAACGAATTCCACTCTTGCTTTACTAATCGAAAAATAATTATTTTGATAATTGATCCGTCCCCAATTCTTGACTTTTCCAAAAAAAACACAAAAAGTTTCACAAAAACCATATCACAATCACCACGATTTTATTTTTACGTAGAAAAGGAATCCCCACCGACAAAAACACAACTTTTATATACTCACCACCAAAACCTAACACCCAAACTCACCATTAATCCTGTTGATTATTTGGCTGGTTAAGTGGTGGACTATTATTTGTGTTGGGCCTGAGTTAGTTTCGGCCCAGGAAACTTGGGGATGTGTGTTGCCCTAGCCCACTTCACTTGAGATATACTCTCTTTACTCCATCCGCCGCTTTCAGTTGACCGATTAACTCTCACTGTGCAGGCTTTCTTTTCTCTCTCGGTTTTTCGATTTCCCTTGAGTTCTTCTTCTTTGGTGATTCTCTGAGTGTTACACGGTGGTAGGGCTCATGTGCTTGAGTGTGTAATCGTGTGAATGAGTGAGATTATCAACTGATTCGGTTGCTAGGGTTCCAGAGGAAATTAGGGTTTTCTGGTGAGAGGTTTCTTGTGAGTGTGAGATCAGAGAGGGGTCAGATCCGGTTTTGTGGAGTGGATTGGAGTTGTATTCGTCGGGTGTGAAGTTATTTCACAACTGGATTCAACGTTGCTCCCTTGGATTGTTGGTTTGGTGAATAGATCTGCACTATTAGCGGGTGGCTGAGCCACGGCTTGTAGATCTATGCGATTCCTTTGTTATCTCTCTGTTTCTTGTATACTTTGTTTAGATCCGAGAGGATCTCTCATTCTATGCTAACAAGTCTTCCAGTGTGCAGGTTCCTTGGTAGAACTTGGAGCTATTGGAGCAGGAAGACAGTGCTATAGTGTATAGTTATCTACTCTGTAATAGCTTGTAGTTCTTGTATAAATCAGTCGCTTGGTTGGTGGTTTGACTGAGTCATCTTGTAAACAAGACCAAAGAGGTCTCGGTAAATAGTGAACCCGGATAGTCTGATCCCTACAGTGGTATCAGAGCCACGGGGGGACTATTCCGGCACGCCGAGTCGCTAAAAGGAGGTGGGCAAGTGGAACCCTCCCTCGAGTGGGGGTTTGCTCTGGTAAATTGGCTGAATCTTTCTGGATATTTCTGTTTTCTGTTTAGTGCCAACTATAGGATTGGGATTTTGTTTCTAGTAGACAGTCTTGGCAAGACTTAGGTTTTCCTTGTGTGTTTTCTCTGTGTTTCTAGCTTCCGTGGTGTGTTTTTTTTTTCCTCTTGTGCTCTCTGCTTGAAAATCTCCTATTGCTTGACCACCAAGCATATTGTGCTGCCTAAGTGACCCCCTGCGCCCTCCAGAAGTGAGTGATTGCGAACTGGGATAGCCTTAGCCGGCCTTGCTCGTGACAGTCAAGGATTTGAGGTTCTTTGTGTGAAATCTGGTGAAATCTGTGAATCTGTGTTTGTCTGTTGCCTTGGTGTTCTGCCTTTTGTGATTGGCTGACTGCTTGTTGTGTGTTGTGTTGTTTTCTTGCTCTTAGTGTTGCCAGAAAATTTTTTCTTGGTTTTAAAATGGCTCAGCCTGTCAACTTGGTCCCTTTCAATGGTAAAAATGATTTTGTGATCTGGAAACAGAAACTAAAGTGTGTTCTTATTCAACAAAAAATCTTCAAATGTGTTGATGGCACTTTGTCCACTGATACCCCTCAAGAAAAACTGGATGAAATGAATGAATTGGCCAAGGCCACCATTATTCTCAACTTGTCTGACTCTGTGATTAGGAAGGTTAATCATATTGAATCTGCTTCTGAAATATGGAAACACCTTGATACTTTGTACACTGAAACTTCTATGTCTTCAAGGATGTATTTGCTTGAAAAACTCTTTAAGTTCAAGCTTGATTTGTCAAAAGATATGGATGACAATGTGGATAGGTTTCAAAAGCTGGTTCAAGATATTAAAAGGTCAGGGGATAAAAGTATTGATGAATATACCAGTATTGCCTTGATGAATGCCATCCCTGACTCTTACAGTGATGTTAAAGCTGCTATTAAATATGGCAGAGATACTGCTCCTCTTGAATTGATTATTAGCTCTCTTAAGTCTAAGGAAATTGAATTAAGGGAAAGGGCTTCTGATAAATCTGCTACTAACAAGGTGTTTAATGTTAGAGGTAGACCTAATTCTAGAGGGGGTTCTGAGTCAAATGGAAATTCTGGTTCCAGGTCTAATTCTAAAAAGAAATACAGATCTAGGTCCAGCAGTAGAGACTCTAGGTTTGTGAGGAAATGCTATAATTGTGGGGAACCTGGACATTTTAAGAAAGATTGTAATAAGCCTAAAAAGAACAAGTCTCCTAACAATAGTGGAAACTTTCAGATTGAAAATGTTGCCAATCTTGCAAAACTTGATGCTGAAAATGATTCTGTTTTTATGTTGCATGATATGGTGTATATGAATACTTCCCATGTATGTCAGTTTACCTCTAATGATTGGTTGTGTGATTCTGGCTGCACTTATCATGTTAGTCCCTTCAAGGAATTGTTTTCTGATATTAAGCATGTGGTTAATACATATGTGTCTATGGCTGATGACAAGAAGTGTGCTATTCTTGGTATATGCAATGTGTGTTTGCAATTTAAAAATGGCTATGTGTTGAACTTGAAGGGTGTAAGATATGTGCCTGAGTTATGCTACAATTTGTTGTCCTGTACTGCCCTTGAAAGTGATGGCATGAGTGGTAAATGGGGGGAAGGGAGCATGAAAATCTGTAAGGGTTCTATGTGTTTGTTTAAAGCTAACAGAAAATGTGGTCTTTATGTCTGTACTGCTGTGCCTCTGACTTGTGAGAAAGCTTATGCAAATGTTGTCAAATCTGATAAATTGATGCTGTGGCATAATAGACTAGGTCACATGAGTGAAAAGGGTTTGCATATTCTGAAAAAGCATGACATCTTATCTGACTCAGATGTTCAAGGTGATTTGCCTTTCTATGACACATGTGTGCTAGGTAAACAGCACAGGGTCACATTTCCTTCTCCAGTGCCTGCAAATATTAGCTCTAATATCTTGGAATACTTGCATATGGATGTTTGGGGCCCTGCCCCTGTGCCTTCCCACTCTGGGTCTGTGTATTTCTTATCTATCATTGATGATTTTTCAAGAAAAGTTTGGTGTTTTCTGATGAGACATAAACATGATGTGTTTGGAAAATTTACTACTTGGAAAACCTTGATAGAGAATCAGACTGGTAAGAGGATTAAGGCTATCAGAACAGATAATGGTTTAGAATTTTGCAACCATCAGTTTGATGATTTATGTGCTGGGCATGGCATTAAAAGACATAAAACTGTTCCTTATACTCCTCAGCAAAATGGAGTAGCTGAAAGAATGAATAGGACTTTGCTTGATAAAGTAAGATGCATGTTAGCAAAATCTGGTTTGTCCAAAAAGTTTTGGGGTGAAGCTTTAATGACTGCTACTTATCTTGTGAATAGATCTCCTTCTGTGCCTTTGCAAGGACAATGTCCTGACTTTGTGTTCTCTGGAAAAGCCCTTAACCTTTCTAATCTAAGAGTGTTTGGATGCTCTGCTTTTGTTCATACTAGAAATGATAAACTTGAACCTAGATCTAGAAAAGGTGTGTTTTTGGGATACCCTGAGGGTGTGAAAGGATATAGAGTGTGGCTAAGAGATGAGCCAGGGTTTAAAGTCATTATTAGTAGGGATGTAGTGTTTAATGAAACTGACTTCCCTTGCTTGAATGTGACTCAAACCCCTGCTTCTCAGAATGTGGACAAGGACCCTCTAACTGAGGTGGAGTCCACAGATAACCCCACTGATGTGGAGCATCCTATGGATGTTCCAAGTGAGGTGGAGCAGCCATTCTGGAACATCACACCTGTCTATATTCCTAATGAAACACCTAATGAGGGGGGTCTACAAGATAATGTTGAAATTGTACCCATCTGTGACAATGTGAACAATGATGCTAACTTGCCTGATGGTCCTATGTGTGATCCTCCTGTTATGCCTGTCAAGAATGTCTTGAACTCCCCACCTGGTGTCCAAAATGCTATTGATGCTCCTAACCTCAGTGATTATGTGTTAGCTAGAGATAGACCCAGAAGGCAAAATGTTTCTAAACCTGTTAGATATGATGGTTATGTGGGGTTAATTGCTTTGATAAACTTGGCCTTTAATGTCCATGAGTCTGATGGAGATGAGCCTCAATCTTTCAAGCATGCTACTAAGTCAAAATTCTGGAATGAATGGCATAAAGCCATGTTAGAGGAAATGAACTCTCTGAAAATTAATCATACTTGGATACTTGTACCTCTCCCTCTTGGTGCTTATGTTGTAGACTGCAGATGGCTTTATAAGCTTAAAAGTGAGGTAGAGGGACTGAGATACAAGGCCAGATTAGTGGCCAAAGGTTTTACTCAACAAGATGGGGTAGATTATACTGAAATTTTTGCTCCTGTGGTTAAATTTACAACTGTAAGGCTGATGCTTACTCTATGTGCTCATTTTGATTGGGAACTGAAGCAAATGGATGTTAAAACTGCTTTCTTGCATGGTGATTTGGATAAACCCATTTACATGAAACAGCCTGAAGGCTTTATTGATCCTAAGTTTCCTAATCATGTTTGTTTGCTCAAAAAAGCTTTGTATGGTTTGAAACAATCTCCTAGGCAGTGGAATATAAAGTTTAACACCTGCATGCAGAAATTAGGCTTTGTTAGGAGTACTTTTGATGCTTGCTTGTATGTTAAGAACCTTGACTCTGCTGCTCCTGTTTTCTTGCTGTTATATGTGGATGACATGCTGATTATGAGTCCTTGTTTGAAATCCATAAATGCTGTGCAAACCTCTTTGAGTGAGAATTTTGATATGAAAGACTTAGGGGATGCCAAGAAGATATTAGGAATTAATATTTTCAGAAATAGGAAAGAGTGTGTGCTTGTTTTGCATCAGGAACCCTATGTGCTCAAAATTCTGAAAAAATTTAACATGCGCAATGCTAAGCCAGCCTCTGTGCCATTAGCTGCACACTTCATGTTGAGTAAAGACTTATGCCCCAAATCTGATTATGATGTCAATACTATGAAGAAGGTTCCATATGCTAATGCTATTGGATCTGTGATGTATTTGATGGTTAGTACTAGGCCTGATATTGCCTATGCTGTGTCTTGTTTGAGTAGATACATGTCAAATCCTGGTCGTATTCATTGGGAAGCCTTAAAATGGTTGTTAAGATATCTGAAACATACTTCTAAGTATGGTCTGTGCTTTTCCAGATGTGATGATGGTGTGAAATTGACTGGTTATGTTGATTCTAACTATGCTAATGATAGAGATAAGAGGAAGTCCACCACCTCCTATGTCTTCACTGTTTGCAGGTCTTGCATTAGTTGGAAGTCACAGCTGCAACATATTGTGGCTCTATCTACTACTGAATCTGAGTACATTGCCATTACTGAGGCAATGAAGGAGGCTATATGGTTAAAGGGAGTGCTCTCTGAACTCAATTTTGTGAAAACTCCTCCTGTCTTGTTTTCAGATTCTCAGTCTGCCATTCAATTATGTAAAAACCCTGTCTTCCATGATAGGACTAAGCACATTGATGTAAGGTTTCATTACATTAGAGATATTGTAGAAAAGAATGAGGTTTCTCTTTTGAAAGTACATACTGATAAGAACCCAGCTGACATGGGGACCAAATGCTTACCTCTGGAAAAACTTCTTTTCTGCATAAGGTACCTGCATTTTGACCTAGGATAGTTGCATGTCCCGGGGGTTAAAGACCTCAGCCTCTCAGCCTACTGTGGTAAGGGTGGCTAGTGGCTTGAGGCACTAAGTCCTCAAGACTAATGGGTGTCAGCCCCTCTGGAGTCTTGTAGGCAAACCTGGCTGCTTCCCTATGCTAATGAACTTGGTTCTTTGGTGCTGTGGGAACGGCCTTGTAGGCTATGATGATTTAAACCTCAACTATTAGTGCAATTGGTTTCCCAAAATAATGTCCAATGTGGAGTATGTTGATTATTTGGCTGGTTAAGTGGTGGACTATTATTTGTGTTGGGCCTGAGTTAGTTTCGGCCCAGGAAACTTGGGGATGTGTGTTGCCCTAGCCCACTCCACTTGAGATATACTCTCTTTACTCCATCCGCCGCTTTCAGTTGACCGATTAACTCTCACTGTGCAGGCTTTCTTTTCTCTCTCGGTTTTTCGATTTCCCTTGAGTTCTTCTTCTTTGGTGATTCTCTGAGTGTTACACGGTGGTAGGGCTCATGTGCTTGAGTGTGTAATCGTGTGAATGGGTGAGATTAGCAACTGATTCGGTTGCTAGGGTTCCAGAGGAAATTAGGGTTTTCTGGTGAGAGGTTTCTTGTGAGTGTGAGATCAGAGAGGGGTCAGATCCGGTTTTGTGGAGTGGATTGGAGTTGTATTCGTCGGGTGTGAAGTTATTTCACAACTGGATTCAACGTTGCTCCCTTGGATTGTTGGTTTGGTGAATAGATCTGCACTATTAGCGGGTGGCTGAGCCACGGCTTGTAGATCTATGCGATTCCTTTGTTATCTCTCTGTTTCTTGTATACTTTGTTTAGATCCGAGAGGATCTCTCATTCTATGCTAACAAGTCTTCCAGTGTGCAGGTTCCTTGGTAGAACTTGGAGCTATTGGAGCAGGAAGACAGTGCTATAGTGTATAGTTATCTACTCTGTAATAGCTTGTAGTTCTTGTATAAATCAGTCGCTTGGTTGGTGGTTTGACTGAGTCATCTTGTAAACAAGACCAAAGAGGTCTCGGTAAATAGTGAACCCGGATAGTCTGATCCCTACAAATCCAAAATGAATTTCAACATCAAACCCACCATCACCATCAGTCTTTCTCTCCTCTCTCACCTATTCCTCCTCCAAACCCATGCAATAATCTTCACCATCCAAAACAAGTGCCCCTACACCCTCTGGCCCGCCTCCATCCCGGGCGGGGGCCGCCGCCTCGACTCCGGCCAGACGTGGACCCTCGGCCTCCCCAACGGGCCCCACCTCGCCAAAATCTGGGCCCGCACCAACTGCACCTTCGACGCCAGCGGCCGGGGCAGCTGCCTGACCGGCGACTGCGGCGGGCAGCTCGACTGCAAGACCCACGGCGCGGCGCCGCACACGGTGGCCGAGTACGGCCTCAACACCTTCAACCACAAGGACTACTACGACATCTCCGTGCTCCAAGGCTTCAACGTGCCCATGGAGTTCCGCCCCAACACCAACGGCTGCACCCGCCCCATCCGATGCGCGGCCGACATCGTGGGGCAGTGCCCCACGGCGCTCAGAGTGCCCGGCGGCTGCCAGAACCCGTGCACGGTGTTCAAAACGACGCAGTATTGCTGCCACTCGGGGGCGTGCCGCCCTACCGAGCTGTCGCAGTTTTTCAAGAGCAGGTGCCGTGATGTTTTCACCTACCCTGAGGATGACCCCACCAGCACCTTTGAGTGCCCGCCGGCCACCAGCTATAGCGTCGTCTTTTGCCCTTGAATTTTTTACTAATTATTATTTTCATTATTGTTGTTTTTTTTTGTTGTGTTTTGTATGTGTTAATGGTTGGTTGATTTTCGTGGAGGCATTTTGCACATGGCCAATAAAAATAAATGTATTGTACATTTGTACTCCCTTCCATGATTAAATGTCCAATATCTGGTCTACACGAGTTTTAAGAAATTGTTTGACTTTATAAATAAAGTGGGTAGAAAAAGTTAGAGGAATGTGGAGTTTACTTTTATATATTGGTTTTATAATAAAATATGAGTGGAATGAGTTAGTGGAACGTATGGTCTACTTACCAAATATATTAAAAGTGAAACGAGACATTTATTGGCAGACAAACGAAAAGGGAAAAGTGAGACATTTAATGGCGGAAGAAGGGAATAGTTTTGTACTCCTATATTTTATACCTACACTTGAATTATACTTACGCAAGGCTCAATCCGTTATCAATTTGATACTACGGAATTCTATGTGAGGTCGGAAAATTGATATTTGAATTTTGTAGCTCAAAGATAAAATAAGAAAACAAGTTGTGGTATAAGTTGGGGCATGTAAGGGAGTATGAGTGTTATTGTTTGTATGTGTTGTGATATATGATTTGAGATTTGAATAAAATGTTTACAATCGAAGAACTAATAGAAACAGTGGTGATATAAGTAAGGATTCAGAAACGAGATTAGGTTATGAATAAACATGACATGATTTACGATTTTGAAATGCGACTGGGTTGAATTAGAGAATAAATATTTGTTGCAATTCCCTTATTTTATAATATTGATATATATTTGCGACATCATAAGAGGCTTCTGTAATCTATAATTAACCGAGGCTCACGACTTCAACTGCTTGATGAGAAGAAAATATCATTCCATTTGTTTCAATGAATGCAAATTTCTCTTATCTCCCTAATTTTGCCCATCCTGACCAAATCAGTTTTGGAAACCTCATGAGTCATAGAGTTGAGAAAATACCAGAAAATCCGATCCGATCCGAAGCAAACCAAAATATAAAATTTGGTTAGGATGTCTTGGTTTTATTTTGTTTGAGTTTCTTGGTGATGTGTGTCGGTCCTTTTCTTTTGTTGAATTTTCACTCAACTTTAATTTCGGATTTATGCATTTTGTAATCATAAAAATAATGACATTATTTGTTGGAGCAAAACAGACTCTTATGCATATAGATAAACATGCATCGCAGTAGTTAAAAGAATCGAGAAAAATCTCCTCCGTCGAATTAATGAGTTTCTTGGATAAGATTGTATAGTACTAGTACTATTTAAATTTTGAATATTATATGGTCACGTTTCTATATATATTTGAGGAAAAGTCACCATAATTTATTGGAATAAGATAAAATAGGGAGTTGGGATGCAATTTCAGTTGTAGGATGGATGGATGGACACACCACACACCTAGTCCATCTTGAGAAAAGTCTTGGTCATGAAATTGTAGTACTGTTTAGGACCTTAGCTTTTGCAGTGGAGAAATTTGTGAACATTCAAATAAATGTCCATTAATTAAGGATCTTACATATCAATATTTTCCACCAATATAATGACACAAATCATATATAAATAAGTTGTTAATTTAGGCTGCTATACCATATGTTTTTTCTTCCGCATATGCTAAAAATGAACACGTAATTTCCACTGTTTTGATCATGTAACTTAAGCATATACTAAAAGGGGAATAAAGTAAATGGTTCTATAAATCGTGGACAAACCAAAATGGCAAAAGGGTTCTTTAAATGGTGGACGAAGGGAGTATTAATTAAGTTACATGAGATTGAGAATAGAAAAAAATAATTCAACGAAAAATAAGAATAAACATGTATTAAGTAGCATTCTTAATATATTTAATTCCGAGAGGAAAGTTATTTAGTATGTAGGGATACATAATTTGTGAGGGTCATGCTCAGGGGCAGAAGATGACCCTATAGTTAGTCCCACCGGGGCAGGTGAAAGTGCTTGTGGCATCATCCTTTGGGTAGCTGTATGCATCGGGGCACCTCTGCTTGAAAAACCTCGATAAGTCGGTGGGCCCTGTGTTGCAGCAGTACTGATTGGTCCTGTACACCGTGCATGGGTTGTTGCACCCTCCCGGCGCCCGCAGCTGGTTGGGGCACTGCCCGTTGATATCGGCCGTGCACCGAATCCCGCGGCTGCAACTGCCGGAGTTAGGGGGCTGAACTCCATGGGCACGTTGAATCCGTCGACCAATGAGACGTCGAAGAAATCAAGGTTGTTGAACTGGTTCAGCGCGTACTCTGCAAGCGTGTTTGGGGGCAAGCCGTAGCCTCTGCACTCCAGCAGCCCGCCGCAGTCGCCGGTCTGGCACCGGCCTCGACCGGCTCAGTCGAATGAGCATCCGGTACTCGGCCATATTCTGGCGCCCGCGGCTATGTTGAGGATCCAGGTTTGGCCGCGGTTGAGCTGGCCCAGACGGTGTAGGGGCAGTTGTTGCGGATGGTGAAGGTGGCGGCGTTGGCGAGGGTGGAGGAGAGGGCAATCAGGAAGAAGATGGAGAGGGACTTCATTTCAATTGCTAGGTTTTTGATTGAGATGCATGACTTGAGGATCTATTTATAGCTTGTAGAATGTTAACAATGCATGTGTTACGAGTTAAATTTTGATGACTTATTCGCAGCCGCCAGCCAGCATGACATCCTATGACCTATGTAGTTAATTGGGATATAAATAAACAAGAATTTGACTACTACTTTGTTTCAAAGCAAGATACTCCATTCGTTCTATAGAAATAGACTCTTTAGGATTGACACGAGTTGTAATGTGTAATTAGTAAAGTAAGATAGAATGGGAAAAAGTAGTTGAAATTGTGTAGTGTGTGGTGAGACTATCAATGATAAAGTAAAAGAGAAGAAGAAAAAAATTTACCATAAATGGATATGGACTATTTCTATGGGACGAAAGGAGTAGTATTTTAACATTAATCGTTAACTGAAAAAATTCTTCAACATCGTCTTGGTTCTTATTTTTTTGTTATGCAAGTTCTTTTATTTGGATGCTAATTCACACACGTTCAAATTCACGTGCATTATGTCACACCTCAACCCCCTGACGTATATTCTTATAATAAATAAATCCCTTATCATAAAAGCAATCAATACACGTGTCTAATTCATAAAACACCCATATTATACAAGTTCAAACCAACACTTATCCGATACATATTTCAAAATATCCTGTAAAGTAGTGGAACCCTCTCACCACTCTATATACTATACATTTGCTATACATTATCTACAAGCAAAATGATGAGGAAGAGAAGGTTGCCAATATGCGTCAGCCGCCGAACCTGATAACACGTGGAGTTCCTATGACCCACGTCACTCAAAACTTTAATGTTATCTTATTCCTGAAAAATTTAGTGGTTTATATGAGCCACAACTCAGTATATATAAATTTCCACCTTTAGTCTCACATGATACAAACATCAAGCATATTCTTTTATCAATACATATAATCAGAAACAAATATATAACATAATTTAAAAACAAACCATTTCATATTCATATGCATATGTCACTCTATTCAGTTTATTATTCTGTAACAGTCAAGCCTGGTATCTGCACGGGATTCCTCTATGACCCGAAGGTCTCTCTGTAATTGGACTCATAGGTCCTTCTGTATTTGACCCGAAGGTCCCTCTGTATTTGGACTCATAGGTCCCTCTAAAATTTCAGATCCAGTACAAGGCTGTCACAGATCCTCTTTAATCCAATGATTCATGTACTTTCAATACCATATGTAAAATATCAATTACATATTTCTATCATATAATTCATTTACAACACCATATCCATTGCACCAATCGCATATCCATATCATATTCCACCATCTATATCAAATAACACATAATCATATTGGATCCCATCATATAATCAAATAATTCATTTTGTTTAACACCTAGCAAGGAAACAAATAAAACATGTAAAATTAAAAGTGTGATTTATACACACTTGATCACGGTAGATAAATTACTCAAAAACTCGACCCCCTTATCTTCGTTTTCCACTCACAAATTGTACAAAGTTGTTACGTCTAAATTCTAAATATTCTTCTCCTTATTATTTTCTACTTCTGCTGTTCTTCTCTCTCTTTTTTTTTCTCCTAACTTTCGTCCCTTTTAATACATGTATACTGTAGCTTCCTCCAATCTCCTCTTTTTTTTCCTTCTCATGAAAAAAAAGAATATACTATATAGTCCTAATACAGTTAGCTGCAAAACTAGGTGTCACTTAGTATCATACTTTATATTTATACTAAAAACACGTATAAAAGGAAAATTTAGAAACATGTAACTTTGAAAAAAATTAGACTACAAAATAATACTCCCTTCATCCCGGACTACTCGCACATTTCCTTTTCGGCACGGAGATTAAGGAATGAGTGTATAGCAAAGTCAACAATTGCGGCTGTAGGTGATAATTTTTACTAAAATTGGAAAGAGTGCAAATAACTTGGGACGTCCAGAAAGGAAATAAGTGCAAGTAGTCCGGGACGGAGGGAGTACATAGTAATGCATTTGCTACGCCACGTACAAACATTTATTTTTTTAATGTATGTAATCGTTGTCTATCCACAAACTAAAATTATTAATATGTATATATGTAAATTACATACATGAATAGTACTATAATCCCATTTACATATATGCACACATTACAACACATGCATACACATTTATATTAATCATTTAATACAAATGAAATAATCGATACTAATTATATATTATATACACTTACATAAAAATTCTCGTGAAAGGAACTATCTATTTATTCGACTATACTGATTGATCGTAACACTAAATACATCTTCTATGGGACACACTTAATATACTATAGTAAAAAAATAATAATTTAATATGCAATGACATTATAAATGATAATATGTAAAATAATGCATGTTTTGGGTTAGGGATGTCACACATTAGATGAGTCGAATATTTGAATAATATAAAAAAAATTAGCGCACTATGAAAGCACAACCGAAACTCAAGAAACCTCTGAAATGCGAAGTAAATGGTTACTTTTGTTGTAGACCTGTGATCCATTGAATTGTCGTCCAAATCTGCATTTATAACCATTGAACCTCGAAATGGTTAGTTTTGTTAAACATGACCTCAGGATCTAAAGTCTTCATTAGATATCTCACTATTCAAATCGCGACTTCCACAGTGTTGTGTTTGAGGGTAATGCATGAACTGACTCGCCAGTCGTCACTTTGGCTGATTTAATTAACCCAAAACAAGAAATATAATCAGATAAAATTGGTAGGAAATGGTAACTGACATGCATACTCAAGCTTAGTAACTAAACCTATCGTATTGTATTATCTTTTAGATTGGGAAAACGCAAAATCTTTGTTAAAACCGTTAAATTTTAGATTATTTAGAGGTTAGTTAGATTTTTAATCAGAAATATGTAATTCCCAAAATCGAGTTCACATGAATTCTTAATTAGTGTTTTAATTAAGATGCATTAATTTCTAACTAAAATTACTTCTAAATTTCTTATTAAATAAATTAAAACTGAATTCGGTTCACTATGCAGTGAAATACACCGAAGTATTCATGTCATAACTTGTTAGACAGGACAATAGAGAGCTATGATCTGGAATACACAAATGGGTAGTGTGTTGTGCGATGAATAATTGTGAGATTAAGTGTTATCTTATCTTTGCATTATGGAAACGAGCCGAACTTTTAAGGAAAAGAAAGGCAACCCAACAAAAAGTAATTACATCAAAAAACATGACATCTAGCATGTTTGATTTATTAATTCCACGAGGAAATTTATTAAACATGTATGGATACATAGTTTGTGAGGCTCATGCTCATGCTCATGCTCAGCTCAGGGGCAGAAGACGACCCTATAGTTAGTCCCACCGGGGCAGGTGAAGGTGCTTGTGGGGTCATCCTTCGGGTAGCTGTATGCATCGGGGCACCTCTGCTTGAAGAACCTCGAGAGATCGGTGGGCCCACACGGCCCTGTGTTGCAGCAGTACTGATTGGTCCTGTACACCGTGCATGGGTTGTTGCACCCTCCCGGCGCCCGCAGCTGGTTGGGGCACTGCCCGTTGATATCGGCCGTGCACCGAATCCCGCGGCTGCAACCGCCGGAGTTAGGGCTGAATTCCATGGGCACGTTGAATCCGTCGACCAATGAGATGTCGAAGAAATCAAGGTTGTTGAACTGGTTCAGCGCGTACTCTGCAAGCGTGTTTGGGGGCAAGCCGTAGCCTCTGCACTCCAGCAGCCCGCCGCAGTCGCCGGTCTGGCACCGGCCGCGCCCCGATCTGTCGAAGGAGCATCCCGTCCTGGCCCATATTCTGGCGCCCGCTGTGCCGGCGGCTATGTTGAGGGTCCAGGTTTGGCCGCGGTTGAGCTGGCGGCCGCCGCCTGGGGAGGCCGCAGCCCAGACGGTGTAGGGGCAGTTGTTGCGGACGGTGAAGATGGCGGCGTTGGCGAGGGAGGAGGAAAGGGCGATCAGGAGGAAGATGGAGAGGGACCTCATTTCAATTGCTAGGTTTTTGGTGGTGGCTTGGTTGAAATTGGAGACCTATATATAGATTGTAGAATGTTAACAATGCATGTGGCTTAAAAGCTCATGATTAATTTTACTCCTTATTCTTCGGTTGCGTTTTTCTTAAAAGCTCCGTTCATGACAATGTATCTTGTCCCGCCTTCATAACGTGATTAGATTGTATCTCATGAATAACCATCTCACCTTCAACCCCATAACTAATTTAATCATATACAAGTACAATATATTGTAACTTTGCTCATATTGTATCTCACTATTATCTTGTCTAACTAACCGAACATCAACTTAAAGTAAAAAGTACTCTCTGTATCTACGAATAATAGGTTCAGTTTGACTTGAGACGAATTTTAAGAAATGTAATGAAAAATGAATAGGGTAATATAGTGGAAGGTGAGGTCTGTTACAAAAAAATAGTAAAAAAATGAGACATTTATTGGTTGATAAATTGAAATGGCAAAATGGAACAATTATTGATGAACACTAGGAGTACCATGAATTTGCTTGTTCGGTCGTGGGGTCAAAGTCCTGTGAGCCATGGCTATGAGAAGGTCCGATGAGTTCTTCCTCCCATGAGAAAATATTTCTCTCCATCAAGAAATCCAACTCCATTTCACATCTCTCCACTCTTTCATCTCCTCAATAAACTTATCCTTCTAATTAGACAACACAAATTGCCTTAGGAGGAGATTATTTAATGTCTATCCCTACCTGTTGCTTTAAATCCACTCTGATTAAAGTCAATAACATTACATGAATCTCAATCAACACATTTTCCTATTAAAAAAACAATAAATTAAAGTAATAAAGTATTAAGTACTAATATAAGAGCATCCACAACCGTGCTCTTGCCAGCGGCACGGTTGTGGGCCCGGACGGTACTATTCATGCCTGCTCTCTGGCAAGAGCACAACACCCACAACTGTGCTCTTCCGCAAGGACGAGCACAATTAATATAAAATTCAATTAAACAAAAATATTTCCATAATATTAAAATCCATTTAAAAACCACAATAAATATTACAAATTACAAATAAAATTAAAAAATACATAATTAAAATCCTAAAAATTAAAAATTACATAATTAAACTCCTTAAAATTAAAAATTACATAATTAAAATCCTAAAAATTAAAAATTACATAATTAAACTCCTAATAAGACTACGCATCCGGCGGGATCAACCCCAATTGTTTTTGGAGACCTTTTATCATGGTCTCGTGTGTTTCAAGTTGCGTGCGGGTCATAGATGACCTATCGGCCATATTGAGTTGGCTTAAGAGCATCCACAGCGAGTTGTTCGGGGGTGGAGGTGGCACATAGGGAGCGGGAGCGGCTTCGGGAGTGGCTTCGGGAGTCGAGCCGCGACGACGGTTGGCCGCCGCCTTCTTCCTTCCTTGGGGGCGGCGTTGGGAACTGCTCGGTCCGGCGTCGGGGCTACCCAAGTTAGCTCCGGCGAGTTGGCTAGCCACTTCTTCCGAGCCGGAGTCGGATAGGGCTACCGACCTTGATCGTTTGGAGGAGCCGCTAGAGGAGGATGTTATGCCTCCCTTATACTTCGGGTGCGTCCGCGTCTCCTGCCAAACGTTAAGATAGTTGAACGACTTACCGTTCATGGATTGGTAGGTGCTCAGCGCGGCGGTAATGATGTCGACCTCGCTTCGGCCGCTCCCGGCATTCCGGGACTCCTGGATGAACTAGCCGTTGAACTTGCCAATTTCTTCGTTGGCTCGGCCGATGCAGTTGCGCACCATACTCTCGTTGCGCTCGATCGTTCCCGGCGGCCGGTTTGCATTATACCGGCTAGAGACGTGCCACCAAAAGTGATCGCCGGATTGGTTCGTTCCAACCACCGCATCTTCGGAGATTTCCAAGTACGCCTTGAACAATCTTTCCATCTCCGCCGGTGAGTACGGTGTGCGGACACTGGCGCGAGATGGAGGAGTCGGCATTTGGGAAGGGGCGCGAGGCCTAGGCTCCGGTGTCCACCCGTAGCGCCCATCGGAGGCACCTTGATCGTCGATTGGGTATGGCCGGTAGCCACCCGGAACGCCCGAATCATGGGTGAGAGGAGGGGCCGAATATTCCGTTTTTGGACTAGGAAACGGTTGTGAACCGAACCATTCGGGGTTCCAACCGTGGGAGCCCGAAGGGTTATCGTCTTGGCCGGACATAGTGATGTTGTAGGGTATGAGAGAATGAAGATGAAAATGGATATGAGAGAATGGAGATGAGAATGGATATTGGAGAATGATGATGAGAGTTGTGTAGTTTGATGTGAATTTTTGGGGTGAAATTGGAGGTATTTATAGATGAAAGTGTGTATTTTTGGGGTAAAAAAATGAAAAAAAATTAAAAAGGTGTAAAAAACGGTTATAAACGGATATATTTTTTTGGGGAAGTGAAATTTTTTTTTATTTTTTATCGGTTTTTTTAATAAAAAACCGATTTTTAAAAAAATAAAAAATAAAAAATGTTTAAACGCAACGGCTATGCCGTTGACGAATGGGAGCGCGCCACGTGTGCGTCCGCTGGCACGGACGTACTCGATACATCGAGCAGCGCCGTGCCAGCGGCGCGAGCGCAGCGACGGTGGATGGCGTCCGTGCCAGTGGCGCGGACGGCGGTCTGCGCATGCTCTAAAACTCCTTGTGCAATGACATTTTGAAAATTTATTGCATCCTTCGTCATTTCGGCAAACTTCGCCAATGCAAAAAGCTATATAAAAAAAAATTCAAGGGTTGGGATCGAGTGACATGTGTGAGATGTCTATATTAATGATTAGGAGTTCGTTCTCTACCTTTGCATACAAAGCAATTTAAAATTCCTGGACAAACTGTCTTATCATTAGAGATGCTTTCAAATCACAAGGAAAATAGTGACTAAATCTGGCAATAAATATCGTTGGTCTAATATAATAAAGGCTAAAAACTGTATATTAAACACTTTTCTTAAGATGGATTAAATAGTCCATCCACTGGAATTCAAATTCCACAACCTCTATCATGAACTACATAATTTTCCAACCACTAAAACCCAAATTCCACAAACTTAATGTATAATAAAATTAGTCCAACCACTAAAACTGAAATTCCACAAGCTCTATCAACTAGTACAAAATTTATCCATCCAATTCAAATTCCACAAGCACCTAAATACTAGATTTTTTTTATGTAATTGACTCATGGACTAAAACGCATATGTACATCTATACTAATTAGTCTAGACCGCGAATTAAACATAGACTAATCTGGTCCTTGGGATGGTTTTCTTTGTATATGGATCCCTTGCTTTATTAGTTAATTTTTCAAATATTAGATGATTTTAATTTTCTATTTATAATTAAAAAAAATATTTAAATAATTCAGCTATGGTTCATTATCCCCACATGTATCTTTAACCTTTTCAGATTTTATCTTTATTAAAAGTCAACTTTTGACTTATTTGAAAGAAAAGTTCAATTACTTATAAAAAATATAAAAAAGACATAATGCATCGATCATTACATATTCATATTATATGTATGATCTTAAAATAAGCATTGAAAGAAAAGATGATTTAAATCTATATGATTTACAACTAAAAGTAAAAATTTATGAAAACAAAGCCATAAGAGAGCTACAAATGAGTGTAAGAAAGAAAAATGTACTAATAAAGAGGAGTGTAAAATAAAAGGTCAAGTAGTTAAAAAAATGAACTATTAAAGGAAAATTGACATAAATCTAATTGATCTAGAACAAAGAGTAAAAACTAAAAAACAAAGTCATAAGAGAGCTACAAATGAAGTGTGTGAAATAAAGAAAAACAAAGCCATAAAAGAGCTACAAATTAAAGAAAATGTAATGAAGACGAGTACTGTAAAAAAACAAAAGTCAGGTAGTTATAAAATGAACTATGAAAGGAAAGTTGATTTAAAATTAATGGTCTAGAACAAAGAGTAAAAATTAAAAATTAAAATCAACAGAGAGCTACGTGCAACTACAATTGAAATGTGTAAAAAACAAAAAGAAAAACGGCTGCATGCAAAAATAAAGCAAGATGGGAATTGAATAGTTAATAGGAACATCTATATGTTGGCTTTTCTATCCACTGCCCATTTTAATTTAATGAAATTTTCATCTTGTAAGCAAGTAATATAATAGCATTAAGAGTTAGCACTTAATTTCTATATTGGGTCAATCCGATGTATCAATCAATAGTACTCATTTATGTCAGAAAATTTCAGATTGAGAAAATTTATTTAATTTCATTTCCTATGTATTGTTTTGTGCATAAAAATAAGAACGTATATAATTCGATGAAACCTATAGCTATATATATATATATATATATATATCCTCTTGGTTAGAAGAAAATGGCATGCTTTCTCCCAACATGTTTTTTCATCATCACTCTTCTTTTCACTTCAGGTACAACTATTTCCCAAAAATATTACATTGAAAAGTTTAAAGTAAAATATTAATATAAGATGGTATATTTTCTCAAAAATAAAAAATACAAAATGGTGGTGATGACAGGCATGAGTGAGAGGTTGCAAAAGGATGGACAGAGGTGTATAGAAGGGTTGGAGTTGGGTTCATGTAGCACTGCAAACTGCGATGAGAATTGTTGTAAGAAGTTGTGTGACAGTGCCTATTCTGACGCTAATCCATATGCTTATTGCGGTAATTACCCTGGATTTTCAGGTCTTAAGTGCCTCTGTCAGCATGATTGTTGATATGCTTGCTTTCTTACTCTTTAATAAAGATAAAATTTATGTTTTGAATCTCTTCTCCATTTAGAAATAATATAATGTTTTAGTGTCGATTGCACTACAAAATGTTGTTTTAACTACTAGTATATGGTGGAATGATATTGTGCGCTACTTATCCGTGCCTTTTTAAGGTAAATTTTGCATTACATCAGCAGTGGCGGATCCAGGATCCGGAAATGGAGGGGGCGGAATATATAATATTAGCTTGGTTTAGTGCGGACATGACTATTTTTTTGGTTATTCGGGGCGACGCCGGAGGCAAACGGAGGGGGCGGACATGGTAAAATTACATCCCGATAAGGGAAAAATAGTCGCACGGAGGGGGCGACCGCCCCCTCCTGCCCCCCCTAGATCCGCCACTGATTACATGTGAAAATCACCTTCTAAAACAATTGGGTGATTATACAGTGACTTGACTGGTTAGCTTTATTAAAAAATTTAAAGAAAAAATGTCATTTACTAGTACTCTTCTCGTCCGTTGAAAATAGAAATTATTTCCAATTTAGTTCATCTTTTAAAAATAAAAACTTTCTGTTTTAGAATTTTTTTCTCTAATAAGGTGAAATTCATTTGTCTCTATCACTTTTTTCTTTCTATATGTTCTCCTTTTGTTTTACTAATTATGTATTAAAACCTGTGTTGTTTAAAAAGTTTTTATTTTAAGAAAATGGAGGGAGTAATTTGTTGTTGACCTTTTCTCAAAACCCTAATGTTCAAACCATTATAATTAAACCATAAACTTGACAACAATTCACAATTGTCCAATGACAGTAATTTACAGTGAGTATGTCTGTATGTGACACTTATTTAATGAGATGAGAATTATGTCGTGCTATGTCATTAAAATAAAGAAAGAGAAATTATAAATTGCCTATGCAAAAATTTGTGTCGTGGGCAAAAAAATTTGTGTCGTGCTATGTCATTAAAATGAGGCAGTGCGTTGCGAACTTAGTCATGGATTGAAGGTGCAAATCCAATTAGAGAAAGCCCTAAAATTCAGATGTAAAAGATGAAAAATAAAAAAACCGGCCCCAAATATTGATTAAATGATGGACAACATTTTGAAGAGTCTCATGTGTCAATTGTGAATTGTAAAATCCATCTTCCATGTCACCACCAACTTTATTTGAACTCAGTCTGTGTCAATTGTGAATTGTAATAAGATAAGATTTAGTCGCATAGTTAAAATCTATGGGATTAAACAAACGTTAGGATTTAAGTCACAATTTTCCTTTA